>NC_092710.1:97853836-98172073 GCF_047496885.1 Scyliorhinus torazame
TATGAAGGGAATAGTTAAGATTGAAGCAGGGTGGTTGTTTCCACTGGCGGGTGAAACTAGAACTAGGGGGCATAATCTTAAAATAAGAGGGAGCAGATTTAGGACTTAGGACTGAGTTGAGGAGGAACTTCTTCACCCAAAAGGTCGTGAATCTATGGAATTCCCTGCCCAGTGAAGCAGTTGAGGCTATCTCGTTAAATGTCTTCAAGGCAAAGATAGACAGATTTTTGAACAGTAAAGTAATAAAAGGTTACCGTGAGCTGGCGGGTAAGTGGAACTGAGTCCATAAAAAGATCAGCCATGATCTTATTGAATGGCAGAGCAGGCTCGAGGGGTCAGATGGCCTACTCCTGCTCCTAGTTCTTATGTTATAGTAGTGAGGGAGTGCTGCACTGTTGAAGGTGCTGTACTTCAGATGCAACATTGACAATAATAAGTTGCATTTGTACAGAACCGTTAATAGAAACATAGAAAATCAGGAGAAGGCCATTCGACCCTTCGAACCTGCTCCGCCATTCAATATAATCAGGCTGATCATCTAACTCAATAGCTTAATCCCATTTCTCCCCCTCTTCCCCATATCCTTTGATTCCCTTCACCCTAAGTGCTATATCTTCTTGAAAACATACAATGCTTTGGCCTCAACTACTCCGTATTATAACAAATTCCACAGGCTCACCATTCACTGGGTGAAGAAATTTTGCCTCATCTCTGTCCTAAATGTTCTAACCCGTATCCTCAGACAGTGACTCATGGTTCGGGTCACACCCACCATAGGGAACATCCTTCCTGCATCAACCCTGTCTAATCCTGTTAGAATTTATTGGTTTCAATGGGATCCCTCCATATTCTTCTAAACTCCAGTGAATACAATCCTAACTGATTCCATCTCTCCTCCTGCATCAGTCCAGCTATCCCAGGAATCTGTCTGGTAAAACTTCACTGCACTCTCTCTAGAACAGGAATATCCGTCCTCAGATAAGGAGACCAAAACTGCACACAATATTCTAGGTGTGGCCTCACCTAGGCCCTGTATAATTGCAGCAAGACATCCCAGCTCCTCTACTTGAATACTCTCGCAATGAAGGCCAGCATACCATTGCTTTCTTTGCCACCTGCTGTACATGCATGCTTATCTTCAGTGCCTGGTGTATGAGAACACCCAGGCTCGTTGCACATTCCCCTCTCCCAATTTATGGCCATTCAGATAATAGTCTTCATTGTCGGTTTTGCTATCTAAGTGGATGACATCGCATTTATCCACATTATACTGCATCTGCCATTCATTTTCCCACTCACTCAACTTGTCCAAATCACACTGAAGGATCTCTGCATCCCACTCACAGCTCACCCTCCCACCCAACTTGGTGTCATCTGCAAATTTGGAGATATTACATTTTGTTCCCTCATCTAAATCATTAATATATATTGTGAACAGCTGGGGTCCCAGCACCGATCCCTGTGATACCCCACCAGTCACTGCCTGCCAATTTGAACAATTCCTATTCTTTGTTTCCTGTCTGCCAACCAGTTTTCTATTCACCTCAATACACTACCCCTAATCTCATGTGCTTTAATTTTATACGCTAAGCTCTTATGCGGAACTTTGTCAAAAGCCTTCTGAAAGTCCAAATATACACATCAACTGGCTCCCCCTTATCAACTCTACCCGTCTCATCCTCATAATGTAGTAAAACATCCTAGGACACTTCACAGAAGACCAAACCCCACATAGAGATACTAGGCAGATGAGCAGAAGCTTAGTCCGAGAGGAAGTTTCAAGAAGTATCTGAAAGGACCCGAGAGAGGCAGAGAGATTTAGAGAGGGAGTTCCGGAGGCTGTGTGCAAGGCCAGAACTGGCATAACATAATGGTCTCAGCGGATTAATAGGCCTGGAGAGAGGTTACGGAGATAGGTAGGGACCAAACCATGGAAGCACCTGAAAACCAGGATGAGAATTGAACCAAGGTCCTTGCTGTCTCTTTAGGCTGGCTATTAAAAATAGCTGGGCATTGTTTTGTGAAAGCACAATGACTTGTCCCAGTGATTGGCATGCAGTCCTCCCTGAAAGCCATTACTGCCAAAAACATATTGACTGGGTATTCATCGCATTGCTGTTCGTGGGATCTGGTTCTGTTGAAAACGGATGCTATGTTGGCCTACAGAACAACTGTGACTACATTTTAAAGTAAATCATGGTGCCTGCACTGATTTGAGGCACAGTTAAATTATTATGTAAAGGCAAGTTGCCTTTTGATTCCTGCACAGTCAATGCCATATTGAACACCCACTATAACAAGTGTTTAGTGTGGGAAGCTGCTCTCATTTTCTGCTTCCTCGATATGTACAAAATGCCTCATACACAATCTATTCCAAAATTGGAGTCAAGATGCCTGTTGATAATGGGACTGACTGTAGATAGAAACTGAAAATATAACAATATGTTTTTGTCATGTGCTATAAAGGACCAGTCCATTTTCATTGGATCACCAGTGCAATTGATTGGCACATGAGACTTGCAAAGCATACCAATCCGTGTTTCTTTTCGTATATCGTGTTTTATCTTCTTTACCCACCCATATATATGGCGTACCAAAACCGATAAGGAACTTGCACTGTCACACCCTGTGTTCATCCCCATAGACAAGTGGTGAGCTGACTTCTTGAACCGCATGGTGTAGATACATCCACTGTGCTGTTAGGAAGGGAGTTACATGATTCTGACCCAGCAACAGTGAAGGAATGGCGTGTAGTTCCAAGTCAGGATGGTGTGTGATTTGGAAGGGAAATTGCAGATGGTGGTGTCCCCAGATATCTGCTGCCCTTGTCTTTCTAGGTGGTGGAGGATGTGGGTTTGGAAGGAGCTGTCAAAGGAGCCTTGATGAGTTGCTGAAATGCACCTTGTAAATGGTACACACGTCTGCCATGGTATGTAGTGGTGGAGGGAGTGAAGGTTTCAGATGGCCACTCCAGCAGGCTGCTTTGTCCTGGATGTTATTGAACTTTTTGAGTGTTGTTGGAACTGTACTCATCCAGGCAAATGGAGAGTATCCCAGCGGAATCCTGATTTGTGCCTTTGTAGATGGTGGACAATCTTTCATGAGTCAGGAGATGAGTTACTCACTGTTCTTGTAGCCACAGTTTATGTACTGGTTTAGTTCAGTTCCTGGTCAATGGGATGATTCAGCGATGGTGATGATGGTTAATGATCAAGTAGCCATGGTTAGATCCTCTCTTGTTGGAGATGGTCATTGCCTGGTATTTGTGTGGTGTGAATATTGTTTGCCACATATCAGCTCAAGCCTGAATGTTGCCCAGGTCTTGCTGCATTTGGCTATGGATTGCTTCAGTATCTGAGGTGTTGTGAATGTCGCTGACAATTGTACAGTCACCAGCGAAGTACCCCAACTCTGACCTTTATGAAGAAGGTAAAATCATTGATGAAACAGCTGCAGATGGTTGGACCTAAGCGGAGCTCCTGGGGTGATGTCCTAGAACTGAGGTATTTGACTGCCAACAAAAGCAGCCATCTTTCTTTGTTCTAGGTATGACTCCAATCCTGAATCCCACTGACTTCAGTTTCGCTAGGTGCCAGACCCTGTCAAATGGTGCTTTGATATCAGGGTCAGTCACTCTCACCTCACCTCTGGAGTTCACCTCTTTTGTTCATATTTGAACCAAGATGTAATGAGGTCTGGACCCAAATACCATTCTGTGTGTGGCGATGGCTTGGGGTTTAGATGAATCTATAGATTAATGGATGAATATATATGACATATACTGCATGTAAATTCCAAGCACTTTCATGTTTTCTTTGTACTGCTGAAGCGTAATTACATCAGGATCTTTTTGTCTGCTAGCAAAATTAAAATGTCAAGTTCAGAAAGTGTTGTTTGAGCAGTTCTTAAGCAATGAATGGCAGGATGCTGGGAAGTACAGAGGGGCCTTGGGGTGCATGTCCATAGATCCCTGAAGGCAGCAGGACAGGTATATATGGTGATTAAGATGGCATATGGGATACATGCCTTTATTAGCCGAGGCACATAATATAACAGCAGGGAAGTTATGATAGAGCTGTGTAACACTCTCATTAGGCCACAGCTAGAGTACTGTGTGCAGTGCTGGTCGCCGCACTATAGGAAGGATGTGATTGCGCAAGAAAGTATGCAGAGGAGATTCACCAGGATGCTGCCTGGGCTGGAGCATTTCAGCCATGAAGAGCGGCTGGTTAGGCTGTGGTTGTTTTCCTTGGAGCAGAGGAGGCTGAATCGAGGTGTACAACATTATGAAGGATGTAGATGGGAAGGAACCTTCTCCCTTACTAGAGAGGCCAATAACCAGGGGGCATAGATTTAAAGTCAATGGCAGGAGATTTAGAGGGGATTTGAGGAAAGCTTTTTCACCCAGAGGGTGATGGGAATCTGGAACTCACTGCCTGAAAGGGCGGTAGAGGTGGGAATCCTCATAAATATTTAAGAAGCATTTAGATGAGCTTTTGAAATACAATAGCATAAAAGGCTATGGGCCAAGTGCTGGAAAATGGAATTAGAATGGTTAGGTGCCTGATGGGCAGCACAGACATGATGGGCCAAATGGTCTAATTCTGTGCTGTAATGCTCTATGACTATGATGTTTGAACGTTCTCATAATTGATGGAGAGCATAGTAGTCTAAGACATCCTGAGGTCCATTGGGCATCATTGAATGAAGGGGGCAATCATCTTGCCATCATTTTCAGGGTATATTGGAGTCACTAATATAAATATTCTCCACAAACCCCTTCATAATTCTGAAACTCTTGGCTTACTTATCAGTACATATATTTTTCAGATGTTTGAGACTTCATTTGGAAGAGTAACCAATAGCTCACATCCTAGATGGAATGGAGGCAATGGCCTTTTAAATTTTAATGTTAAGCAACTCCAGCTCCATGTATGACATCGTGGATGTTGTAGTGTCAATAAATAGGCTCTCTGATTCTGTTTAATTTTGAAAAATTTAAACTTTTGTTCCAATGCTCCAACATGAAGTTGAACTCTTGGTGTCCAGTATGACTTGCATTTGGAATAGCCAGTTCCCACTGCTTTATGTAAAGCATTGCAACCAATCCACTTCCGAATCTATTTTTGGGGATGCAGGCTTCAGGAATTGCCCAAACCTGAGACTTGAAGCTGGATTTCCTCTCCGAAGGTGGAAAACACGAGTGGGAAGATTTCCAGGCTCACTACACCTGTCTCGGGAGAAAGTGCCCCATCATATTTTTGGGGGAGGCTATGAGGGTGCAGGGCGGAGTCAGGCCTGCTGCCTCCCAGCGCAGGTCAGAGACGTACACGTGGGCTGCCTAGTGTCAAGACGGGCTACCCTCAGTTATCTGGCCCAATTGTTTGCAGATATTTTAAATCCCATAACCCTCGCACCCCATCATTTCCCCCATCCATTCCCTATGCCAACCCATGCCCCTCAGCTACTATGGCCAATTGTAGCCCACATATCAACCTAATGTTAACTCATGCAAAATCATGTCCTCGCCCACCCTTTGTAGCCACCATGCCAACTTAATACAATATCACCCATCACCCTTCGCCGTGACACCATCCATGTCAATTATCCACCATGGGCAGACCTCAGGAACCATGTTGAGACAAAATAAAACAAAAGTCTAAATATATATTATAGCCTTCATTATATTAAAAAAAATACACCCTATCCATTCAAAGCATGTAATCGCCTCAAATTTATATTGACAACCCATATCAGAGACAACTAATCCTTTAATAACCTCTTTGAACTGTCAGTCAAATAGTGCACTAGGATGGCATCTATGATGGTGCAGCATTGCCTCAGATCTATTTGCTCAAGTCTCTGGGATAGGACTTGAAGCCAAATCTTCTCACTGAGTCATGAAGTTTACAGTCATGCGACTGAGAGAGTTCGAATCGGAGTTGATTTTGAGGAATGTAACTTGCTTTTTAAAATTAATATCAACTTTTTGCAGAAGTTTCACATTTGGATTCATTGGCGTTTGAGTTTGATAGAGTGATACAGGAATATACAAAGAGCCACTTGTGCGAGTGTGGTGAAGGCAAAGAACAATTTTAAACAATTCTTTTGTATGAGATTGCTGAGGAAGCAGGGGTGGAAATTGTGGAAGCAATGGGCGATATCCAATCTTCCTTTGTTCAAAAAAGATTGTAAGGGGAGCCCCAAAAAGTACATACCAGTTAGTTTAAGTTCAGTAATGGCCAAGCTTCTAGCAAGAATTACTTGAGTTAGAATTAGTATTCACATGGAAAAATGTGGATTGATGAGGAAGAGCCAGAATGGATTTCTAAAGGGGAAATCTTGTTTAACTAACTCGCTGGAGTTTTTTAGGCGATAAAAGAAAGGGTCAATGACGGTATGTTGTTGATGTGTTGTACATGGACTTTCGAAAAGCATTCGATACAGTGCCACATAACCGAAATGTTGTAGCTCGTGGCATAAAAGGGACAATGGCAACATGGATACAAAATTGGCTGAATAATAGTAAGCCAATGGATATTTTTCGAGCTGGAGGAAAGTTTGCAATGGAGTTGGTATATGAACTAAATTGTCTAAATCTTGGATGTACAGGGCACAATTTCAAAGTTTGCAGATGATACTAAACTTGGAAGTATTGTAATCTGTGAGGAGGACACCATAGAAAAGTCACGATGCTTGTTTGGAGAGCTGGTGCAGGCATGATGGGCCAAGTGGCCTCCTTCTGCGCTGTGACAATTCTGTGTTACAGGGGTGGTGCCAGAGGAATGGATAACACCAGGCCTGCCATCAGTTTTCTGCAGCTGTTGGTGAATTGGCAGTGGAATAACCTCCTGAGACAGACAGCACCTATTACCCGATGGGTACATCTTAAATCTTTGGTGGTTAGCAAAGCATGCCTACTTCCTAACCAAATCCCAAAGACGTACGTTTTCCTCTTTGTTGCCTTATTGGCAGATTTCCCTCCATTTGTCCCCTTTTCAGTGGACAGGAGTCCACTCAATCAGATTGCCACCCGGCTAGCAAGGTTCATCAATTTGTTTTTTTTAATCGTCATTGAATTCACTGCAAATTCTGAGAATGTGGAACTTGCTACCCCATGGGATAGTTGAGATAAATAGCATAGACAATTTCAGGGAAAGCTGGATAAAAACACGAGAGGAAACAAAAAAGACTGGAAGGATATTCTGATAGGGATGTTGCTGTCGAATTGAGTGCATGTGGATGGGAGGAGGCTCTTATAGGCCATAAATACTGGCATGCAGCACTTGGGCTGAATGACCGATTCAATCCCATATAACTTCAAAGTTGGCGGACAAGAGTTTCCGGCTGCTCGCGTGGGTGGGATCTTCCAGTCTCAGTGACGGTACACCCCCCGCCGGATGTTCCCCGACGGAATGGGGTGGATTCATTAGAAAATCCCATTGATAGCGGCGTGACCAGAAGAACAGCTGCCAGCCAACGGTGGGCGGCCTCCCGCCAGTGAGAGACACGCCACGAGGAGGCCAGAGAATCTCGGCCAACATCTTTGAAACGTGAGACAAAGGATGAATGGTGGCGGCCGTTTTCAATAACTATTTATTATTATCTGATTTAACTTGCATATTGGAATATCAGCACTTTTACAATTCACATGTCCATTGAAAAAATATCACCGAGAAAGAATCGAAAATAACAGTCACAAAATCAATTATTTGGAAGTCAATGCATCGGAGTCACTATTAAGGAGCTTTCGGGGCACTAAGTAAAAAGCCAGTGGGATAGACCTTGATTTTGTCCAGTGGTGTAAAATGGGTAATAAGAGAGTCAGCATCTCTCTTCATTGACTTCATCCAAAATAAAAATTGGTAGGGAGGAAAAAACAGGTTTCCGACGAGCTGTCACCATTTTCCAGACTCTCTCAAAATCCAAATCTGCCTCAAGTGATTATTGTAGCATCAGTTTACATACAGTTCAGGGATTCTGGTAACCATGCAGATTGCTTGAGCTATCCTCCAGCATTTAATGTGCATCATCTGAAACTCCTGACCATGTAATTGCTTTACAATAGATGCAAGGACCTTATCTCCTTGTACTTTCTGAAAACTCTATACAGAGCAATGGGTAGCAGAGAGTAGATGTCAGGGCTGTAACCTAATTAAGAGGCTCAAGTGGTATCATAAACCATGCATATGAGGCTCAAGTTTTTTATGAACCCCTCAATTAGATTATAGCATTGATATCATTCCCTATTGTCTATTATATCACACTATATGGCAGACAGTTTTTGGAAGTAATTGCATGAATAACTCTTACAGTACTTACCTATATGGCAGGCCGGGTCCGTAAGCAGCCGGCAACATTTTGCACAGCACAGCCGCTGCAGGCCAACGCCGTGCGCATGCGCGGCCACGGACCTGGCAATTCAGCCGCCGTATCGGTAGCTAGAGCTCTACGCTGCCTGGCTGCTAGAACCCCCCCCGGAACGGAGTATCGGTGGCTGTTACACGACGATTTTTCCGTCGTGAAATGCCACCGTTTTCACGCCAGCGTGGGGACTTAGTCTTCAGAATGGAGAATCCAGCACCTTGTGTTTAAAACATTGCCAGTTATTCTTTGCAAATTCTGTGTATCTGATTTTAAACATCCATGGTGCTATTGTTTGAATGAGTTTAGAGGGACCTAGATCTTAATGAACAGGACTATCCTTACTATTGCCACACACTAATGTTCCACAGCTAACATTGATGAGGAAAGTATCTTTCATGTATGTTCAAAAACCATTATTGATGGAAGCCATTATTGATCTCCCTGTGGGTCCCTTGGAGTACGAACTTCCCAGGTAGGGGGCGGGGAGAACATAAAAGCAGGCTCAAACAGGGCCTGTGTGGTGTTGGGTGTTCTGACACACAGATGAGCCAACACGGTTGTATATGGTACAACGCTATTTTATTTAAACTTTCTATGTACAGTTTTGTCTTGATACTCTGCACGTGGGGATTCCCTGTTTGTGATCTTGTAACAGGTCTTGTCCGTGTCTTTGTCCCCAGACCTACTGTCCACTAGGTGTCGTGCTCGTGCTTTTATGTGGTTGGTGTCCTTGTGTGTGATTGGTTGTGGTGTTGTGTGCTCTGATTTGTCTGTTGGTGTGTCCATCATGATGTGTGTGTTTGAATATCATGACATCCCCCCTTTTTACAAAGATATGTGCCGACATGGTAATAAATATGATCGCATCGTGAGTGCATCGAAGAGTGTGTGTGTGTTGTGTACAGCATGTGCATATGACGTAACTATTTACATGGGGCGATGTCGGGTGCGTCACATGAACAAGGTTGTACCATAACAGAACATGAATGCGAGCGAGAAAAAAACTTGAACAGTGGTCCAGTCAGACGATATCTGGAACGATAAACAACAACAGGTTATGATATAAAATTGTGTAACTTGTTAGACATATGAACGGTGTTATAAGTCCAGTCTAATGGGCTTGCGACGAGTTCGGGTTGACCGCCTCAAGGGTGGGCCAAGAACCACCGGCTGATGTGCAAGCATGGCCATGGGTGGCGATGGAGAGGGCGTGATCTGCGGCAGCTCCACAAAGTCATCCTCGGAAGCCTGTTGAGGATCTGGCGTGTGTGTACTGTGTGGCTGCGAGCGTGGAAGTCGGCGAAGGGCACGCCGATTGCGGTGACGCACTGAACCATCCGGCATGCGAACCAGGAACGAGCGGGGAGCCACATGTCGGAGGACTTCAGCCGGTGCTGACCAGCCACCATATGGTTGGTGGACGCGTACTTTGTCTCCGGAGGACAGGGGGGGCAGGTCCGTCGCTCGTGTGTCGTACTGACTTTTCTGGCGATCACGCTGCATTTGCATGTTCCGAAGAACCGTCTCATGGTCTGTTGTTGGTGCCAGGATGGACGGTACCGTCATCCTGAGGGAGCGACCCATTAGTAGCTGCGCTGGCGAGAGACCCGTGGATAGCGGGGCCGATCGATAGGCCAGCAAGGCGAGGTTAAAGTCCGATCCGGCAGCAGCCGCCTTGTACAGGAGCCGCTTGGCAATGTGGACGCCCTTTTCAGCCTTCCCGTTCGACTGTGGATGTAGAGGGCTGGATGTCACATGAGTGAAACCATATGCTGCGGCAAAGGACGACCATTCACGGCTGGCGAAGCAGGGTCCATTGTCTGACATGACAGTCCTTGGAATGCCATGGCGAGCAAATGTTTCCTTGCAGGCCCCAATGACTGCGGACGACGTCAGATCATGGAGAGGCATGACTTCCGGGTAGTTTGAGAAGTAGTCTATAATAACGATGTGATCTCTGCCGAGCGCGTGAAATAGGTCAACACCCACCTTCGCCCAGGGGGACGTCACCAACTCGTGTGGTAGAAGCGTCTCCGGAGGTTGCGCCGGCTGAAACCTCTGACAGGTTGTGCAATTGAGCATGGACCATGTTGGCTATGTCTTCATTAATACCCGGCCAATATACCGCCTCTCGGGCTCTTCGTCTGCATTTTTCGACGCCCAAGTGGCCTTCGTGTAGTTGATTAAGAATCATCTGGCGCATGCTGTGCGGAATAACGATCCTGTCTAATTTCATAAGGACCCCGTCTATGTTGGTAAGGTCATCTCATTATAAAACTGGGGGCACTGCCCTTTGAGCCACCCTTCCGTCATGTGGCGCATCACTCGCTGCAGAAGGGGGTCAGTCGCCGTCTCTGCGCGTATGTGGGCCAGACTTGGGTCATCAGCTGGCAGATTTGCTGCTGTCAGAGTCACGTGTGCCTCAATTTGACGCACGAACCCCTCCGCATCTGGTGGTGTGCTCACTGCTCGGGAGAGCGTGTCCGCCACGATGAGATCCTTCCCCGGAGTGTAGATCAGTTCGAAATCATACCTCCTGAGTTTAAGTAAGATGCGCTGAAGGCGAGGGGTCATGTCGTTCAGGTCTTTGTTAATGATGTTGACCAGGGGGCGGTGGTCAGTTTCAACCGTAAATCGTGGCAGACCATACACATAGTCGTGGAACTTGTCCAGTCCAGTTAACAAGCCCAGGCATTCTTTTTCTATTTGCGCGTAGCGCTGTTCGGTAGGGGTCATGGCTCGTGAGGCATATGCAACCGGGGCCCATGACGACGTGCTGTCTTTTTGCAGGAGTACCGCTCCAATACCAGATTGGCTGGCGTCTGTTGAGATCTTTGTCGGGCGAGTCGTGTCAAAGAACGCCAGCACTGGTGCCGTGACCAGTTTGTGCTTGAGCTCCTCCCATTCCAGCTGATGCGATTGCTGCCAGTGGAATTCTGTTGATTTTTTACGAGATGGCGCATATTCGTTGTATGAGAAGCCAGGTTGGGAATGAACTTCCCAAGGAAGTTGACCATGCCCAGGAATCTTAGGACAGCGTTCTTGTCAGCCGGCCGTGGCATGGCTGTGATGGCGCTAACATTGTCTGCATCGGGACGGACCCCTGATCGTGAGATGTGGTCCCCGAGGAATTTCAGCTCCATCTGGCCGAAGGCACACTTGGCGCGGTTGAGACGCAGGCCATTTTGTCGTATGCGGGTGAAGACACGTCATAGACGATGCATGTGTTCCTGCGGAGTGGTGGACCAAATGATGATATCGTCCACATATACACGTACCCCTTCGATGCCTTCCATCATCTGCTCCATAATGTGGTGGAAAACATCAGATGCTGAAATGATGCCGAATGGCATCCGGTTGTAGCAGAATCTGCCAAAAGGGGTGTTGAACATGCATAGCCTTCGGCTGGCCGGGTCCAATTGGATCTGCCAAAATCCTTTGGACGCATCCAATTTGGTAAATATTTTGGCTTGCGCCATCTCGCTGGTGAGGTCCTCTTGTTTCGGGATGGGATAGTGTTCCCGCATGATGTTGTTATTCAGATCTTTAGGATCTATACATATGCGGAGCTCGCCAGAGGGCTTCTTTACACAGACCATGGAGCTGACCCATGGCGTGGGCTCCGTGACCCTGGATAGGACCCCTTGGTCCTGAAGATCCTGCAGCTGCAACTTGAGGCGGTCTTTGAGTGGCGCAGGAACCCTGCGAGGTGCGTGAACGACAGGGATGGCGTCCGGTTTGAGTCGGATCTTGTACGTGTATGGCAATGTCCCCATGCCTTCAAAAACCTCCTGGTTGTGAGCAAGGAGGGAATGGAGATTTGCGTGGAACTCAGCATTCGGGAAGTCGGATATCTCATCTGGAGAGAGAGACATAATGCGCTGTACCAGGTGAAGGACCTTACACGCCTGTGCGCCCAGTAACGAGTCTTTTGATGAGCCGACAACTTTGAAGGGGAGTGTGGCCGTGTGCATCTTGTGAGTTATCTGTAGCTGGCAAGATCCTATGGACGGGATGATGTTCCCGTTATAATCAACCATCTTGAGCCGGGATGGCGTGATGGGTGGTTTGACCTTCATGACCTGGAATGCAGAATATGCAATCAGGTTGGCGGATGCGCCGGTGTCCAGACGGAAGGTGACTCGCGATCGGTTGACCGTCAGGGTGGCACACCACTCATCGGCTGGATTGATGGCATTGACCTTGTTGACATCGATGACGGAAACGCGGAAGGCATCCTGGTCATCTGCATCACTTAACTGGAAGTCTTGATGCGTGGGCTGGACGGTCCTGACTTGTCTGCGAGATTGTCGGGGATGTGCAGGATCCATGGGTTGAGCCGAACGACAGTGGGCAGCATAGTGGCCCATCTTGCCACATCTGAGGCACTGTCGGTTTTTAGCAGGACATTGCCCTTTTAAGTGTACAGCTCCACAATTGCCGCACGTCATGACGTCACGGCGTTCGTTGCGCCACTGCGCATGCGCAGTGCGATCTTGCGGTGGGCGCGCCTGCGCAGTGCGTCCCTCGATGTGGCCGTTATTTTTGGCGCGCACCAGCGCGGGAGACCGCGAAAAGCGCGGGAAGCGGCCGCTGTCGTCCGGGCCGTGGGTCGGGAAGTAATCGACGGCCTGGATGCGTTCGGCGTCATGGGCGGCCTGGCTTGCCGATTCGACGGCTGGGGACCCCCTCCGTGCCAACTCGGACGCCTGAAATCGGGCAAAACGGCAGGTTGCATTCTCGTGGAGGACACAGGCTTCCACAGCAGACGCTAAGGTGAGGCTTTTTATTTTAAGAAGCTGCTGGCGTAGGCCACTAGAGGCAACGCCAAAAACAATCTGGTCCCTGATCATGGACTCTGTGGTGCTGCCGTAACCGCAGGACTGCGCTAGAATTCGGAGGTACGTCAAAAAGGGTTGAAAAAGCTCCTCCTTACCTTGCAGGCGTTACTGAAAGAGGCATCTTTCAAAACTTTCATTCACTTCAACCTTAAAGTGCTGGTCCAGTTTGAGGATGACCGTGTCATACTTGGATTGGTTTTCGCCTTCTTCGAACACCAGTGAGTTGAAGACGTCGAGGGCGTGCTGACCTGCGTGGAAGAGGAGCATTGCAATCTTCGTTTCATCCGAGGCACTCTGTTTTTCGTTGGCTCGGATGTACAGGTCAAACGCTGCCTGAAGAGCTTCCAATTGGTACCTAGGTTCCCCGCGACTTGCAACGGCTGCGGTTTGTCGGTGCGGTCCATGTCCAGAATGGCAGGTTAGTTGGCAGGTATCGATCCACTCCTGTACCATGTGGTGTTGGGCGTTCTGACACACAGATGAGCCAACACGGTTGTATATGGTACAACGCTATTTTATTTAAACTTTCTATGTACAGTTTTGTCTTGATACTCTGCACGTGGGGATTCCCTGTTTGTGATCTTGTAACAGGTCTTGTCCGTGTCTTTGTCCCCAGACCTACTGTCCACTAGGTATCGTGCTCGTGCTTTTATGTGGTTGGTGTCCTTGTGTGTGATTGGTTGTGGTGTTGTGTGCTCTGATTTGTCTGTTGGTGTGTCCATCATGATGTGTGTGTTTGAATATCATGACAGCCTGGTGCGGTTAATCCTCTCAGCTAGGATTGTACTGGAAGCGATGTGCTGCATTATGCAGACCATTGTAACAGCTTCCCCAGGACCCCCATCCCGTGCCAACCTGAGTCTACCCATGCCCACATCCCGTTCACTTAACCGTTGAAATTTACCCCCTCCCTTTCATTGGTCCCTTTAAACTGGTTGTCTTCATTCTCCGTGTTCCTTTTACACCTCGCTGTTGGGGCACCGGAGCTCTTTCGCTGTTTCAGTCTCATCCGGCCTGAACGAGGACGGTCGGGCGAGATAGGGACTTTGGATTTGTTGCCCATCCCTAATTACCCTTGGACTGAGAGGCTTGTTCAACCAGTTCAGAGGGCAAGTTAAGAGTTAACCACTTTTCTGTGGGTCTGGACTCGCATGTAGGCCAGACTGGGTAAGGATGGCAGATTTCCTTTCCTAAAGGACATGTGAGAACCAGACGGGTTTTTACAACAATCAACGATAATTCCGTCATCAGCATTGCTGAGATTAACTTTCGATCCTAGATTTTGTAAATCAAATTGAAATTCCACCAGCTGAGGTACTGCGATTGGAATCAATGTGCCCAGAGCATTAGTTGGGGCCTTTCGATGACTAGTCTAGCGACATTACCAATGCGCCACTATCTCCCCGAAGTTAGGGCATGGATGGAAAAAATCAAAAAGACATGGGTGTATCATAGTCATAAGGGTAACTGGCTTAGGTCTAAATTGCATCAATCTTTGAAGCCACATAATTAGTTTAGGCCCAGATTACGTGTGTCTTTGGGCACAAATAGGGAGGAAACTCCAGCCTGTCAGATAAGCAAAACCTGTTGGTTCAATGTCTGCAGGCTTAATTATATTTGTCCAGAGAAGAACAAAAACATCAAGTATCATGGGTGGGATTCTCCCAACGGGAGTCTAAGTGCCGACACCGGGGTAAAAACCGGAGTGTTTTACTCCGACGTCGGCGCCCGTTCGTAGACCCCTATTCTGGGGCCTCCGTGGGGCTGGCAGGGGCGTGGCGCGATTTGCAGGGGCGGGGCCTTGGCGCGGCGTCGGAGACCCGGCCGTCCTCCCCCAGGCCGCCCCCACACAACAATGGCACAGGGATGTGACATTGTCGGCGGAGGAAAGGAGGCCCGCCGACAGAGAGGCCGGCCCGCCAATCGGTGGGTCCCGATCACGGGCCAGACACCATTCAAGGCCGCCCCGATGAGGGCCCCCCCCCCCCCACCACACAGGCCGCCACCCCGAGCGTTCCCGCAGAGTTCCTGCCGGCAGCGACTAGGGGTGAACGCCGCCGGCGGGCCTCTGTCGTGTCGGAGCGGCCGCTTGGCCCACTGTGCTGCTCCAAAATGGTTTTCTTTATATTTCCTATAGCTATACAGAACTTTGGAATCAATAAAAATGTACAAGTGAGTTGTGTGCACAAAGAGTGAGTTGCAAGCTCACCCAAACTCTTGCACTTACGAAGTGAACGATCAAATTGAAAAGCAACAAACGTTCCTGACGCATGTTGGTGTCATTTGTTGGTAAACCTACCAAATATCTAGATGGCACATCACACATAAAGGGCAAGATATTTAGGATGGGATTCTTTGGTTATTCACTGGCGGCGGGATTCTCTGGTCCCGCCGACAGTGAGTTTCCCAGCAACGTGGGGTGGTTTCAATGAGAAGCGGTGGGAGTAGAGAATCCTGTGGTCAGCTAATGGCATGGCCAAATTCTCCACCCTCGCTAGCAGCGGTCGCAGGGCGATGCGCAATGGAAAATCCCAGCCTTCGTTTGAGAAGGAGTGTGCCATTTGAAGCTGCCTTATGATGCACAACTAAAGGGACAAAATAACAGGCGCGACATTCTCCGACCCCCCGCCGGGTCGGAGAATCGCCAGGGGCTGGCGTGAATCCCGCCCCCGCTGGTTGCCGATGTCTCCGGCACCAGAGATTTGGTGGGGGCGGGAATCGCGCCGCACCGGTTGGCGGGCCCCCCTGCTCGATTCTCCGGCCCGGATGGGCCGAAGTCCCGCCGATAAATTGCCTGTCCCGCCGGTGTAAATTGAACCACCTACCTTACCGGCGGGACAAGGCGGCGCGGGCGGGCTCTGGGGTCCTGGGGGGGGCGGGGGGCGATCTGGCCTCGGGGGGGGGGTGCCCCCACGGTGGCCTGGCCCGCGATCGGGGCCAACCGATCCGCGGGCGGGCCTGTGCCATGGGGGCACTCTTTCCCTTCCGCCTCCGCCACGGTCTCCACCGTGGCGGAGGCGGAGGAGACTCCCTCCACTGCGCATGCGTGGGAAACAGTCAGCGGCCGCTGACGCTCCCGCGCCTGTGCCGCCCGGAGATGTCATTTCCGTGCCAGCTGGCGGGGCAACAAAGGCCGTTTCCGCCAGCTGGCGGGGTGGAAATTCCCCCGGCGTCGGCCTAGCCCCTCAATGTTGGGGCTCGGCCCCCAAAGATGCCAGTCGGCGGACATCGCGCCGTTTCGGGAGAATGTCGCCCCAGAAGTGTAGCAAATCAAAGTGTAATTGTCAGAAGAGGCTCTTGCCAGGAAGTTCCCCCAGAAGAGAGGCCCCTGCCAGGAAGTCCCCTGCCAGGAAGTCCCCCAGAAGAGAGGCCCCTGCCAGGAAGTCCTCCAGAAGAGAGGCCCCTGCCAGGAAGTCCCCCAGAAGAGAGGCCCCTGCCTGGAAGACCCCCAGAAGAGAGGCCCCTGCCTGGAAGTCCCCCAGAAGAGAGGCCCCTGCCTGGAAGTCCCCCAGAAGAGAGGCCCCTGCCCGGAAGCCCCGCAGAAAGGAAACCCCTGTTGAAAGCTCAAGAGCAGTCCAGACGCTGGTAGTGAAAAAATGATTGCGTTAACACTCACCTGGGCGTTACACCTGCTGGTTCAGACATAGGAAGCACCGCATGACAATTCCTGGAAAGAGAAAACCAGTGTTTAAACTGTGTTTAAACCCCCTCAGATATTTGATCTGCAAACCATTCATTCATTTATCTTTGGTATTGATTTTACTAGGCTGTGATTGACAGCTTTCACATACCCCAACTGTCAGCATTGTTCCATTCATCTTCCTTTACGGTTCAGTAATTCTGAATTGCTCGAACCGCAATATTTATAAACATCAAGCTTTGACTGACAGCTCCTAGGCCACTTCAAACCGAGTTAAGTGCTGTCAATATCTAGCTGACCACTTCAAAGTCTGCTCCGCCATTAAATACCATCATTGCTGATCTTTTATCTCTATGCCATATTCCCGCGTGCACTCCACACCACTTGATGTCATTAAAATCAAAAAAAACATTACAGAAGCATAGAAACTAGGAGCATGAGAAGGCATCTGCAAAGATTATTTGACAAATACATCCCACTTTTTCTTGTTTCTACCAAAAAACATGTCAAGGTGAATGAAGGTAGATTCAGGAAATGGCTGTTACCTGCAGTATGCATTAGCAACACATAACCTGCTGAGGAAAATGCCATTTGATTTAAGAGTGTTGCTACTGCTACCGTCTGGCTCTGGGGCATCACTGTTGTGACAGAGAACAAATTAGTAATGGTCCATCACTATTGCTTTGGTAATCACGTTACCTTTCTATCCTCCTTAACTCTTACTTTGGCCAAGTATTTTGTTACCTCTCCTAATAGTTTAAAACAAAATCATTTATGGGATATGAGCTCGCTGGTTAGGCCAGTATTCATTGCCCATCCCTAGTTGCCCTTCAGAAGGTGGTGGTGAGTTGCCTTCTTGAACCTCTGCAGTCCTTGAAGTATAGGTACATTCGTGCCACACAAGCGCCAGGCAATGACCATCTCCTTGGAGAGGATCTAACCACCTCACCTTGACATTCAATGGCATCACTATCGCTGAATCCCCCACAATCAACAGCCTGGGAGTTACCATTGATCAGAAACTGAACTGGACTAGCCATATTAACACTGTGGCTATCAAGGCAGGTCAAAGGCTGGGACTCCTATGGCGTGTAATTCACCTGACTCCCCAAAGCCTGTCCACCATTTACAGGGTACAAGTCAGGAGTGTAATGGAATACTCTTCAGTTGCCTGGATGAATGGAACTTCAATAACACTCAAGAAGTTCGACATCATTCAGGACAAAGCAGCCCACCTGATTGCTTCCCCTTCCATAAACATTCAAACCTTCCACCACTGAGGAACAGTGTACCATCTACAAGATGCACTGCAGGAACATATCATGTTTCCTTAAACAGCACCTTCCAGACCCATGACCACTACCATCTAGAAGGGCAAGAGCAGCAGGTACCTGGGAATATCACCACCCTGACTTGGAAATATATCGCCATTCCTTCACTGTTGCTGGGGCAACATCCTGGAACTCCCTCCCTAATAGCACAGTTCGAAATGTGGCTTCAGCTTTGCCTGATACGTGTGTGTTGGGATGTTTTACTACATAAAAAATGCCTTATAAATGCATGTTGTTGTAATAGTTCAGTCGTCGGGGAAGCTGCCGTTCCCATGGCTGCACTTAACCAGTTGATGAAATATGGTAAAAAATCACACTCCTTATAAACTCTTGCATCGCAAACCCCAATAGAGTGATTGACAGAGCGGAATAATACCAAACAAGCGGCCATTCTGTTAGTGAAAAAGCAAGTGGTCTGGGAGCTGACTTTTGA
The DNA here is from genome assembly GCF_047496885.1 of Scyliorhinus torazame. Lineage (NCBI taxonomy): Eukaryota > Metazoa > Chordata > Chondrichthyes > Carcharhiniformes > Scyliorhinidae > Scyliorhinus > Scyliorhinus torazame. The sequence goes on from NC_092710.1 coordinate 97,872,449, forward strand.
AACAACAAGCAGTCTTGTGAAGAGATCACGCTCACTGTCTCACTTAACCACACATTCCCATTCCTGCCACTCGCCAACACTGACACATTATCATGCAAATTCATCTAGTGCGTCCTGATTTCAAGTAATGTGTATGCAGATGCAGTCTGAAACTAAGTGTTGTAGTCCCCGGTGACGGACCATATTATCAAAGCGTTGGCATGGCACAATTCTATTCCCAAACAAAATTAAAAATTCAATTAGGAAATGAATTTCCGGTTTAAAAAAAGGCAGGTATTAAATGTTAAGCATAGGGGTGAAATTTGATCTGTTTTGTGACTAAGACACAGGTGACACCAGCATGTAAATTACCTTGTGAGGCACAGCTTTCGCTTTCTCGGTGTCTGCCAGTAATAAGCTGTTATATCCCAAGTCATATTTTGCTTATTTTTTCCTGTTATCTTTTTCCTGTGTGTCCAAATCCTGCCCCCAGTTGTGCATTGGATGTTTTCCTTCATTCATTCTTGGGATGTGGGCGTCGCTGGCTGGGGCAACATTTATTGCCCATCCCTAATTACCCCTGAGAAGGTGCTGACGAGCTGCCTTCTTGAACCGCTGCAGTCCATATGGTGTAGGTACACCCACGGTGCAGTTAGGGAGGGATTTTCAAGATATTGACCCAGCGACTGTGCAGCAACGGCGATGTATTGCCAACTCGGAATAGTGTGTGACATGGAGGGGAATCTTGCGGGTGATAGTGTTTCCATGCATCTGCTGCCCTTGTCCCTCCAGATGGTAGAGGCCATGTCTTCCAAAGAAACTGAAGATATTTGTTTCCCTCGCCCAGTTTTACTGTTAGCTTCATCACTTCATGTGAAATTGTACAAGCCTAGACTTTGACCCAAATGTATTTAAGAAATCTCGATGCATGAAAGAATTTTGATGTATGAAGAGAAAGGTTCCGGTTTCCTCCCACAAGTCCCAAAAGATGTGCTTGTTCAGTGAATTGGACATTCTGAATTCTCCCTCTGTGTACCCGAACAGGCGCCAGAGTGTGACAACTAGGGGATTTTCACAGTAACTTCATTGCAGTGTTAATGTAAGCCTACTTGTGACACTAATAAAGATGATTATTAATTGTCACTGCTTTTCTTCTGCAGAATATGGAGAACGCTGATATGCCTTCAGTCACTCTAATAGTAGGCTGCGGTCTGTCCTGTATGGCCCTCATCGCTCTGGCAGTGGTCTACGCTGTGCTGTGGAGGTGCGTATCTTCAAATTCAACTTGATCCCAGTGTTGCTCTTTTGTTAGTGTTCATCGGTCGTAATCATGGCTGCGCAGCCATTACTGATTGTATTATTGTCAGGCTATTTCTGGGCTCGGGGTGAATCATCATAGAATTTACAGTGCAGAAGGAGGCCATTCGGCCCATCGAGTCTGCACCGTCTCTTGGAAAGAGCACCCGACCCAAGGTCAACACCTCCACCCTATCCCCATAACCCAGTAACCCCACCCAACACTAAGGGCAATTTTGGACACTAAGGGCAATTTATCATGGCCAATCCACCTAACCTGCACATCTTTGGACTGTGGGAGGAAACCGGAGCACCCGGAGGAAACCCACGCACACACGGGGAGGATGTGCAGACTCAGCACAGACAGTGACCCAAGCCGGATTCGGACCTGGAACCCTGGAGCTGTGAAGCAATTGTGCTATCCACAATGCTACGGTGCTGCCCCATGTTACGAAGAGAGAGGTTTTATTTATTTATTCATTGGATGTGAGCATAGCTGGTGAGGCCACTATTTATTGCCCTCATGGCGTTAAGCGTCACCACATTGCTGTGGGTCTGGAGTTACATGTGGGCCAGACCAAGTGAATACAGCAGATGAACTTCCAAAAAAGGACCATACTGAACCAGAGGGTTTATTTTTACGACCATTGATGATGGTTTTCATTGCTCAGGCTACTTTTCAGATTTCTTTTGATTAACTGAATTTAAATTCCACTAGCTGCTGTGGTGAGTTTTGAACACATGTTCCCAGAGGATTAGGGCCTCCGGATTACTAGTCCAGTAATATTACCCCTACGGCAACATCTTGGGATATTTGTCGCGAGTTGCAGAGAGTATTTTTAGGACGCCTTACAGATTACGGTCATTAGTACCAATAACGGGGGATTGACAGGATTAGGCTTTCATTACTGAGGTTCCCTCACTGACAACTGAGCCTCTCTAGTGACCCGACAAAGTTTACTCCACCTCGCCAATTATCAGCCCTCCAGCCTGTAGGTTCTGATCTGGATTTTCCAATCATCATTATTTTAAGAGACAAAGCAATTGCGCTGAAAGTCTTTAAACAAAAAGTTCCATCTATATAATCAGTTGATCAATCTTGTGTGGCAAATCATGTAATAATAGAGTCTTTGGTTTAGGACAATTAAGCAGAAGCATGCAGAAGTCAATTTAGATAAATAAAACATGACTTGCTAGTTAGAGTTATAATGCATCACTTGCTATTAAACAGTTTATTGTTTCAAGCATATTGCTGTGTTCTGCATTTAGCTTTATGTAACCAAAGGTGAAGATGCTCGTTTGTCCCACTTGTACCTGGTTCTTGTGAAACTGTTGTGTACTTTCACCACTTTTAGTGTATCTTCAATCCTGGGCACATTATGTTGTTTGAGTTAAAGACAGAATCGCTAATTACCAAAGGTAGAGCGATTTTCACGATGATTCATTTTGGAGATGTTTATTAATCCTCTACAAAACGGGCCCTACTGTTGTGTTTGCATAGGTACATCCGATCAGAAAGGTCGATTATCCTGATAAACTTCTGTTTCTCCATCATCTCATCCAACATCCTCATCGTGGTTGGACAGACACAGACTCGTAATAAGGTACCAAGTCAACCGTTTTAGATTGCCGTGTTCTTAAAGCACGAAAGTGTCAGACACCCAACAGTGAATGGTTGCGTGATGGCTATGCTGTCCGTGTGGCCCCTACAGCAAGGGCACGCTACCAACCTGCGCCAATGTTGCCTGGTATCTTGTAATGTGCTTCATAAGTGGGCTGCATGTCACAATGGGTACAGCCCTGCAAAAGCAAGTCGCCCCAGTAATTTGATTGAGCTGTGGCTTAAAGCAACAAAGCAAGTGTCTCCTGTTGTTCAATAAAAGTTAGTATAACAGGAGTGCACAAAGTCCTGGTATTATCATGAGTTACTAATGATTGTTGGTCATTTTGTATCACTGCATGGCTATAATGTGTGAACGTCTTCACTTATCATGGGCCACTGAATGACGTTGACGTTCAGATGTTGTCTTCCTTGGCTTCCAGATCATTTGGTTGCAAAGTATTAAATGTTAAAAGTGCAGGAGGTTGTGCAGAGGAGGGATCCCAATGTTGGTCCCCAGTGTTCTGTGTTCCACGAGAGGACTTTGGAGGAACAGGGGCCTTTCAGCTTGGAGAGGAACTGCCTCAGAGGTCACCTTTAGGATTGATATTGGGAAATGCTTCTCGTAGATACTGATCAATGTGTGGAATAGACCAGCTCATGGAGTAGTGAAAGCACTGGAAACTGTTTATGAAGTGAATTGGATGCTGAAATGGAGTGGGATGCGTGTTAGCATCTCTCCAGATGATGATTATTGTACTTACCTGTGATCTTGTTGAATAATTTGAAATTAATCATGTTTAGGTTTCCAGAGCTGCTGGACTTATTTGTAGAGAAAATGCTGAAATGCAGAGTGGCTCTGTCATGAACAGAGGAGAGAAAAGATGGATTCTACATCCCAGCATTTGATATGTAGGCTCCTTGTCTAAAACATTGACCTGTCTTTTCTCTCTCATTGAGCAATGTTACCCAGCACCTCTGTGCCTTTGCTGTTCTGTCTATTTTATAGATCCATAATATGTAGTTTATGTTGTAATATTTTACTATTTCTGGTGGATCAAGAAAGTAATATGTAAAGATTTAAAGCAACATTTGAGACACCCCCACCCAAACCCTGCAGTTTAAATACTACGAGGACATTCTTCGTTTGAGAAATCATTCTCATAGTGCATATTGCTGTTTTGTTATTTTTAAGTGTCATTAAGAAGGATTTGTGTTTGCCAAACTCATGAGGGCTTTGGGTAATAAATCGTTTGATTCTGCTTTAATACTCAGTTGTCCTTTACCACAAACACCAGACATGATTTTACCGCAGGGGTCAGCACCCCAATGTCAGGGTCATGGGGTCCCGAGCCAGCATTTGCCAGCAGCAGGACCAAATCAGCAATGTTCCGGGAGCCAGCATCCTCATCTCTGTCAGCCCAATCGAAGGGCCAACAGCTTCGAAGCCTCATCGGGAGAGTTGGGCACACTTCAAAAATGGAGATGCTCTTGGGCATGGCAAAATAAAATTAATGAATCAGGGCCTGCCAAACTGGCTCTTTGACCCCTTCCAGATTGGCCATCGGTTTCCTGCCCACGGTCCTGTCAGTGGGATATGGACTGGCCGTTCCAATGAGGCCCCCAAAGGGCTGTCACAAGGAATCGACTTCTGGTGGTGGCATTTGCCAGCGAGTGAAAAGGATCACCCCTAATTGGAGCCATAATTATTTAAATGTAATGCACACCCCAATGGTGCAAGCAGCTGGTTCCACAGGAGCAGCAAAACTCCATTCAACTGACCCAGATTATATTGACCTTCAGTGCCTTAGCAGTGACGTGGAGGGTCGTATCACCCGCCTGATGTGGAATTCATTCCATTTTCATCATATTGATTTTGAAAGCATGAGAATCAGGTGATTTATACAAAGACCAAAGAGACTAAAGTCTGCTCATTTAAAAAAACAAATTTCCAATTAAGGGGCAATTTAGAGTGGCCAATTTACCTACCCTGCACATCTCTGATTTGTGGGGGTCAGACCACGCAAACGCGGGACCAATGTGCAAACTCCACACAGACAGTGACCCAGGGCCGGGATCGAACCCGGGTCCTCGGCGCCTTGAGACAGCAGTGCTAACCACTGCGCCACTGTGCTGCCCACTGTCTACCATAATATTGCGAAGTTGGTGATGGTGAAACTTGGCCTTGGTGTGTGTTTCAATGTTTTTCTTTTATGTTGAAGCTCATCAGTTGAGGTACCTGAGAGGTACATCCTCGGTCTCCATCTCATTAGCTGTATGTGACACTGTGGCTGCAATTCGTTCCAATAACTTCCCATATTTTATCAACAAAAAGCAAGATTTCTAAACAGTTCTGTAAGTACGCGCTGGTCCTGGTTTTTTTCCAACATAATTCAAAGAGCAAAATGTGTCCATGCTCACTGAAGGAGGCAGTAACAGAATAATGCACATTTATAGCACTGCTTCACTTACTGCTCGTGTCCTCAATGAATTGACAGCACATATGCTTAATGTCCAGCAGCAAGCAGCAAATGCCAAAGGGATTGAGCTGAAGGCAGATTTGCAAGTAGCTGAGAGACAATGTGGACACATTTACTTTTTTGGCGGGTTTGACGAGGGGCTGAGGGATGAGGTAGCTGTGTTTATCCTGTGAATCCTGTGAGCATCGTAAGACTTGGAGATTTCACATTTACTCCTTTTAATTTTCAACATGGCTTAAATTCAGGGCAGATGCAGTTCCATCTCGAAGCAGATCCTCTCCATTATTATTTAGTAATCAGCATCACACCACTCGGGAGAGGGGTAGGTGGCGGCGGCAGCTGCGGCGGTGGTGGTGGTGGGGGGGGGGCAGAGGAGATTTTGCAGGAAGTTACTGGGGCTGGAGCATTTCAGCTATGAAGAGACTGGATAGGCTGGCTGATGAGCTTAAGGGCCCCTGGCTGTGCTGTAAAACTCTCATGACTTTAAAAATGAAGGTTTTCACTCCCTACCTAAGCTTTGGTCCGATATCAGTTTTCTCCTGTGAAATGCCTTGGGATTTGTTACTTCCGACTTCAGACTGTGTGGAGTGCACATTCTCCCCGTGTCTACATGAGTTTCCTCTGGGTGCTCCGGTTTCCTCCCACAGTCCAAGGATGTGCAGGTTTGGTGGATTGGCCGTGATAAATTACCCCTTAGTATCCAAAGATTGGATGGGGTTACGGGGATGGGGCGGGGCAGATGAGCCTGGGTAGGGTGCTCTTTCAGATCTCTGGTGCAGTCCTGATGGGCTGAATGGCCTCCTTCACTATAGGGATTCTATGATTCATTAAAGGTACTATGTAAATGCAAATTATTTTCTCAAACATAATGGTTCCATTGGCTCAGCGAATATCTGCACCATATGGTGTAGCGCTGAAACACACATACCAGAAACTTGTCAGCTTCGGTTCCCAGTTTTTATGCTGAATGATTTCAACTGGCTCAGCTAAACGTGACACAGGAGTAGGGTATAGGTTTCCAAAGGACAGTATTTGGGAACAGGAACCGTGACTGACAGGCCTTTCACTTATGTTATCGAGGCCAGTGAACCAACGATCCAATCAAGGCAGTTCAACCTGTAGTCAGAGCTCCCCCTTCACATTTTGGCTTTAGATAACATTTGGACATTGTACATGCCTTGTTTAGCCTCGCATCGGACATTTGCCACCATTGTGTGCAGCTTAACTGTTGCATTTCCTGCTTCACTAGGAGCATGAGCAGGTGTAGTCCCCATAGTGAGTATTACATTTCAGAAAATGAGGCAGTAAGGGATAGAAGGGGAATCGAGTCTTTACCTTTAGAAGTTTATTTCTTGCACCAATGCATGTTCCAAACTTGGGGCACGATTCTCTGGTTCAGAGACAAGGGCCGGGATTCTCCGAACCTCCGTGCCGCAATCGCGCTCGGCGGAGAATGGGTGTCAGATCCGCAATCGGGTCCGACGCCGGGGACTGGAGAATCGGCGCCAATCGCGTGTGCGCAGTTGACACACGCCAGTCGGGGGCCATTGAAAGAGGCCCCCACGGCGATTCTCCGCCGGCAAGTTCCCACCGCCGTAGTTCGCTCATGGTTCCACCCGGCGGGAGCTTGGACTGGCGGAAGCGGACTCAATCCGTGGCCGCCCTGGTGGCGGATGGGGGGATGCGTCACCGGGGGGGCCTCCAGGACGGCCAGGCTCGCACTCGGGGGCCACCGATCGGCGGGCACGCACGATCGGGGGGGGGGGGCTTATATTGTCGGGGCTTGTCCGCGGTGTGGGTCCGCCATGTTGCGCAGGGCCGCCACTGCGCGCATGTGCAGACCCCCGGCCTGATGTGCAGGGCCCCGTATCGGCAGCCGGAGCTGCGAAGAGCACTCCGGAGCCATGCTAGCCCCCCTCAGGTAGGAGAATCGCTCTGGACTTTCTCCAGGAAAATCCAGAGTGATTCGTGCCCGTTTTCTCACGGGCGTGGGGACGTAGCCCCATTATCAGAGAATTCCGCCCAAGGGTGCTCCCCCAGCGGAGAATCGGAAAACTTTCACGCTGCCGCTACAAATGTTGGGGAGGCTCGATTCCATCTATGCAAATAGGCCAGCACCCTGCCCATGTCCATCCCGCCCAAGTACTGATTTCCCAGACGAGTGATTCGCTGGTATTGGGAATCCCATTGTATGCCTGAGAAGTTGGAGCAGCTTTTAAGCACTCCACTCACCCAGACTCTCATTGCAGCTAAGAGGATGGCTGCAAGAAGACCTGCACCATGCTTCCTTGATGCGGACGTCCACTCGGGGTGTGTTGGACACCACTGAGGAGAGGAGGGACACTCTTTTCCCCAGGGTGGGGTAAAGACACCAGCCAGCTGTAATGAATCAAGCCTGGGATGAGGTGGCAGGTGTGGTGAATGCTGGCAGCCTAACTAAGAGGACCTGCATGCAATGCCAGATGAAGGTGAACGACCTTGAGCTGCAAGGGCAAGTAACCAGCTGTTTGACCCTCGCATCACCCCAATCCTTGACCTCTGATATCTTCTCCCAATTCCTTATATGCCAGTAACATTCCATGTCCAGGATGTCCCTCAGAACTCACCTTCCAGGAACATCCTACACATGCCCTGCCCTCTTTGGCCAGGCAACTTGCCCACATATTCTCCCAGCTAGAAACCACCACCTAAAGCTGGCATGCTGACATCTTACTATGTACTTTCTGTGCCCCTTGTGCCCCAAGGATAAAGCAGACCATAAGCGAAGAGAGAATCAGAAGGCCATGACGCCACAACCCCATCTGTAAATACTTGCACCAAATCACACCCGGCTGGGTGAGGTGGAGCATAATGGTGGGGTAGAGATTTGGGCTACCAGCCCATTAAGCGCATTCAAATGAATGTACATGAGCTGTTTGCTTGTTCTAGCTGGCGTGAGGCGGGACTAGAGACTGGGGATGGGTGTGTTGCCCAGCGCCGATCCCGTTTTTGGGCTGATGTGGGAATTTACGCCTGATCAGGATTCCCGATCTTAGCGGTGGAGACAGGAGAATTCTGCCCATGTGCTTACTAATCCAACAAACACACTTGTAATCTGTTCCACGTTATAAGAGCTACAAGTCTCTCTACACCTCCCGCTGCCTTGGGAAAGCGGGCAGCATAATCAAAGACCCCTCCACCCGGATTATTCTTTCTTCCAGCTTCTTCCATCGCCAGGAGATACAAAAGTCTGAGAACACGCACGAACAGATTCAAAAACAACTTCTGTCCGGCTGTTACCAGACTCCTGAATGACCCTCTTATGGACTGAACTGATCTCTTCACACTTCTTCTCAACTGAGTCGTACTGCACTCCCTCTGCTTCACCCGATGCCTGTGCCAATATATTTATATTGTGTGTTTATGTATGTCCTATGTTTTTTTGTGTATAGAACGATCTGCCTGGAATGTATGCAGAACAATACTTTTCACTGTACCCCAGTACACATGACCATAAATCAAATCCAAAGTCAATCTCCAGCAACTGCATTCAATTAACAGATCACCTTCTCACTCAAAATGAAAAAAATTAGAATTGATGTGTGCAACCAGAAATTCAAAACAAGTTCAATCAAAAGCATCCATATTCTACACAAAGCACTACATTGCGAGACCCTTTCCTCTCAGACCCCTAACAATATTTCATCAATAGAATCCCGTAGCCCCTGTTTTCAATTTGTTCTTTGAATGTGAGTACCACTAGCAAGGCAAGCAGGTATTGTCCACTCCTAATTGCCCTTGAGAAGGTGGTGTTGAGCCATTACCTTGAACCACTGCAGTCCATGCCTGGACCGTTGTCAACTAGCAATCTGCCTGATCAGCTCAGATTTTATGTTGCATTTCATCGATCACCATGATTCTTTCACAGAGTCCATTGCTGACGGGACTTTCAGTCGCAATATTCATGACCATGATCTTCATCTCTCCACATATTTCCGAACTTACCACTGGCAAACCCCCTACGTTAAAAGTCAGTAAATTTGTTGGTGCCACAAGTCCGGTACCTATCTGTTTCTCCATGTATTTTTTTCTGTCTGTTATAACCCTTTTGCCCTTATGATATCTTACTGTAGAAAGACTAAATCTGATCACCAGAGCTATGAAATCCAGAATGAAAATATTTCTGGCTTTGTCTCATTAAAGGCTTACAATAAGATATAGTGGCATCCTCTGATACTTTTCATGGACTTCTCACTAATCTCCTCTATTAGCCTTGTATAGTCTGCATCAACCACACCTACATCTTTTAGCAGGATTTGTAACCTTTGGCAAGAAGGAACACCAAATTTTCAATGTAACTTTAAAACCTTGGGCAAAGGCCATGGCGTCTGCTCCCTTCCCTGTCCAATGCTCTGGATGCTCTAACACCCCAAAAACTGCCAGAGATGGGCACTGCTCCATCTCAACCCCCACAACCTTGTACGTGGCCTCAAACAATGCCATCAAGAACTCCCTGAGTCTTGGTCAAGAGAACCAGAACATGTGAGTGTGGTTGGCCGGGCCCCCCTGACACCGCTCGCACCTATCCTCCACCTCCGGGAAGAACCCGCTCATGCGTGTCTTAGTAAGGTACGCTCTATGCACCACCTCTAGTTGCATCAGGCTAAACCCAGTGCAGGAGGAGGTGGAGTTGATCCTGCACAGTGCCTTGATCCAGAGTCCTCCCCCATCTCCATTCCTATCTCCTCCCGACAATTTCCGTCTGGTCTCGTACAGTGGAGTCCTAACCTTTCTAAAAGTCGTCTATAAATGCCGCCAAGCTTATTATCCCCCCCCCACCACATCAGTCGAGCCCTGCCATTGTGTTCAAGAGTGTGTCCGGGTAGCCGGGGGAATGTCCTTATCTTCTTGCGGAGAAAGCCAGAAGCCGGGCAGCTGCAGGTATCTGAGCTCGTTCACATTTGGGAGTCGGAGATTATCCACAGTTCCCCAGGGTCGCCGGTTATACCACCAAGATTGAAGTGGCACCTGAACTGGTTCCAGGTCTTTAATGTGGCCACTACCACCGGGCACCTGGAGTCTGTGCCATCTCTGTGCCCATATATTTCAGTGTCAGGCTCAGACTGAAAACTGGCATGTAACTCTCCAAACATGTTTTCTCTCCAAATCTTGAGCCTCTTTAAAGAAAGAAAAATACGTGGCATGGTTGCGTCGTCACTCTGGTGGGGCAGGGCCTGATAGAGATGGTTTCAGGCTCCACAGAGATTGGCCACCATCGCTGGTGTTCCCCCATTCAATGGCTGCTCCTGGCCCCTTGCCTGCAAGTTTCCCCCTAACTACCACTCTCCGCCCACTGCACACAAATGGAAACCCGCTCCCGTAGGGTTACAACCAAGGCATGTCAAGCTGGCTATAGCAGGGGTCAGTGCAAAGGCACTGCCTTGGCATGTCTTCCCCCCCACCCCCTCTGCCCGGTGGCTATACTTGCATTTACATCCCCGGAGGTATCCCTCGACTGAATTCCGCATTTATAAATCTGTTGTACTCACTTCGGCAAGGTATGAATATTTAGTGAGGGAGCCAATCCATGTAGCGGGGAGGCCCATTAATAATAACATTTATGGTAACCCATTTAAGTGAAGTTCCCACTCTTTGTGGGCATGAACCTCGTGATGACACCGGCAAGGGATGGGGAAAATAAGGAAGCGTGATCCCTCCGATTGCGTTATCTGATTCTCTGCGGGTTCTCTCTGACTGCAATCGGGGGTTGAAAATTTCGCCCTTTTTTTCCTGTCTGATTCCTATCCCACCTGATATCATTAATAGTTTTCTAATACACTCCGTTGAGAAACATTAAGCCTTATTGAGGGTATACAATAATGTTCTGGCGAGGTCAGCTGCAGACTAGGTTGATTGTGGAGTTGAGCCGATTAGCTGAGGAGAGACTAAATAGACTGGAACTAGACTCATTGGAATTTAGAAGAATGAGGGGGGATCTTATAGAAACATAATGAAGGGAATAGATAGGATAGAAGCAGGGAGGCTGCTTCCACTGGCGGGTGAAACTAAAACATGGGGAGCATCGCCTCAAAATCAGGGGGAGTAGATTTAGGACTGGGGAGGAACTTCTTCACCCAAAGGGTCATGAATCTGTGGAATACCCTGCCCAGTGAAGCAGTTGAGGCTACCTCGTTAAATGTTTTCAGGGCAAAGATAAATAGATTTTTGAACAGTAAAGGAATTTGAACAGTAAAGGAATTAAGTGTTATGGTGAGCGGGTGGGTAAGTGGAGCTGAGTCCACAAAAAGATCAACCAAGAACTTATTGAATGGCGGAGCAGGCTCGAGGGGCCAGTGGCCTACTCTTGCTCCTAGTTCTTATGTTCTATGTTCTTGTCCACTGATTTTCCAAAAATAATCACCGTATTATGCTTTGTGCCAAATTTCATTTGTTCTTTTTTCATGGAAGGTTTACACAACAGCATAGCTTTCTCACTCGACACTACATCGGTATTGATACAATTGCTAACTCCAGCTAATTTAATTTGAATGACTCTCTTTAGTGATCTCAATGTGTTGCTATTGCCAATCTAAAGTCAGCAGTACTGTAATCTTGTGGTGATTGTTCCTATCTGGTGAATCAGGATAACACTTTATCTTACCTGTTTCACATACTGTTGAAGTATAAGCACTATCTTGTACTGCACAACCACATTCACCACAAGATTAAAGCTCCTTGTGACCATGTTTGGATTTATTATTATCTCCATGCTTAGAATTCTCTATGTCATGTGTTATTACGATGACCCTGCCTCTCCTCCTAGGGAAGTTCACCACAGAATAAGATTTTGAGTCATACCTGAAGAACTGTCTCTTGGCTATTCCGGGGAGGCCGGTTTAGCTCAGTTTGCTGGACAGCTGGTTTGTAATGCAGAGCGAGGCCAACAGCGTGGGTTCAATTTCCGTACAGGTTTGAGGTTATTCATTAAGGCCCTGCCTTCTCAACTTTGCCCCTCAACTGGGGTGCGATGATCCTCAGGTTAAATCACCACCCGTTGGCTCTCCCCCTCAGAGGGGAAAGCAGCCCATGGTCACCTGGGACTACAGTGACTTTACTTTCTTATTCCTGGGAGTCCACCTGTCCATTATCATAGCTCCAATATGGTAGCCAATTATGTTCAAGATGCTCACAACCACAATCTGTCCACTTTTAAGCCTCCTGTGCTGTTGACTCCTTCATTGGTCTATTTTGAAATGTGGCAATCATTCAATCGTCCAGCCTTTTATCTCACGACAGACTATCTCATTTGTTCCATAAACTCTGCCCATTGCTAAGATTTCATTAAGGCAGCAGACATCTGATCCAGCATAAAATCCCCTTCCATGAGAACCAAACACAAGTCAGAACCAGTCACCTTCCCATGTGACGCAAAAGCAGAATACTGTGGATGCTAGAAATCTGAAATTTAAAAATAATTGCTGGAAGTACTCAGCAAATCAGCTCATTGGAGATAAACAAGGTTAACATTTCAGGTTAAGATGACCTTTCATGAGAATACCTGTCCATATGAGACATCTGAGCACAAACCTGTATTTAAAAGCTAGTACTCATCCAGGAATCCCCAAATTGCACGTTGTCAGCCTTTTACACAATCTGTTAATGACCATGATATATCCTTCCCTGGGATGATCATCTGTTTTCTGAAATCCATCAAACTCTGACCATACCTCATAGGCATCTGACAGATCAACTTGGAAATCTTGGAAATTTCATGCATGAACCCTCATTGAAGGTCCAAACCTTCATCACTAACCAACTGATGGGCATTCATCTCCTAAAATAATTGTACTTCTTGACGGACATGACAAAGCCAAGACCATGCCTGGTTTCCTCTTTGGTGGGACTTAACCATTGCCTGCATATCCACTGGTCACCATTGTCCTCCTATCCACTGGTCGCCATTGTCCTCCTATCCACTGGTCACCATTGTCCTCCTATCCACTGGTCACCATTGTCCTCCTATTCACTAGTCACCATTGTCTTCGTATCCACTGGTCACCATTGTCTACATATCCACTGGACACCATTGTCCTCCTATCCACTGGTCACCATTGTCCTATCCACTGGACACCATTGCCCACCTATCCACTGGTCACCATTGCCCTCCTATCCACTGGTCACCATTGTCCTCCTATCCACTGGTCACCATTGACCTCCTATCCACTGGTCACCATTGTCCTCCTATCCACTGGCCACCATTGTCCTCCTATTCACTGGCCACCATTGACCTCCTATCCACTGGTCACCATTGACCTCCTATCCACTGGTCACCATTGTCCTCCTATCCACTGGTCACCATTGTCCTCCTATCCACTGGTCACCATTGTCCTCCTATCCACTGGTCACCAATGTCTACATATCCATTGGTCACATGGTTCACACTCTGAGAGCATCAGAGGCTAATTAAACCCCAACAATTTACACACCTTTCTGCCACTTTCCACAATGCCACTAGGGCTTTAGTTTTCTGACTTGAGAACTTTTCTCCTTCATTTCCAACCTTCACTTTTTATCAACAATCCTGTTTTTTATTTGGTTTCTTTTTTAACCACTTCTGAGTTACAAAGCCAGGGCTCAGAGTGTGGACAGGGGCGAATCCCAAATCCAGCTCCTTGTCTGCTCCAAAAACCAATTCAAATTCAAATTGAATCCAATTCATGGTCCCCACAAGAGAGACATACCAGATCTGAGCCAAAAGGCAGAGCAGATACTACACTTGATCTTAGCCAAAAGGCCGAGTTACCATGTTATAATCCTGAAAGCCAGTTGGTGGACAATGAAACTAGAGGCCAAGCTTTATTAGTTTTTACTTGCAAAAATACACATTACTAACATGCATCACCGAAGCACAGCCCAACTACAGTTCCGGTCTGTGTCTGTTTGTTGGGACACAAGTTGATGCACATCAGCTGCACACAATTAAATACAATTTAAGGGTCAATTTACGGAGGGCCATATTGCCTCTGTAGGTTTACCCTCTTTAGAGCGGTATGGGCGAGATTTATAGTTGTGCATACCTGTGTTTCCCAGCCTCACTGAAAACCTATTCTCGTACAAAAGCAAAATACTGGCAATCTAATCGTGAGCATGCAAGGTAATGTTTACAGAGAGGAAAACATTTCATAGAATCATAGAATTTACAGTGCAGAGGGAAGCACATTGGTTCCTGAAAGAGTACCTTACCTAAGCCCACACCTCCACCCTCTCCCCAGCTACCCCACCTAACTTTTGGTCACTACGGAGCATTTAATGATTGACCAATCCACCTAATCTGCACGTCTTTGGTCTGTGGGAGGAAACCGGAGCACCCGCAGGAAATCCACGCAGACATTGGGGAGAACATGCAGACTCCGCGCAGACAGTGACCCAAGCCGGTAATCGAAACCGGGACCCTGGCACTGTGAAGCAACAGTGCTCACCATTGTGCTACCGTGCCATTTCTGGTCAATGATCTTTCATCAGATCAAGGAAAAGTTAGAAATATCAGCAGCTTTAAGCAGGTGAAATGGGATAGGGGAGGAGAACAAAGGGGAGTAAATGTTGGAAGGCAGAAGATTCTAAATGACAAAAGGGTTGGTGGTGCAAAGCCAACGGGAATGATAATGGGACAAGTTTTTTAAAAAAAAGATATGCCTGGAGGTTAGCACAGCTGCCTCACAGCGACAGGTGCCCGGGTTCAATTTCTTTCTTCCTTGGGTGACTGTGTGGAGTTTGCACATTCTCCCCGTGCCTGCGTAGGTTTCCTCCCACACTCCAAAGATGTGCAGGTTAGGTGGATTGGCCATGCTAAATTGCCCCTTAGTTTCCTAAGATGTACAGGTTAGGTGAGGTTACGGGGATAGGGCATGGGCGTGGACCTAGGTAGGGTGCTCTTTCGGTGGGTCGGTGAATACTTGATGGGCCGAATGGCCTCCTTCCACACTGTAGGGATTCTATGACATTCTATGAGGCGGTGTGAATGGCGGAATAATGAGCAGTTGCCATCTGAAAGAAAAAAAAACACGCAAAGAAAAGGAAGTAAAATGGGGGAAGAAATTATGGTTTGACATTGTTGAACTCTGTATTGAGTCTGGAGTGAGTGAGTGGGAAAGATATTTCCAAAAAGACATGTAATTTTAAAAAATAAAGGCCCAGTTAACCAGATCTTTGATGGACATGACAAGCAATCGGCACTGACCTTTAGAAAATTCAACATCCAAAGAGTTAGATGCATTCCAATACCTCCACTTGTGCGAATTGTTGCCAGCTGGTTCTGGCTAGTTATGAATGAAAGTTATAGGGGCTATATTAGGTCAACAGGCGAGATGTGATAAATAGCTCCAATGGTGAGAGTGACCAGGTTATTTACAATGGAGACATTTTGCTTGTTCTGACGTATTTTGTCACACTCTGTTCCTCACACTTGCTGTCTGTGTGCAGCTAAACAGAATGGATTTGAATGACTCTCCAAATAGCTTTTACATCCCTCAAAGTCAGAGGAAACCACTTCACAGAATCATTCTGTGTCATCATATCTTTGGAAATATATATTTTCTTCACACAAAAATAAAGAGAGAGAAATTATTTTCCATTATTCATTAGAACACAGTCTCAGAATAAGAGGCCGGCCATTTAGGACTGAGATGAGGAGCAATTTCTTCTCTGAGAGCGCTGTGAACCATTGGAATTCTCTCACGCAGTGGGACATGAATGCTCAGGTGTTGAGTTCATTGAAGACAGAGGTTGATGGATTTTTCGGGGTACGAAGGTTCATGGGGTGCAGGAAAATTGAGTGGTGATTGAAGATCATCCTTGAACTTGTTGAATGGTGCAGCAGGTGTGAGGGGCCAAACGGTCCACTCCTAATTGTAATGTTCACCCACATTGCAAACGATTCCACCTTCTTTTGCCTGGAGGGTGGGATGTGGAGAGGAGGAATAACATGGGACACGAAGGCTGGGATTGGGAAATCTGTTGCCTTCCTGAGTCCACCTGATTAAGATTTGAGTGGGAAGGGTCTAGAACGGCATTCCTGCCTGCCTGCCTCCATGGGGAGACACCCTCCCTTACCGCCCACCCCCCTCCCCACACACCCAGTTCCCCCCTCATCCCCTCCTTGTTGGGGCCTGCCTGTATGATCCCTGAAGCCAGCCCTACTTACCTGTGTTCCAGGACCCACTCTTCACTGCAGTACCGGCAGTGGACACTGATCCAGGTGGTGCTGCTTGTATCTCAGAGCTGCCGACCTCGAGTTGGCCAGCATCCCTCAGAGAGCAACCCTGCATGACCCGGGAGCCCCCGCACCACCCAGGTCAATGCCTCATCGGCTTTCAATCATGTCAGGGTTCCTGGAATTGGCCACGGTGGCATTGCCAACAGCCAGTGCACGGACCCAACACTCCACCGCCATTAAATTCCAGCCGAGGTTGTCTGGCGAGTTCTGCTCTGAAATGGCCAAAGAGATCTGTCTGAAATGAGTCTGAGAATGAACAGCTCTCCCGCTAGTTTATCCTCATTCACTGTGGGAAAGATGTTGTGGGTTTCTCACAAAACAACATAACTGGCCATAGTCTTGTACTGTACACTGGTGGTACACCTTGACAACAAGTCAACTGCATTGCCCAGTGCCATCATGCCCCCCCCCCCCCCCCACTAGTTTACATCGATAGTCACTCTGTGTTACACTCATTGTCAAGCGGCTGTGGGCCTCGAGTGGAAAGACTATCACATATACGTGTGTAAAAGTTGAATTTTTGTTCCAATATTTTGGACCAAAAGGCACAAGGTTGGTTAGTCCAAGAGCAATGTGTGTGAGGGGTTGGCACTTGTGCTTGATTTGTGTCTCAAGTGAAATCCAAAAATGTATTTATCCAAAAGTAAAAACCAACAACACTAAAGGATTAATTAATTAATATCCATAATCTCATCAATTCAATAACGTGAATAGCCATGAACAAATTTAAACATCTAAATGTCTGAAGTATTTATTTATTGGAATCCATTTTCATTAGTATTTACACATTTGCGAGGAAATTGAATCATCAACATCTCCAGGATGGAACTCTGGACCTGAAATTTTTGCACTTTTCAGAGAATCATAGGGCCGGATTCTCCGATTCTGGGGCTATGTTCCCTCACCGATGTGGGAACGGTGGCGTTTTACGCCAGAGAAAATGGCGCACAACTGTCACCAATTCCCCATTTTGCTGGGGGCTAGCAGGACGGCAGCGTAGAGCACCCGGCTCTAGCTGCCGATATGCCCTGGAGAATTGCCGGGTCCGTGGCCCCGCATGCGCACGGTGGCGGCCTGCAGCGGCTGCGCTGTGCTACATGGCGACGGCCGCTCGCAGACCCAGACCGCAAAATAGTCACCCCCTTCAGCAGGCTCACATGGCTCGGACCACCCCTCCACAGTGCCCCCAGCCCCGAATAATGTCCACCTGGCCCGCGGATCGGCCCTCCCTTGATTGTGGTGACACTGGACTGAGTCCGCAGCCGCCACGGCGAGTTCCAGATGAATGAGACTACACGTGTCCCACGCCGTCGGGAACTTGGCCGGTTGGGGACGGAGAATAGGGGGCGGGCCTCAGGCATTGTCCTGAGGCCGTCGATACGTGGCGCAGCGTACTCGGAGAGTATGCCGCTTTGGAGGGGGCGGGGCATCGTGAAAGCGGTGCCTCCCACGATTTGGGCGGAAACTTGGATTCTCCGGCCGATCGCCGAATGCGATTCCGACGTCGGTGACCGGTGAATCTAGCCCATAGAATTTACAGTGCTGAAGGAGGCCATTCAGCCCATCGAGTCTGCACCGATCCTACATAAACCCACGCCTCCACCCTATTCCCAATAACCCCACTAACCTTTTGGACACTAAGGGTAATTTAGCATGGCCAATCCACCTAACCTGCACATCTTTGGACTGTGGGAGGGAACCGGAGCATCCGGAGGATACCCACGCAGACACTGGGAGAAAGAGCAAACTCCACACTGACAGTCACCCAAGGCCAGAATTGAACCTGGGTCCCTGGAGCTGTGAGGCAGCAGTACTAATCACTGTGCCACCGTGTATTTCTGACAAACATGTTTTTGTGTCTGAAAAATTGTGGTGGGTATTTTTAGGCCACAAATCATGGGGCCGGCTTACACATGAGATCAGCTATTACGCAAGTATGTACGGTACTTCACAGTGCTCAGAAAAAAAATCAATAGTTTTCTGGTGATTGATGTTCAGTCTACGGTCTGGATTGTTAGGCCTCTTCTGAAATTCAGGGCACGGCTAAACATGATGGAAGACCAACACAAGAGGTCCACTAAATTACAAAAACATCCGAGTTTTGAATGTGATACAATTGTTCGGCCCATCAAGCCTATTCTTTCTTCAGGGAACATTTAATCCACTCCACCAATGCCACTAGAGCAGCCAGAAATCAGAATTAATTGCTGCAATATTGTTTTTCTTATCAAAAAAAGGGTAACTCGTTTATTTTCTCAGGAGAAGGCTATGGAAAGTTTCTACCCGCATCTCGCAAAGATCAGTCGAGCTATGAAGGGATTCTAACAGTGGTAAGGTTACTGGAGTAATCCGGAGGCCCAAAATGATGCTCTGAAGCTTTTGAGCTCAAATTCCCTCACAGGGCTGAGGAAATTTAAATTCAATTGATTAATAAATCAGGAATAAAACTAATAATGATCATGAAGCCACTGAATTGTCATAAATAAATACCCATATGATTCATTGGGGGAGGAAATCTGCTGCCTTACATGGTCTGGCCTACATGTAACCCCAGACCCACACTAATGTGGTTGACTCTTTTCTGCTCTCTGAAATTACCTAGCATGCCATTGCGAGTGAAATTAGAAATTGGGGATGGGTAATAAATGCTAGCTGAGCTAATGATGCTCACACCTGATGAACAAACTGAGGAGAAAGCAAATAGCCTGAATATTTGTCACACCATTATACTGTGTGTGCCTCCTCCGCAGCAGCAACCTGCACTTGTGGCATTCACTCTCAACAGAAAAACACTCCTGCCAACTCGAAATGTTTTAGCAGTCAAACTCGGAAACCAAGGCACACGAGGAGATATTAGGGCAAGTGATCAAAAGTGTCAGAACGCCCACAAAGTTCTTGGGGAAACCACAATCGATCTTCCCGTGGGGCTCGTGGAGTACAAGCTTCCCCAGTGTATTGTCCCAAAGGCGACTGTGATGAGTTTGTGCCATCGGCAGACTTTGTGTTTAGTGAAAATAAATCTTGTCATTCCTACCCCTGAATTCCTTGGCCATTAAGAAAAGCTTGATGAAAGAGTCCTGTTTCAAGGCCTCTCTTGGAGGAGGAGAGGTATAGGAAAGAAAAGGGACAACTTAGCTTAGAGCCTACACAGCTGAAGGCGTGGCCAACAACGGTGATACAGTTAAAATCAGGAATGCTCAAGCGGCTGGTATGGGAGGAGTGGAGAGATCTCAGATGTGCGTGGAACTGGGGAGATTACAGAGATAGGGAGGGGTGAGGCCATGGAGGAAATTGAAAACGCGGATAAGAATTTTTAAATTGTAGAGATTCAGGGCCTTGGCCTAAAAGTGCCCAGTTGCACAAGTAACTCTTGTATGCATAGACACTTTTTTTTAAAGATTCAAGCAGCCTTCAGTAACAAAGTATGGATGCTGCTGGGATCCATTTGCATTCATTTGCGTGTGAGAAGGCTCATGCATGACAGTAATATCCAATTAACAGCACAACGTCCCACAGAGGTTGTGCAACCATAAAATAATCTTCAACTAGTGACCAAATGTATTTGCCTTAATTTTTGTGAGGGCAAACATTTTCCATTCATCATGGGGAATTTGTCCAGTGCCAAGATCAAGAAGGTGATGTACGAAGGAATAAAGCAAAATCGCCATAGTCCCAGATGACCGTAGGCTGCTTTCCCCTTTGATGGGGGAGCTGACTAATGGTGATTTATCCTGAGGGTCACAATGTCTCAGGCGACCCAGACAAGGTTTAGAAGATGGGGCCTTCATGAATAACCTCAGCCAGTACGGGGATTGAACCTGTGGTTGGCCTTGCTCAGCATGCGCTAAGGAACAGCCCGTCAAAACATGGCTATATGCCCAGACTCCAAACACATCTCTCACAGTCACAGTACCATCTTATATTTCGCACATAGGCAGCCTTTAGCCCCATGCATGTGGAGAAATACTAATTAGCTCTCAACAATGAGAGCTTTTGTGTGGTACACCCTTACTGACCTAGGACGGGTCAAATTTATTGCAGTTACACTTTTTGTATGTGGCTGAAAGATGAGGCCTTCGTCCAAACGATATACTTGTGCCGAAGGTGGGATAGCAAAGGTTCACCGAATTGGTCCCCGGCATGAGGAGGATGTCCTCTGAAGAGAGGCTGTGTATATTCTCTGGCGTTCAGAAGAATGAGAGGTGATCTCATTGAAGTGTACAAGCAAATTATCATGTATTCCCTTGCCTTGTTTGCCCTGCCCAAGTGCAGGATTGAATTCCATTTGCCACTGATCATCCCATCTCACCTACCCGTCTATATCCTCCTGTAATTTAAGAATATCCACTTCACTATTTACTACCACATCGATTTTTGTATCACCGGCAAGCTTATTGATCCACCCCCCTTCATTCATGTCTGAATCATTCATACAAACCACAAACCGCAAGGGCCCCAGCACTGATCCTTGCGGGACCCCACTAGACACAGACTTCCAGTTGACCATCACCCTCTGCTTCCTGCCGCTCAGTCAATTTTGGATCCAAAATTGGGGCTGGTTTAGCACTGGGCTAAATTGCTGGCTTTTAAAGCAGACCAAGGCAGGCCAGCAGCATGGTTCAATTCCCGTACCAGTCTTCCCGAACAGGCGCCGGAATGTGGCAACTAGGGGCTTTTCACAGTAACTTCATTTGAAGCCTACTTGTGACAGGAAGTGATTTTCATTTCATTTTTCATTTCAATTTGCCAAATTCCCATCTAAGTGCTCTTACCTTCACTATCAGTCTCCCATGTGGAACCTTATCAAAACCTTGCTGAAGTCGAAGTAGATACATAAAATGCATTTCCCTCATATACACGCCTCGTCACCTCTTTGAAAAATTCAATCAAGTCGGTCAGTTGCCTCCCTCTTAACAAAACCAGACTGACTTTCTCGATTAATCCCTGTCTCTCCAAATGCAGATAAATTCTGTATCTAAGAATTTCTTCCAATAGTTTCCCCACCACTTAAGTTAGACTGACTGGCCTGTAGTTCCCTGGTTTATCCCTTCCTCCCTGCTTGGATAATGGTACCACATTGGCTATCCTCCAGTCCTCCGGCACCTCTCCTGTGGCCAGAGACGAATTGAAAATTATTGCCAGCGCCCTGCTATTTCATCCCTTGCCTCATGCAATAGCCTGGGATATGACATCTGTCCCTGGAGACTTGTCTATTTTTCAGCCTGACAGATCACTCTGAACCTCCTCTGTTTATGTTAATCTCTTTAGTTCTATTACAGTTCTTCTCCCTGATTTCAATATCCACACTGTCCCTCTCACAAGTGAACACTGAAACAAACATCTCCGGTTCCACACATATATTACCACTGTGGTCCTTAATGGGGTCTAATCTTTCCCTAGTTATCTTTTTACCGTAAATGTACTTGTAAAACAACTTATGATTTTCCTTTATTTTTCCTGCCAGGATTCTTTCATGTCCCCTTTATCCTCTCCTAATTTACTTTTTATGTTCCCTCTTGCACATTCTATACACCTGTAGAGCTTCTGCTGTTTTAAGCCCTCGATATCTGCCATAAGCCTCCCTTTTTCTCCTTAACAAATGCTGTATATCTCTTGAAATTAGAGGTACACTGGATTTGTTGGTCCCACCCTTTTTTTATTGATTGGAACATGTTGGCCCTGTGCTCTCCCTATTTCCTTCTTGAATGCGTTCTACTGTTCTGTCACAGGTTTACCTAAATGTCCACTCTGGCCGGATCATATCTGATCTTATTTAAATCGGCCTTCCCCCAGTTTAGAACTTTGATTTCAGGCCTATCCTTATCCTTTTCCACAACAATCTATGATCACTGTCTGCAAAATGCTCCCCCACTCATAGTCAACCACTTGCCCAGCTTTGTTACCAAATATTAAGTCCAGGGATGTTGCAGTATCTGAGGTGTCATGAATGTTGCTGAACATTGTGCAATCATGAGCGAACATCCTTACTTACCGTAGAGAAAGTCATTGATGAAACATGATAATTGGGCGTAGGCCGAGGAGCCCTTGCAGTAATGTCCTCGGATTGAGATGATTGACTGACTAAGAACAGATTTGAGGAGAAATATAACCAATTGAAGGGATGTGAACCTTTGGAATGCCCTATCCAAGGAAACTGTGAATGCTCAATCAAGACCAGAATGGATAGAGGTACAAAGGAAATTTGGGGATCAGGGGATAGAGGAGTTGTACTAGATGATCTGTTCTGGTGGCAGAGCAGGCTCGCAGGATTAAATGGTCAACTTCAACTCCTATCTCTTCCGTTCTTACCTCCTTACCAACCTTTAATTGCATGTATTCTCTCCAGAACAGTCTTAATAACAGAACATGTTCAGTGAAGGTTCAATAATCAGACTAAATTCTTTCATGTTTACCACCTTTCCACATTGGTATCCCTTTATTGTGTACGCATGCTCCTGCTGTTGTTCCAGTAAACATATCCTTCCAGTTGATTTCATCGAAGTCCATCCTACATTCCTTCGCTCATTTGTTCAATTGGCTCAGATCCCTTTGATTGGGGCGCAATTTAATGGCCACATTGCGCCTAAGCGAGATTGCGAATAGGCTGTTGGATCACAGGAGAGACCAAAATCGAGAACCGGGCGGGCGCCAATCTGTTTATGATCTCACCGGCACGCCTCGATTGGCAAAATCAGGACCCACCAGCACGTGGTCCCGCGGGCACCGATTAGTACTACTTTTTAAAAACGTGAAGCTGAAAGGGCTGCTATGGGGATCCAAGGAAGTGAGCAGCCTTCACTCACGGGCAATGAGCCGGGGACACTGGGGTTGCTGCCCCGGTGCTTGCCGGGGGTGGAGGAGGCCCTGGGGGGACCAGCCTCTGTCATTGTGGGCCGCCATCGGACGGTGTGGGGGAGGGGTGGGTGTTGTAGCTGGGGGAGGGTGGGGATGGATGTCTCAGCGCCTAGCGTCCCTATCTGAATGTGTTGCCTGAACACTGCGGGAGACAACACCACGGAGGCAGTGGCCAACATCCTAAACACCCAGGGGCTAGGCATCAACACCGGGGGACATTTTTGTTTTGGGAGGGGGGTGGGGGAGAACCTGCTCTCAGTCCAGCTAACATTACGTGCGGGTTTCTGAGGTACAGGGTGTGGAGTCCAGTGAACAAAGGCCCCCGCTGCGGACGTAGTTGTGTGGGAAGGGCATGTCGGATGGCAGGGTATATGAAGGGTGGGGAACAATGGGGGAGGAGGGTGAATCGGGGGTGGGGGAGCAATGGGGGAATGGGGAGGGAGAGCGGGAGTAGAGGTGAGGTGGAAGCAATGGGAACACTGAAAAATGGGGGAATGATGGGGAGGGGGGATCAGTGGGGGGAGGTGGCCGTGGGAGGCAGGGAGTGATAGAGGCATTCAGGAAACCCATGTCCGGGAGTGGGGGGAGGGGGGGTGGTATTGGATTGGTGCTGTGCCCCGCATTTCGGAAGAAAGTGCCAGGCGAGTGTTGGTTGAGATAAATGATTTTATGTGTCCCCAACTGCCCCAATCCTCTGATGGTGCCGTCCCACTCTCCCAGACTCTTCCCCCCACATCATTCCCCCCTCCCCCCGCCACAACACCCCCTTACCCCCCGCCCCCCCCTCCCCCCCGCCCCAGTGCCCTCTCAGTGATCCTCGACCTGTTTAGCCTTCATACTGTACTGCTGTGTCTAGATGTGTCCCCAGGATGCACATCAGAGGTGGAGGCAGACTGCTGTCAACACGTCCCGTGGTCTTGGATGTCCCTGACACACGCCCTCCGGGGATTCTGGGAGGAGGAGGCCCGCGCACTTTCCGGTGGCACATGGCCCACCATTCTACCCTGTTCCGGATGCTGACTCCGAGACATGATGTTGGGGGCGTGAGTTCTCAGGGAAGCAGGTGGCCGCAGTCGCCATTCCATATGGAGGCTCGGGGATGGCACCCAGCACCCCCTCCTCCCGGTCGGTGCCCATAGGACCCTGGGGCTCACCTCTGAACGGAGAATAGCTGGATCGAACCCCAGCTGCCCCTGCATCATCCGGCTCTGCCAACCTTGGCGGCTCCCCAATGTCCGCAGCATGGTGTCAACGTCCTCAGCAGATGCTCCTAAGTGACTGGGACATGCTCTGCAGTGCCTCGGCTTTGCCCACTTGAGACTGGGACATGTCGTGCAGCTCTCGACTATGGGACTGAGACCTCCCCGAGCGACCGGGCTGTGCTCTGGAGGGCCTGGGAAAGGCCCACCTGAGACTGGGACGTGCCCCTCAGCGCCTCATCAGGGCTCACCCGGTACTGGTTCAAATCCCCCAGTGGGACACTCTGTCAAGACGTTCAACCATGGCCATCCCCAACTGAGCCATGACTTGGACACCTCCACTCATGCTGCCAATGCTGTGCACCAGGCTCTCTACTGCGGTCGCTACCTTAGCAGTGTTGGCTGGCACTATCCACTGCGCCCGTAACCTCAGGGACTACTCCAATCAGCTGTGAATCTGCTGGAGTGTCGCAGACAGCCCCCTCGGAATCTCTCGACCACACCCTAATGTCTTAATCAGCTCTGAGTAAACCTGTTCCCGAGGCTCCGTATCTGATTGGGACCCAGCTGGGTCTTGGGATCCAGCAGACCTCCGACTGCTGTCTCACCTGGACATTCCTGCCTCCACGTGATGTGCATCAGCAATTGTGTGGTGCTCACCAGAATGTGCCCCGGACGTCTGTCCACTACTGTTGCCAAGCGAGGTGTGTGTCTCTGCGCTGGTGGAGGGTGGGGATGGCAGCTGTGACACATCGATGGTGGCATCCTAGGAGTTCTCCTCCGAGGTGTTCTCCGAAGAGACAGGGGGTGAAAAACACTCTGGATGGGCAGGCACCGTCGGATGAGGATCCTGCCGGAGAATGGACATGTCGTCAATGGGACGGTTGGGTCATTCTCTGTGGCAATAGCAACTCACGTGTGACAATCTATCTAGTTGGTGTTTGGTGGACCCTCACCTTTGCACCATATGTCGACCTCTGCGTTGGTGACAGATGTGTTGTCAGCCACTCCCCGAGACTTCCAGGGCCTGTTCATCGTAGGGGGTGAGATCTCTAATGTCCAGCACCTCACCTCCCGTCGTAGCCCGCTCCCATCTGTTGTGGGCCAACTTCTTCTGCAGGGACACAGAGTGAGCATCATTAGCCGTATGGGTGTTCATCACTGGGGGGAATGGTGCCCGGGGAGGGGGATTTCAGCAGGGGTGGGTTAGAGAGATGGGCCTTATTGGGGGGGGAGGGGGCAGGAATGGAGACTATGGGGTGGGGGGTTGGGGAGTAGGAGGGATGGAGAGTATGGGGGACGGGGTGGCATGGGCATCACTGCTGGACATGGATGAGCCGGGGTACAGAACAGTGCTGGGCGGGGCAGTGCCAGGCACATTCTGGTGAGGAGGTGGGGTTTTGGTATCCGGTGCTAATCCACCCATGCAGCTCGGTGGAGGTCATTGATAATATTGCGGCATTCGGTGGCGGTCCTCCTGGTGACGCTCCTTGAGCTGACAGTTGCTGCCCCTTCCTGCCAGGCAGCACTGGCTGCCCTGTGGTTGACCCTCCGAGACTATCGTGGGAACAGGGCATCCCGTCTGGCCTCGACCGCGTCCAATAATTGCACAGATCGGCATCCCGAGCCGTGGGGTGGCCTTCTCGGAGGCCTGGCTGTGAGCTATGTGGGGTTGGCTGTGCAGGGGCAATTTAAGTGCTGCTCTACCTTGTTAGCGGGGGCCTGCGAGTGCGGTCCCGGCGAATCATTTGCGACATGAATCCCATGGGGCCTCATTAAGTGGACGAATTAACGTTTTATAGCGGTGACGGCCTCGCCGGTCCGAGCATTGGGATGCTTGCGGCTGTTCCTGCTTGCTACCATTTAGGTGTGTCCTTGTTCAGACGTTGCTGGGAAAATTGTGTGCGTGTTTAATCTTGATGGCCCAGACCTCTGATATGGACGTCTGAATTTACATTATTCCAGGATAATAATAAATTAAATAATTGGAAGTGATCATAAGTTAGACGTTGGGTTTCTCCCCAAGGGTGTTGTGCTGCTTATATTATCAATCACAAACAATCGTCAAATTCTCCATGTGCACATCGTCCTGTCCTCATTGCGATCAATTTATCAGAATCCCTCCCATGGTCAGAATTGTCTTGCTAATCAAGTCTTTGTCAGTTTACAAATGCCACTGATATGCCTCCTTCAATACTTGTACATGAAATCATCCTTGCACAGGGGAAATTTGTTAATATTTTGCAAACATTCTACATTTGTCACGATTCAGTTTACAGAAGCCCTGTTAAGGTGAAATGATTTCAGCTAAGGAATGTTGCTGCAAACTTGTAGTGACAGAAACCCTGAACAATTTTTTGCAATCCATTAAACTCTTGCATGAATATTCCCAACACAGCAATGCTGCTGTGTGAACACTCTTTTAACCAGAAAAAGGTTTCGAAATGTTTGCCCACAAGCGATGTCATGTTACAGTCAACTTCAAGGGCGACACTCCACTTCAAAATATACTTGTGCCAGAAGCAATAGCCCCTGCCAAAATGTTATCGGTAATTATGGTCTGCGCAGATGATTTTTTTAAATTACAGTTGAGCCAATGTTTTAAATTTGGGACTTATTTTTCTTTTAGTGATGAAAGAAAATCTACCCCAGTGTCTATAAGAACATAATAAATAGGACCAGGAGTGAGTCATGAGGCCCCTTGAACCTGCTACACCATTCAGTAATAGCTGATCGTCTACCTCAACTTCACATTCCTGCAACTTAAACATACAAATTCGGAGCATGAGTAGGCCATTCGGCCCCTCAAGCCTGCTCTGTCATTCAATAAGATCATGGCTGATCTGATTGTGGCCTCATCTCCACGTTCCTGCCCACCCAGATAACCTTTGACACAAAGAACAGTAAAGCACAGGAACAGGATTTTCGACCCTCCAAGCCTGCGCCGATCATGATGCCTGTCTAAACTAAAGCCTTCTGCACTTCCGGACTTTGTATCCCTCTATTCCCATCATATTTATATCTCTTAAATGTCACTATTTTTCAGTGAGCAAGCTATCTACCTTTCCCTTAAAAATATTCAAAGAGCCTGCCTCCACTTGTCTCGGGAAAGAGATTTTCAAAGACCACCAAAGCTTTGAGAAAAAAAATTATTTTCATCTATGCCCATTTGTATTGATGCTGTTAGGAGTCAAAAAATCAAACTTGAATATACTCAATGACTGAGAATCAATGCTGCCGGGTAGAGAATCCCAAAGATTCACAAGCCTTTGATGAAGAAATTTATCCTCATCTCAGTTCTAAATGGCCGACTCCTTTCCTGAGACTGTGACCCTGTGTTCTCGATTCTCTAGCCGGCACACATTTCCGCAGCATCTATCCTGTCAACCCTTATAAATTTTAGATTTCAGTTAGATCACCTGAACTCCAAAGAAAATATAGCTGCTCATAGAAGCAACCACCTCATCGAGGGAACAGTTTAGTGGCTCTTCATTGCATCCCCTCTAAGGCAAGTCTATACTTCTAAAGGTAAAGTGATCAAGACTGTTTTGTTCCAAAAGATAGGTTTTTATTCAGGCATGATCTAACAAAATGGCAGAACTGGCTTTTTTTTTGAAAAGCAGGAAAAATTGGTAATTCCCAAAAACAAAAAATGTGTTACCCTGTCAACACAAGCAGAAAGGTCAATTTACAATAGAAGGACTCTTGTATATTTGCTCCTATTGGCATATATTGGACAGAATGAGTCTCTCTTGTACTCCAAATGCAATTGAAGAGGTTGTTCTGACTGGGAAAGACGGATCCTTATAAACTTTGACAAAGGGTCATCTGGACTAGAAGCGTTAGCTCTTTTTTCTCCCTACAGATGCTGCCAGACCTGCTGAAATTTTCCAGCATTTTCTTTTTGGTTTCAGATTCCAGCATCTGCAGTAATCTGCTTTTATTTTTGACCCTTAACCGCAGACAACGGTATCAGAAATGGTCAGTGGTGTGGTGAAATTGGGCATGGACAACTTTCAGGTATCTATGGTGGCCACCATGACAGTTATGAATGAAACTGTGTCTCTGATAATGAAATACCTTCGGCCCAAAACTCAAAGAGACTTGGGGCAGTTTGAAAATAACACCGAGAAGAGGACAGGTGCAGAGAAAGGCCATATTATCTTTACCTTTTGAGAATTGAGAGGTATTTTTAAAAGCATCCCAACCTTTTTCTAAATCTCTGAGTTCACCTATAAAGAAACTAGACCTCATAATACAACAGTTACGAGTGATTAATCTCATCACCTGCCAAATCTTCTTTTCTTTGAAGTAATCCTGCGATTTGACCACCCACCTCCTAGGCATCTGACCTGACCTGAACTGCAATTTGAGAGTGGGAAATGCTTTCTTCACTGAATGTGCAAAGACATATGGACAATTAACTATTCTCATAGAAGTGCACTACCACCTTATCTTTCTGGAGTGTGGTGTGTGACTCAAGGAACGTTTAGATCTTTTGGGATGAGCGTAAAAATAAATAATTCTCTTTGTTTAAACTCACCAATGTCTGCTGATGGTATTAATAAAATAGACCTCACACTAACAGGGGGACTTAGAAACACACACCAAACTTTCAAAAATAGACCACATTGGTTATCAGAGAAGGGAATGGAATTGGATGGGCAGTGGGGGGGGGGGGGGGGGGGGTAGTTTCAGCATATCTCCCATCCCCTGTCCATGACACCTCAGTTTAAAAATGTTAATCCTTGATTTCAAATCCTTCCATAGTCTGATCCCTCCTCATATCTTTTATCCCCTCCATCCTTGCAACCTGTCGAGATTCCTGCACTCCTTTAGTTATGACCTCCTGCACATCCCTGATTTTAATTAATCTACCTTTTGGGAACTACATCTTCAGCCGCCTAGGTCCTAAACTGTAATCCTCTCCTTGAACTCTCTGTCTCTGTTAAGTGACTGCTCACAATGTATCCCTTTGACCAACCTTTTGGTCACCTATCCTAGTATTGTTTTACATAGTTCGGATGTCAGACTTTGTTCTGTGAAGCACCTTGAGGCATTTTATAATGTTTCTGTGCAATAAATATCAGTTGTTGCTGAAATCATCCCTGAGTAAGATTCCAACCCAATCTCTGTCATAGAATTCAGAAATGCCCCAAATTGTTACAGCGCAGAAGGAGGAGGTTCGACCCATCGTGGCTGCACCTGCTCGCTGAATGGGCAACTCGAATGGTGTCAGTCCCCTTTGCCTTCTCCCCATATCCCCGCCCTTTCTTTTTTTTCAGATTAGAATCCAGTTCCTGCTTGACAGCATCGATTGAATCTCCCTCCACCACACTCTCGGGCAACACACTCCATCGCTGTGTGAAAAGGTTTCTCCTCATGTCTCCGTTGTTTCTATAGTGTAAATCTGCACGCTCTCATTTTTGATCCTTCCGCCAATGGGAACGGTTTCTCCCTATCAACTCTGTCAAGACCCCTCGCAATTTTGAATACCTCTGCCAAATCAGTCAAAGCTTGGGAGAAATTCCATTAAAGGTAATTCTCCAACATTCATAATGTAGGCCATTTAGGGAAGTGTTGAAGGCTGAGGAACTGGTGAATGGATTTACTCATTTGATATGAAGAGAGGGGAGCTGAGCTGAAGCAGAAAAGGAGGACGATGATGATGAACTTAGGAAGACACAAATGGAATAAGAGACTTTTTTCTGTATTTAGAAACAGAATTGGTTGGATTATTAAGTCAGTAGAAGACCATAAGACATAGGAGGGGAATTAGGCCATTCGGCCCATCGAGTCTGCTTCGCCATCCAATCATTGCTGATATGTTTCTCATCCCCATTCTCCTGCCTTATCCCCATAACCCCTGATCCCCTTATTAATCAAGAACCTATCTATCTCTGCCTCAAAGACATTCAGAGATTTGGCCTTCACAGCCTGCTGGGGCAAAGAGTTCCACAGATTCGTCATCCTCCTCCTCTCAATTTTAAAGGATCGTCGCTTCAGTCTGAGGCTGTGGCACCAGGTTCTAGTAATAATAATAACCTTTATTATTGTCACAAGTAGGCTTACATTAACACTGCAATGAGGTTACTGTGAAAAGCCCTTAGCAGCCATACTCTAGCGCCTGTTCCTGTTCTGGTACACTTGAGGGAGAATTCAGAATGTCCAATTCACCTAATTTTTCCTGCTAGTGGAACTCTACTCTATCTAGGCCTCTCCGTATCCTGTATGTTTCAATAAGATCCCCCCCTCATCCTTCTAAACTCCAACACGTACAGACCCAGAATCCTCAACCACGCCTCATATGACAAGCTCTTCATTCCGGGGATCATTCATGTGAACCTCCTCTGGACCCTTTTCCAAGGCCAGCACATCCTTCCTTAGATACGGTGCCCCAAAACTGCTCACAATACTCCGAATGGAGTCTGACCAGAGCCATATACAGCCTCTGAAGTACATCCTTGCTCTTGTATTCTAGCCCTCTCGACATGGATGCTAACATTGCATTTGCGTTCCTAACTGCCAACTGAACCTGCACGTTAACCTTAAGAGAATCTTGAAAAAGACTCTCTTTGTGCTTCTGACTTCCTAAATCTTTTCCCTTTCAGAAAATAGTCTATACCTCCATTCCTCCTTCCAAAGTGCATAACCTGACACTTTTCCACATTGTATTCCATCTGCCACTTCTTTGCCCACTCCCCTAGCCTGTCCAAGTCCTTCTGTAGCCCCCCTGCTTCCTCAATACTACCTGACCCTCTACATATCTTTGTATCATCTGCAAACTCAGCAACGGTGCCTTCAGTTCCTTCTTCCAGATCATTAATGTATATTGTGAAAAGTTGTGGTCCCAGCACCGACCCCTGAGGCACACCTCTAGTCACCGGCTGCCATCCTGAAAAAGACCCCTTTATCCCCACAGCCAGCCAATCCTCTATCCATGCCAGGATCTTACCCTTAACACCATGGTCTCTTGACTTATATAACAGCCTCCTGTACGACACCTTGTCAAAGGCCTTCTGGAAATCTAAATAAATCATGTCCACTGGTTTTCCTTTGTCTAACTTCCTTGTTACCGACTCAAAGAACTTTAACAGATTTGTCAGACATGAAAGAACTAACAGTCATTTAAAAGAGAAATAAAAGAGTGTGTGTGCACGCATTTGCGTTTCCTTAACAGTTATAGTGTACTGCTCCTGTCATCGTTCTACATATTCTGCAGTTTCACTTGATTACCCGTTGGACGAGCTGTGGGGGAAAGAACACTCATTTATTATGCCAGGAAGCTTGGCCAAGGGGTACTCACTAATTGCCCTTGAGAGGGTGAGCTGCCTCCTTGAACCACTGCAGTCAATGTGGTGTAGGTTCACCCACAGTGCTTTTGGGGAGGAAATTCCTCCAGGATATTGACCAGTGATATATTTCCAAGTTCATCCAATGGGAATCAGGGGGAAAGCTCTCCACTAGTTGGAGCCATACCTGGCACAAAGGAAGATGGTTGTGGTGGTTGGAGGTCAATCATCTCAACTCCAGGACCTCACTGCACGGGTTCCTTAGGGTAGTGCCTCAGACCAACCATTTTCAGCTGCTTCATCAATGACCTCCCTTCCATCATAAGGACAGAAGTGGGGATGTTCGCAGATGACTGCGCAATGTTCAGCTCCATTTGTGACTCCTCAGGTACTGAAACAGTCCATGTCGAAATGCAGCAGGACCTGGACAATACCTAGGCTTGGGTTACCAAGTGGCAAGTTACATTTGCGCCACACAAGTGCCAGGCAATGACCATCTCCTACAAGAGAGGATCAACCACCGCCCCTTGACATTCAATGGCATTACCATCGCTGAATCCCCCACAGTCAATATCCCAGGAGTTATCATTGATCAGAAACTGAACAGGACTAGCCATACTACTACTGTGGCAACCAGGGCAGGTCAAAGGCTAGGAATTCTATGGCGAGTAACTCACCTCCTGACCCCACAAAGCCTGTCCACCATCTACAAGGCACAAGTAAAAAGTGTAATGGAATACTCTCCACTTGCCTGAATGAATGCAGCGCCAACAAAACTCAAGAAGCTCGACATTTGGGGCGGCATGGTGGCATAGTGGTTAGCACTGCTGCCTCACAGCTCCAGGGTCCTGGGTTCAATTCCAGCCTCAGGTGACTGTCTGTGTGGAGTTTGCACTTTCTCCCCGTGTATGTGTGGGTCTCCTCCGGGTGCTCTGGTTTCCTCCCACAGTCCAAGGATGTGCAGGTTAGGTGGATTGGCCATGATAAATTGTCCAAAAGGTTAGATAGGGTAATTGGGTCACGGGCATGGGGTGGAGGAGTGGACTTAAGTAGGGGGCTCTTTCCAAGAGCCAGTGCAGACTCGATGGGCTGAATAGCCTCCTTCTGCACTGTAAATTCTATGATCATCCAGGACAAAGCAGCCCGCTTAATTGCTCCCCTTCCACAAACATTCAAACCTTCCACCACCGACGAATAGTGTCAGCCGTGTGTACCAGCTACAGGATTCACTGCAGTAACTCACCAAGGTTCCTGACACAGCATTTTCCAAACCCCCGACGACTTCCATCTATAAGGACAAGAGCAGCAGATACCTGGGAACCACACCACCTGGAGGTTCCCTCTCCAAGTCATTCACCAGCCCGACTTGGAAATATATCGCCGTTCCTTCACTGTTGCTGAGGCAACATCCTGGACTCTCTCCCTAACAGCATAGTGGGTCTACCTATACCTCGAGGACTGCAGCGGTTCAAGAAGGCAACTCACCACCACCTTCTGAAGGGCAACTAGGGATGCCCACATCCCGTAAATGAATAACACTAAATAAAACAAACACAACATTTAGGAAGGCGTGTGGTTTGGAGGTGTTCCCATGTATCTGCTGCCCTTGTAATTCTAGGTATTAAAGGTTATGGGTTTGGAAGGTGCTGCTTTCGGAGACTTGCATCCTGTCCGTGGACATACTGCTGCCACTGTGTGGGTGAATGTTTCAAGGTGGTGGGTGGGGTGCCAGCCAAGTGGGTTACTTTGTACTAGTTGGTGTCGAGCTTCTTGAGTGTTGTTGGAGCTGCACTCATCCAGGCAAGTGGGGAGTATTGCATCACACCCCTGACTTGTGCCTTGGTGGACAAGCTTTTGGGAGTCAGGAGATGAATTAATCCCTGCAGAATTCCAAACCTTTGACTTGCTGAACAATATGCAACCATCAGCTATCACCACTTCTGACCTTATGGTGGACGGAAGATCATTGATGAAGCAGCTGAAGGTGTTTGGGCCGAGGACACTACATTGAGGAACTCCTGCTGTGATGTCTTGGGACCAAAATGATCTACAGGAACCACGACCATCTTTTTGTCAGGTTTGACTCCAACCAGCGGAGAGTTTACCCCCCGATTCTCGTTGACTTAATTTTTGCTAGAGCGTTTTGATGTCACACTCCGTCAAATGCTGTCCTAGTTTCAAGGGCAGTCACTCTCACCTCCCCTCTGGAATTCAGTTCTTTTGTCCATGTTTGAACCAAGGCTGTAACGAGGTCAGGAACTGAGTGACCCTGGTGGAACCCAAACTGAGCGTTAGTGAGCAGGTTATTGCTGAGTAAGAGCTGCTTGAGAGCACTGCCGATGACGCTTACCATCACTTTGCTATAACCTTTTACAGGTGAGGTAAACTGGATAGAACCTATGACATGTGTAAGCTGTTTTATGATCTGCTGAGAGAGTAGCTCAATGGGTGTAATGGGCTTTTCTTTTGGCTCTGAGATACTCTCTTGTGCCCTCATTTAGAAATTTGCCAACAATGTATTTTGGTAATGGAGATTTGGTTGAGAATGTTTTATT
Organism: Scyliorhinus torazame; assembly: GCF_047496885.1. NCBI lineage: Eukaryota > Metazoa > Chordata > Chondrichthyes > Carcharhiniformes > Scyliorhinidae > Scyliorhinus > Scyliorhinus torazame. Next base: position 97,906,956 of record NC_092710.1, read on the forward strand.
ACTTACATTATTCATTTTCTAGCTGCATTGGTTCGTTTTCTGTTGTTTTACTCAATTGGCGTTTCAGCATTTAAACTCCCCCCCCCCCCCCCCCCCACACACACACACACACCGTGGTGCACCACACTCTATTAAGAGATCAACTGGGTGAGCTGCTCCCAACATTTCTCTGATTACCATTGAAAGGTGTGCAGGAGTAGCCTGCTGTGATTCCTCTTCCTTTGCTGCTTTTGGACAAAGCACATTCACTCTTCATTCCCTTTAGTTCACAGCTGGTTGAGATTAGGAGAATGGGTAAATTGAAGCTGTCAACCGACATTAACATCTTCTGGCACAATGTGTTAATACAGCAATCTTTACAAGTCACATGTATTTGGTCTGGTTTAAGCAGTCTGTAACGTGTAAATTGGGATGTATAATTGAGTCATGGGGGTTTGAATTTCAATCTGAGCTCAGGTAATGGCGAAATTTGAATACAAATCTGGAATTAAAACCCTAATGATGACCATGAAACCATTGTCGATTGTCGTAAAAAACCCATCTGGTTTACTGATGTCCATTAGGGAAGGAAATCTGCCGTTCTTACCCGGTCTGGCCTACATGTGACTCCAGACCCACAGCAATGTGGTTGACTCTTAACTGCCCCCTCAAGGGCAATTAAGGACAGGCAATAAATGCTGGCCCAGCCTGCAGCATCCATGGCCCATGAACAAATAAAAAAACTCTTGGATTGTTTCCAAGTACCAATTCCGTGCTGAGACCTGTGTTGTTGACACAAAGGCTATTTTAAATCTCCTGGGTGTGCCGGAGCTGCTGGAGGGCGGATCTGACACCGGAGTGCAATGCTTAAAGGCAGACTGCAGCTATGACTGGGACAGGAGAGCAAAGGGTCTGCAGCTTCATGCTCCGTGCATGTGGTCAACCATGGTGTCCTTGAGCTGCTGTGTTTGAACCACCCATTTCTCCTGACACTGTAATTCAGCAGAAATCTCACATTACGGCTCCCCATAGTGTACCTGAATGGCGTGCACTAACTTGCACCAGACTGTTGGCTTTTCCTGATCTTATAAGAGCATAAGAACGAGGAGTAGGAGGAGGCCATCTGGCCCCTCGAGCCTGCTCCGCCATTCAATGAGATCATGGCTGATCTTTTGTGGACTCAGCTCCACTTTCCGGCCCGAACACCATAACTCTTAATCACTTTATTCTTCAAAAAACGATCTACCTTTATCTTAAAAACATTTAATGAAGGAGCCTCAACTGCTTCACTGGGCAAGGAATTCCATAGATTCACAACCCTTTGGGTGAAGAAGTTCCTCCTAAACTCAGTCCTAAATCTACTTCCCCTTATTTTGAGGCTATGCCCTCCAGTTCTGCTTTCACCCACCAGTGGAAACAACCTGCCCGCATCTATCCTATCTATTCCCTTCATAATCTTATATGTTTCTATAAGATCCCCCATCATCCTTCTAAGTTCCAGTCTACTCAACCTCTCCTCTTAATCCAACTCTTCAGCTCTGGGATTAACCTAGTGAATCTCCTCTGCACACCCTCCAGCGCCAGTACATCTTTTCTCAGGTAAGGAGACCAAAACTGAACACAATACTCCAGGTGTGGCCTCACTAACACCTTATACAATTGCAGCACAACCTCCCTAGTCTTCAACTCCATCCCTCTAGCAATGAAGGACAAAATTTCATTTGCCTTCTTAATCACCTGTTGCACCTGTAAACCAACTTTTTGTGACTCGTGCACCAGCACACCCAGGTCTCTCTGCACAGCAGCATGTTTTCATATTTTATCATTTAAATAATAATCCCTTTTGCTGTTATTCCTACCAAAATGGATAACCTCACATTTGTCAACATTGTATTCCATCTGCCATACCCTAGCCCATTCACTTAACCTATCCAAATCCCTCTGCAGACGTCCGGTATCATAGATTATCATAGAATTTACAGTGCAGAAGGAGGCCATTCGGCCCATCGAGTCTGTACCGGCTCTTGGATAGAGCACCCTACCCAACACCTCCACCCTATCCCCATAACCCAGTAACCCCATCCAACACTAAGGGTAATTTGGGACACTAAGGGCAATTTATCATGGCCAATCCACCTAACCTGCACATCTTTGGACTGTGGGAGGAAACCGGAGCACCCGGAGGAAACCCACGCACACACGAGGAGGATGTGCAGACTCCGCACAGACAGTGACCTAAGCCGGAATCGAACCTGGGACCCTGGAGCTGTGAAGCAATTGTGCTATCCACAATGTTACCGTGCTGCCCTCAAGTATCCTCGGCACTTTTTGCTTTACCACTCATCTTAGTGTCATCTGCAAACTTAGGACACATTGCCCTTGGTCCCCAACTCCAAATCATCTATGTAAATTGTGAACAATTGTGGGCCCAACACTGATTCTGGAGGGACACCACTGGCTACTGATTGCCAACCAGAGAAACACCCATTAATCCCCAATCTTTGCTTTCTATTAATTAACCAATCCTCTATCCATGCTACTACTTTACCCTTAATGCCATGCATCTTTATCTTATGCAGCAACCTTTTGTGTGGCACCTTGTCAAAGGCTTTCTGGAAATCCAGATATACCACATCCATTGGCTCCCCGTTATCTACTGCTCTGGTAATGTCCTCATAAAATTCCACTAAATTAGTTAGGCACAACCTGCCCTTTATGAACCCATGCGGCGTCTGCCCAATGGGACAATTTCCATCCAGATGCCTCGCTATTTCTTCCTTGATGATAGATTCCAGCATCTTCCCTACTACCGAAATAATTAAGGGTCAGTCAAATTTGTTAATAAGCTAATTGACCCATATAATATGCTACCTATGGCATAAAACAGATGGCATGGGAGTGGAGAGGCTGTTTTTTTAAAAGAAATTTGTAAAGGGGGGCACATCACTTTGGGGGGGGGGTGTCCATTGCACATTGGAGGCACCCCTTCCAAAATGATATCCCTGCCTTTGTACCTCTTCACATGTCTTCCAAAATGGGCCCTCGCCCACCTCGATAGGCTGCCCAATCCCTTTCTGTCCAAGACCCTGACTCACCACGTGCAAAGACTGCCTTATTTGTGTGCCTGTTTGCAGTCCCTGCGGTGCCCACTATTTAGTTCTGGCACTGCTGGGACTGCTCGAGCTACCCACCAATCAGATTGGCTGGCAACTCTTGAGGGTGGTATTTCTTCCGACGGACTCTCAGCTCGTTTAGCCCATTGACAGCACATTAAGGCTGTGGGGCAGGCTTTATTTTGGCATGTTGTTTACCGGTCAAATCTTGCAATAAAAGGTGAGCAATCGCCTACAGTAAATTCCAGCCCTCAATAATAACCCTTGGGGAAGTGTCAACAAAACACCCATGAAACCGCACAACCAAATGGTGATGTTTATTGTCTAACTAAGACCGGATGGCCTGTCAATCAAAGAAAATAAACAGAAGGTTTTTTAAAATCTCACTGATAACTTCAGCCTGTGTTTTCCTGTTTAAAGAGCGTGGGATTTAAAAGACTTCATACCATAGCTCTTAGACAGACCTTTTCTGTCTTTCAAGCATGTGTATGTCCATCAATTTGTGACTCCTACACTGTGGGTCAAAGCTTTTCAGCAGACAAAATGCGACCTATTTGAATTTAGCACAGAGTTCAAATGTCCGTGCTGTGTTTGGAGTTCTCTCCTTTGTGATTCGTGCCCTGCCTCCCTCCCAGTGCTGGCAAAAATTGGATCTGTTAGATATGTGGAGGGCAGGGCTACCATGCCGGAATCCTGCCCACCATTTTTGAAGGCCACAGAGTCTTGCCGACACCATTAAAATCGAGACCTAAGTTTGGGTTTGAGGAGCCTTCATCTTTTCAGAGGATGTGTCCAGGCCGGGGGAAGGACTTCGACCAATTGAGATTCTGAGAAGAAAGAGGTTCGACGAGGAGATTTGTGCATTGAACTTAGTTCAGCACAATGTGAAAGAAGAAAGCATGCAGCTTTATTTAATGACTGCTTTTCAATGAAATGATGAATGGTCTTGGTGGGGAAAGGACAAAGCATAAACAGTTATTGCCTGTCGCAGTGTTTTTCAAACTCTTTTCCCCGGGACCCATTTTTACCAATTGGCTAACCTTCAAGACCCATGTAGGCCGACCTTCATGACCAATACCGGTTGACTTTCCCAACCCAGGACAGCCGATCTTCGCGACCCACACGGGCCGACCTTCGTGGCCCACCATTATTTCTGATCTTTAATGCAGCAGGTGAACCTGTTTGATCCTCACGATCTCAACTTGCTTTGTTATTCAATGTTACATTTCTGCTCAGGACTTCAGCTGACGATTTAAGTCCTTGCTGCATCCTTTGAAAAAATCAAGAGATTTGTCCTCGAACTCACCATGCCTTTGAAGTTTTGAGGATTTTAAACTTTAAACTGATTTTCATTGGCACAATTAAGAAAACCACCCCTCAATAAATTATTTGTAGCCTGCTTTGAACCCGACCAGGTTTTTTCTTTGTTGGGTATTCACCAGAAGCCCTTGAGCTCAGCATACAGCTCACCAGTGCTGCTTTGTCCTTCCCTGGACTCCTGAGAAGCTCGCTTCAGCAGATTCAGTTGTGAGATCCTGGCCTGTTTGTGACTCTGGACCTCTCTTCCTTATTACAAAATGACCCGTCTTCAGTTCTTCACACAGTCCTGTTGCTAGCTTGCTGGCAACTACAAATGGAGGAACCTTCATGATTTTGAGCTCAAATCAAGGATGTCAGTGCACGATCGTGACTTGCTCTCTGCCGCCGCTTCTGGCGGGAAGACTCCACCATTTGTATTTAAAGGCCAGTCGCAGCCAGCATTCTTAAAAGCCGATCGTGGCCGTTGGACACTTCTCCCGAGATTGGGAATGCTGCGACTGATCGCTACACGACCTTCCCGACACCCACCTGCGGGCGTGACCCTGAGTTTGAAAAACCCTGGCCGACCGAATTAAATTGAAAAATGTATGTGCTTTTCATAAATTTATACAAATTCATCTTAATGTTACTTGTTTAAATGTTAGAAATGAAACAAGGTAAGGATTGCTGCATTTTTGTTTAATGTTTTACGTTTGTAAATAATTTTCAAACATCTGAAAGTTAGTGTCCCATGTAGAGCTTTGGAGGCCATACAACATGCATATATACATATTTAGCTCAATTGGCTGGACAGTTGGTTTGTGACGCAGAACGGGGGCCAACAGCGTGGGTTCAATGCCCGTACCAGCCGTGGTTATTCATGAAGGACCCTCCTTCTCAACCTTTCCCCTCGCCTGAGGTGTGGTGATTCTCAGGTTAAATCACCACCAGTCAGCTCTCCCCCTGAAAGTGGAAAGCGGCTTATAGTCATCTGGGACTGTGGTGACATGACTTACTTTATGCATGCAAATATTAACAGACAGATAGACCCTCCAGCCTGCCCCACATAGTTGTGATATCTTGTGTATGACAATATACGTAGCTGAATGTCAAACCACCAGGACACACAAAGATCCAGCAGGCAGAGCACTTGCTAAAAATAGCTCTTCTGTACAGTTAGTTTTGGTGCGTTCTGACAGTTTCGCATTCAACTTGCAGTCAGCTGCACGAGACAAATCTGGCAGCAGTGCAGGTCCTGCTCAATGTCAAAGCAGCTGCCGTTTCCTCAAGCAGGGCTTCTACTTTAACACAGGTGTACATAACATTCTTTCCGTCACCAGTTCAACATCAACTCGCAATTAAATAATCCAGTTAAAAATTGTAAACTGTCTCGAGGCGCTTCCCAGGAGCAGCAATCCATACCATATTCACCACGGGTGGCACAGTGGTTAGCACTGCTGCCTTGCAGTGCCAGGGACCCAGGTTAAATTCTAACCTTGGATGACTGTGAGGGTGCTCCGGTTTCCTCCCACAGTCCCAACGATGTGCAGGTTAGGTGGATTGGCCATGATAAATTGGCCCTTAGTATCCAAATAAGTGTAGACTAGGTGGGGTTATTGGGATAGGACATGGGAGTGAGGTTGGGTGGAATGCTCTTCTACAGTTTAGTGCAGAGACGATGGGCCAAATGGCCTCCTTCTGCACATTCTATGATTCTACCCTTCCAGGAAGAAATAGGTGACGAAAAGCTTGGTCAAAGCAGGAAAATGACAGAGAGGAGCAGCGAGGGAGAGGAAGAAACGTCCAGAACTTGATGGCTGAACACAGTACGAAGTCTTACAACACCAGGTTAAAGTCCAACAGGTTTGTTTCGATGTCACTAGCTTTCGGAGCGCTGCTCCTTCCTCAGGTGAATGAAGAGGTCTGTTCCAGAAACACATATATAGACAAATTCAAAGATGCCAAACAATGCTTGGAATGCGAGCATTAGCAGGTGATTAAATCTTTACAGATCCAGAGATGGGGTAACCCCAGGTTAAAGAGGTGTGAATTATACCAAGCCAGGACAGTTGGTAGGATTTCGCAGGCCAGATGGTGGGGGATGAATATAATGCGACATGAATCCCAGGTCCCGGTTGAGGCCGCACTCATGTGTGCGGAACTTGGCTATAAGTTTCTGCTTGGCGATTCTGCGTTGTCGCGGGTCCTGAAGGCCGCCTTGGAGAACGCTTACCCGGAGATCAGAGGCTGAATGCCCTTGACTGCTGAAGTGTTTCCCGACTGGAAGGGAACATTCCTGCCTGGTGATTGTTGCGCGATGTCCGTTCATTCGTTGTCGCAGCATCTGCATGGTCTCGCCAATGTACCACGCTTCTGGACATCCTTTCCTGCAGCGTATGAGGTAGACAATGTTGGCCGAGTCGCACGAGTATGTACCGCGTACCTGATGGGTGGTGTTCTCACGTGTAATAGTGGTATCCATGTCGATGATCTGGCACGTCTTGCAGAGATTGACATGACAGGGTTGTGTGGTGTCGTGGTCACTGTTCTGAAGACTGGGTAGTTTGCTGCAAACAATGGTTCGTTTGAGGTTGCGCGGTTGTTTGAAGGCAAGTAGTGGGCATGTGGGGATGACCTTGGCAAGATGTTCATCGTCATCAATGACGTGTTGAAGGCTGTGAAGAAGATGACGTAGTTTCTCCGCTCCGGGGAAGTACTGGACGACGAAGGGTATTCTGTCGGTTGTGTCCCATGTTTGTCTTCTGAGGAGGTCGGTCCGGATTTTCGCTGTGGCGCGTTGGAACTGTCGATCGATGAGTCGAGTGCCATATCCCGTTCGTACGAGGGCATCTTTCAACGTCTGTAGATGTCTGTTACGCTCCTCCTCGTCTGAGCAGATCCTGTGTATACGGAGCGCTTGTCCATAGGGGATGGCTTCTTTAATGTGTTTAGGGTGGAAGCTGGAGAAGTGGAGCATCATGAGGTTATCCGTAGGTTTGCGGTAAAGCGAAGTGCTGAGGTGACCGTCCTTGATGGAGACGAGTGTGTCCAAGAATGCAACTGATTTTGGAGAGTAGTCCATGGTGAGTCTGATGGTTGGATGGAACTTATTAATGTCATCGTGTAGTCGTTTCAGTGATTCTTCGCCGTGGGTCCAAAGGAAAAAAATGTCATCGATGTATCTGGTGTATAACATCGGTTGAAGGTCCTGTGCGGTGAGTAGGTCCTGTTCAAACTTGTGCATGAAGATGTTGGCGTATTGGGGTGCGAATTTGGTCCCCATGGCTGTTCCGTGCGTCTGGATGAAGAACTTGTTGTCGAAGGTGAAGACGTTGTGATCCAGAATGAAGCGGATGAGTTGCAGAATTGCGTCTGGAGATTGGCAGTTGTCGGTGTTGAGTACTGAGGCTGTTGCAGCAATGCCGTCGTCATGGGGGATGCTGGTGTAGAGTGCCGAGACGTCCATTGTGACGAGGAATGTTCCTGGTTCAACTGGTCCATGGGTGCTGAGTTTCTGTAGGAAGTCCGTCGTGTCGCGACAGAAGCTGGGTGTACCTTGTACGATGGGTTTCAAGATGCCCTCGATGTAGCCAGAGAGGTTCTCACACAGGGTCCCATTGCCTGAAACGATAGGGCGGTCTGGTGTGTTGGCCTTATGTATTTTCGGGAGGCAGTAGTGATCTCCAATGCGGGGAGTACGTGGGATGAGAGCACGTAGGGTGCTCTGAAGATCTGGATCCAAGGTCTTGATCAGTCTGTTAAGTTGGCGGATGTGTTCCTTGGTCGGATCTGCGGGTAACTGTCTGTAGTGCTCTTGGTTGTTCAGTTGTCGGTATACTTCTTTGCAATAGTCCGTTCTGTTCAGTACCCCTTTGTCTGCTGGTTTGATGACGATGCTGTGGTTGGTCTTGAGAGCGCGGATGGCATTGCGTTGTGCTTGGGTGACGTTCGGGGCTGTCTTGTGAATGCGACTGATGAATCTGGCATTGACGCGACTCCTGACGGCTTGAGCATACATGTCGAGTCTAAGGCAGTGGCCTTCCGGAGGGGTCCAATTCGACTCTTTCCTCTTCGGTTGCCGCACCGCAGATCTCTCGGTCTGCTGTTCCGGTTCATTGGTAGTCTGCTTGGGTTCGCTGTTGGCCTCTTGGGGCCTGTGGAAGAATTCCCGGAGCCTCATTCGCCTGATGAATTCCTCCGTGTGGTTTGATGGCTGAAGGCAGAACCTCCAGTAGGCAGGTGGTGGAAACCGGATGCATACAGGAGGACAAAACTGGAGAGACTTTGAGGGTGGTAGGGTAGAGGAGGTCACAGGGGGAGGGAGAGGAGAGACACTGGAGGGATTTGAAGCCAATGATGAAATTGCCTGAACCTGTTTGTTGTGAGTATATTAATGGCTGCAGTAAAATAGCCCAGAAAAGAATTTTACACAAATATGTTGAGCAGAGGGAGCTAAACCCAGCAATGGTGAAGATCCAATTCTGCTGTCGTGGTACCACTAGGTTATAATATTCACTTTCCGTGTTAACATTTCTGTGCTCTTAAATAATTTTAAGTGCCAACCAGTGGCAATGCTCACAGTGTGATTTGAATGAAGCGCGGTGGCGACAGTATGACGGGAAGAAAGTACAAAGTTGACAGGAACCCATTCAAATGCAAGACCATTGATGTATTATCGATATTTATGGTAAAAGGGGAATTATAGAATCATAGAATTTACAGTGCAGAAGGAGGCCATTCGGCCCATCGAGTCTGCCCCGGCTCTTGGAAAGAGTATCCTACACAAGCCCACACCTCCACCCTATCCCCATAACCCAGTAACCCCCCCCCCAACACTAAGGGCAATTTTGGACACTAAGGGTAATTCAGCATGGCCAATCCACCTAACCTGCACATCTTTGGACTGTGGGAGGAAACCGGAGCACCCGGAGGAAACCCCCGCACACACAGGGGGAACGTGCAGACTCCGTACAGGCAGTGACCCAAGCTGGGAATCGAACCTGGGACCCTGGAGCTGTGAAGCAATTGTGCTAATCACTATGCTACCTTGCTGCCCTATTCTTGTGACACAGCAGGAAGCGTCCTTGCCTCTGGGCCAAAAGCCTCACGTTCAAGTCTCACTCCAGGACCTGATGGCCAAGGAAGGTGCGTGCATAACTTGGGAATAGTGGTAAAGTTTCATGGTCAGCAACACTGAAGAAGATAAGGCCAAACCACTGTAGTACTTCACCAATCGTGGATCAATCCATTGCGAGCCCATGGTAGCCGAATCCCTCTTCGGGCATGGTGCCTGGCAACGGAGGAGGATGGTAAAATAATATCCAATATCCTTATGCATCAAATAAAACACTTTTTTTTTTCTCACTCTATTTCTATATTTTACCACTTATTTATTCCTTGAAAGGGAATAGTTAACTGAAGTCTCTTCAGCTGATGTAATCCTGATTAGTTCCATTGAGATATGCTAGCGTTCCTGCAGTCGCATTCACAACAAGTGCAATGCATGTGTTCCCATGGCAACAGCATTGATTCTGGCTCTATACTCCTTTGGACCCAAGGGGAGCAGTTAGAAGCATTTGTTTTTTTCTGTGCGTGAGTCAAGTTTGATTTTGACAACTGCTTGAATTTTGTAAACGTAGCACAAAGGAAGCAGTCTCAAGCTAGGTTGCTGAAGCTGTGAGCGTGTCGGCATTCTCAGCTTGGTGAACAGAGGCCCAATTTTAAAAATCAAACTTTCTGAAGATGTGTCGGTAAAATTCTAGTTTCTTCTTGAGTGTATAGTGTAGGCTGCAAATCTGTTCATTTCAAACATGAAAGCAACAGTTTTAAAAGCGGCTTTCAGAATTGCTGACTAACTTCTTCTCCATTGTCTACCTCCTGAAATTTGCTGAAAAAAGAGACATGCTGTTGAAACTTTTTTGTCTTCCAATCATCAGGACAGATGCAAAAATACCAAATTTCAAAGGAAACAGCAATTCCTACTGCTTGAGAATGGGATGCTAATTGACTGGCAAGTAGTGTCTGATTGGTAGAAGCGGTACCATGGAGCATGAACCAGAGAACAATTATCCTCCATATGCAAGGCCATGTCCTTTGCAAACATAAAGACCATGTCCAGGCATTGGGCCCTTTTGAACTAAACCATAGCTTGGGGGACAGCAGATACCTGGTGCTTCGCTACCAATACCTCTACCAACCAGAGTCTTTGTATGTCTTTTCTTTTAGTTTTATGTTGCCCCTTATCTCTTTCGCCAGTTTTAGGTGAGGTGAGAATGATTGTCCTTCATATCATGGCAGCATTTGTTTTGAGGCCGATCAAAGAACCCAAGTAGAATTGAAGTCAATGGAAATCTGGAGGAAACTTCTTCACTGGTTGGAGTGACACAAACCACAATGGAAGTTGGCCGTGATTGTTTGCGGCCGATCATTTCAGCGCCGAACATTGTTACTGGAATTCCTCACGGCGGTTTCTGAGGCCCAACTGTCTCCACTCCATAAGTTCAAGAGTGGGGGATATTCACTGTTGATTGCACAATGTTCACTGCCACTTGTGGCTCCTCAGATACTGAGGAATTCCTTGCAAGACCTGGGCAACATTCAGGCTTGAATTGATAAGTTGGAGGAGTAACATCCATGCCATATAAGTAACAGGAAATGACCATCTTCAACAAGAGAGAGTCTAACCATTTCTCCTCAGACAGTCAGTGTTATTACTATAACTGAATCACTTACTGCCAACATCCTAGGAGTTACGATTGACCAGGAACTGAATGGACCAATCATATAAATACTGTGGCTACAACAGAAGATCAGAGATTGGGAATATCCCAATTCCAATCTCCCAAAAATTTTCCACCATCTACAAGGTACAAGTCAGGATGAAATACCCTCCACTTGTCTGGGTGAGTGCAGCTCCAGCAACACTCAAGAAGCTCAACACCACCAGTAGCCGACTTGATTGGCACCCCATCCACCAACTTAAACCGGTTTGTTTCGATGTCACTAGCTTTCTGAGCGCTGCTCCTTCCTCAGGTGAATGAAGAGGTCTGTTCCAGAAACACATATATAGACAAATTCAAAGATGCCAAACAATGCTTGGAATGCGAGCATTAGCAGGTGATTAAATCTTTACAGATCCAGAGATGGGGTAACCCCAGGTTAAAGAGGTGTGAATTGTACCAAGCCAGGACAGTTGGTAGGATTTCGCAGGCCAGATGGTGGGGGATGAATGTAATGCGACATGAATCCCAGGTCCCGGTTGAGGCCGCACTCATGTGTGCGGAACTTGGCTATAAGTTTCTGCTCGGCGATTCTGCATTGTCGCGGGTCCTGAAGGCCGCCTTGGAGAACGCTTACCCGGAGATCAGAGGCTGAATGCCCTTGACTGCTGAAGTGTTCCCCGACTGGAAGGGAACATTCCTGCCTGGTGATTGTTGCGCGATGTCCGTTCATTCGTTGTCACAGCGTCTGCATGGTCTCGTCAATGTACCACGATTCGGGACATCCTTTCCTGCAGCGTATGAGGTAGACAACGTTGGCCGAGTCGCACGAGTATGTACCGCGTACCTGGTGGGTGGTGTTCTCACGTGTAATAGTGGTATCCATGTCGATGATCTGGCACGTCTTGCAGACATTGCCATGACAGGGTTGTGTGGTGTCGTGTTAGGGCAGGAGATGAGGCTGAAGCATTCACAACAACCTTCAGCCAGAAGTGCCAAATTGATGATCTATCTCGGTCTCCTCCAGAGGTCCCCAGCATCACAGATGCTAGTTTTCATCCAATTTGATTCACTCCACGTGATATCAAGCAACGGCTGAAGGCACTGGATACTGCAAAGGCTATGGGTCTGACAATAATCCGGCAATAGTACTGAAGATATGTGCTGCAGAACTTCCTGTGCCCCTATCCAAGCTGTTCCAGTACACACTGGTATCTACTCGGCAGTGTGGAAAGTTGCATTAGTATGTCTAGTACACAAAATACAGCTAACCCAGCCAATTACCGCCCTATCAGTCAACTCTCCATCATCAGCAAATTGATGGAAGGAGTCATCAACAGTGCTATCAAGCCGCACTTACTCAAACATGGACAAAAGAGCTGAATGCCAGAGATAAGGTGAGAGTGACTGCCCTTGACATCAGGACGGCATTTGACCGAGTATGTCATCAAAGAGCTTTCGCAAAACTGGAGTCAATGGTGATTGAAAGAAAACTCTCCGCTGATTGGAGTCATACCAGGCACATAGGAAGCTGTTTGTGGTGATTGGAGGTCAACATTCTCAGTTCCAGGGCATCACTGCAGGAGTTTCCTCAGGGTAGTGTCCTCGGCCCAGCCATCTTCAGTTGCTTCATCAATGACCTTTCTTGGGGATGTTTGTTGACGAGTGCACAATGTTCACCATGCGAGACTCCTCAGATACTGAGGCAGTTCATGTCCAAATGCAGCAATACCTGGACAATACCCAGACTGCACTGATAACTAACATTTAGCATTCACTCCACACACTGGCACAATGGTTAGCACTGCTGCCTCACAGGGAGCTGGGTTTGATTCTGACCTCGGGTGACTGTGTGGAGTTTGCACTTTCTCCCGGGGTGGGTGGACACACCTTTGGTGGGACTGGAAGATCCCGCCCTTTTTCCCCTTGATGTATTTGTGCATGTTTCCATTTTCAACCTTTCTCAGTGGCCTGTACAGAACCGAAGACTGACACAACTCTCAACAGAATGGGTGAATGTTTTTCTGTGGTAGAGCTTATTGAGTGTATATCACAGCTCCATTTCAGTCACAGCACCAATGCGGCTATTGTGTTGCTGGCATGTTTCTGATGCTGTTGATTGCTTTCTCTCTCTCTGTGGCTGTTATACGAGAGGAAGATGCTGAATGAAGTGAAATCAGATTAAAGAGAGGCAGGCAGTAGCTGAAGCGATTTCATTGAAGGTTTGCCAGTCACCTGACGGTTTGGACACAACACTGCGACTCCACAAGGTCTTTGAATTTCATGCCGGAGGGGGAGAAGGATTTTTGTCCTTGGCTGGATGCAAGTTCTGAAATACACTGAAAGCACTACTGAATGTTCTGTCTAAAGTGACTGTTTTGTGCCACAATGCTGAGCTTGTTATTTTATTCAATCTTTAACAGGAAAGCAGGGGGTGGAATATTGTGCCAGCTCCTGTGGTGGCAGACAGGGTATTTAACCAGGTGGGAAGGTGGCGGTTGGAATTCCACCATTTTCCCACCCCACCCTACCTTAGTTCATAGCAGAAAAGACCACCTACTGGATTCCCACCCCCACCGCCAATTGATGCCCACTTAAGAAGGTCCTCCTGGCACTTCTGGTGTTACTGCAGCAGCAAGCAGGGGGTCTCCTGATGCTGGACGCATGACAGACAAATCCCAATGGGATTGATTGTGGGCTGGCAGAGAGGTCGCTGGTCCAAAGGCCTGATAGAGGGACCCACTGACAGACAGCCCCTGCACCTGCTGGCACCACCACCTCCTCCATCTTCAGCCAATGAGATCAGCCATGATCTCATTGAATGGCTGAGCAGGCTCGAGGGGCCAGATGGCCTACTCCTGCTCCTAGTTCTTATGTTCTTATCTTCCCAACACCCGCCCAGTCACTATACCCTCCTGTTTCCCCCCCACTACACCCTCTTGGCTCCATCCCCCACCCGGCTCCCCTTCCACCTCATTGCCCGCATCTGTTGCCCACCTCCCTTTCACGCCTCCCACGCATCTCTTGCCATCCTCGCACACCTCCCCTGCCCGCCTCCCATGCCTACCCTGCCCGCCTCATACGCCTACCCTGCCCGCCTCATACGCCTACCCTGCCTGCCTCCCACGCTTACCCTGCCTGCCTCCCACGCTTACCCTGCCTGCCTCCCACGCTTACCCTGCCTGCCTCCCAAGTCTCCCCTGCCTGCCTCACAAGACTCCCCTGCCTGCCTCCCAAGTCTCCCCGGCCTGCCTCCCAAGTCGACCCTGCCCGCCTCCCAAGTGTCCCCTGCCCGCCTCCCCTGCCTGCCTCCCACACCTTCCCGGTCCACCTCCCACGCCTGCCCTGCCCACCTCCCGTGCCTTCTCTGCCTGCCTCTCCTGCCTTCCCCACAAACACCACCCCATGACCTTCCTGCTGCCATCACTCCCCTGTGGCCTGAAATCGAGTTCTACCGCCTCGTTAGCAGTGATGCCTTTCAATAGAGTTGCTGACTTCCTATTGGCTGGCACTTCTCGGTGGGTGGGACCTCCCACCCTGGGGCCCTTGATCCCAGGAGAAGGCCCACTGCTGGACTGTCAAAGTGCCCGAGAGGAAAAAGAAGTGTTGTTCTTTCCTGAAGAGGGATGATGTTGGGATCTTGCTGGCTTTCTAGCCAGCATCGAGACCCTCTCACCCTTACAACGTTCAGTCCAAGGGCAGAAAATTGGACAAACCAGATGAAAATACGCTTAAAGGAGTCCCTTTATAAAAATCTTGGATGAAAAAAATGGCCTTCGCTACTTCAGAAAAGCCAGTTTGATCTTACCCGAAGGCTGTCAGACTGCCAGTTTTGAATCCATCCTCCAGAGAGTTAGGTTCTTCTTTCATGAATGTATTATAGCACCATAGTAACCAGTCATGAAAGATTTAAATAATGACTGTATACTATGAGCATAAAATGGTTCCTGCTGTTGGGAAGTGATACGGTTATCAATCCATCTACATCTTTTTGTTTGAAACAGACATTAGTTATGCCAAAAATGAAGCATGGAGTTCCTTAAATATTTATATGGAGCTGCTGATGAATCTAAAATGATCCAGGGATTTACAATTAGCTGAATAATACAGCATATAAGATGGAATGCACGATTTTCATTTCTTAACAGTGACCATCATTTTTCTGCTTTATTCATGCTGCAGTGCATCTATTGATATGGTAACCCGGTCACTCCTATGAACTTTTGTCAGTCTTAAGGACTTTCAAATAGTAATTGTCGTGTTATTCACCCTGGGGTAACACGGACTGCAACTGGATGCAGTTGTACTGGAAAGTAGACACCAAACCTAGACATTAGTTCAATACGTTTTATTGAACTTCTGGAGCAGTGCACACAGCTTGCTGTGGGTTGACACTCTACTAATCTAAGTGTGCTAACTATAACTAACTAGTTTAGACTAGCTCTGAGCCACGTGTAGAAGGTGGTAACTGATCTATACACCCTGACTGTCACTACAGTTGTCACCAGTGGAAAAGGGGCAAAGTGCCGATGCCTCGTGTGTTTTATAGTGGGAAACCCCCCTCTAGTATTCTGCCTGGTGATTGGTTGTGTTCTGTCCTGTGTGTTGATTGGCTGTACTGGGTGTCTGTCACTGCTTGTCTGTACCTCATTATGTGCATGAGTGCATATCATGACACCCCCCTTTTTTTAATAACAATTTGTCGGTTGCTTAGAGCATATGCGACTGTATGTACATGTATAACTATTTACATTAAATGACGAGTGAATGAATATGTACATGAATATGTACAGTGTGCAGATACAGAACAATATTTACAAGATATATGTCTATAAGTCCAATCTTTGGGGCTGGCGTTGGATCCTTGTCGACTGCCTGAGAGGTGGCGGTGGGGAAGACGGCGCCTTGACAGGCGGGATTGCTGCCAGATTGGTGGCCTCGTGGAGCGAGGTATCCGGAGGAGGCAAAACAACATCTGGAAAGGTGAGATTTGGTGGTGGGCAGGCAAGTTTGCGTAGTGTCCTTCTGTTACGCCTGACAATGGAGCCATCGGCCATATGAACCACAAACGATCTGGGAGCAGCCTGTCGAACAACAACAGCTGGGGCTGACCAGCCTCCATCAGGTAGCTTGACGCGAACAGCATCTTCCGGAGAGAGCACAGGCAAATCGGTAGCATGAGCATCGTACGTCAGCTTTTGCTGCACCTTTTGGAGCACTGGGAGGTGATCCAGGTCTGGTAAGTGTATGGCCGGAACAGTCGTCCGCAGGTCTCTATTCATGAGGAGTTGTGCCGGAGACATGCCGGTGGACAGAGGGGTTGCCCTGTACGCCAACAGTGCAAGGTTGAAGTCAGAAGCAGATTCCGCAGCCTTGCAGAGCAGTTGCTTCACTATATGGACCCTTTTCTCAACCTTCCCGTTGGACTGCGGGTAGTGTGGGCTTTCGGTAATGTGTTTGAATTGGTACAAAATTGGACCACTCTTGGCTGTGGAAGCAGGGACCATTGTCACTCATGACAGTGAGTGGAATACCATGCCTGACAAATGTCTCCTTGCAGGCCTTGATGACTGTCCTTGATGTGACAGCTTCACAACTTCCGGATAACTTGAGAAGTAATCTATGATGAGCACATAGTCACGCCCATTGGCGTGAAAGATGTTGATTCCCACCTTGGACCACGGAGAGGTCACGATCTCATGTTGCTAGCGTGTTTCTTTCGCCTGAGCAGGCTGGAAGCGCTGGCAGGTCGCACAATTGAGGACCATGTTGGATATGTCCTGGTTGATTCGAGGCCAATAGACAGCTTGCCGGGCCCTGCGCCTACACTTTTTGACACCGAGGTGTCCCTCGTGGATTTGTTTGAGCACTAAGCTCTGCAGGCTGCGAGGAATAACGATACGATCTAGCTTGAGGAGGATCCCCTTGACGACTTGTCAGGTCGTCCTTGACATTAAAGAACTGAGGGCATTGTCCTTTTTGCCACCCATCTGCGAGGTGGTGCATTACACGCTGCAGAAGAGGGTCCTTGGCAGTCTCTACTCGAATGTTGACCACTCTTTCATCTGAGGCCGGGAGGTTGCTGGCACACAGTTGCACCTGCGCCTCAATCTGGCGGATGAAGTCAACCTGTTCACAGGACGAGGTGATGGAGCGTGACAGGGCATCTTCAATTATTAGTTCCTTGCCTCGTGTGTATACTAACTCAAAATCGTACCTTCGGAGTCGAAGGAGAATGTGCTGAAGCCTGGGCGTCATTCAAGTCCTTATGAATGATATGGACCAAGGGTCTGTGGTCAGTCTCCACTGTGAAGGTTGGTAGACCGTAGACGTAGTCATGGAACTTTACAATGCCGGTTAGGAGGCCGAGGCACTCTTTCTATCTGGGCATACTTCTGTTCAGTAGGAGTCGTGGCCCTTGACGCATAAGCCACTGGAGCCCAGGACAAGGAGCCATCCTTCTGGAGGAGCACCGCACCATGGGATAGCTTGATCTTGGTTTCGGACAAAGCTCGGCACAACATCGAGGGCTGAAGAGCTTGTTCTGTGCTGTACTGTTCTATGTTCTAATGCCGTCCTGGCTTGCGTCCGTGGAGATTTTTGTCTCCCTGTCCGGGTCAAAAAACGCTAGTACCGGAGCAGTGATGAGCTTTGCCTTTAGCTCGAGCCACTCTGCTTGATGTGTGGGTAGCCACTGGAATGCAGTGGACTTCTTCACCAGATGCCTGAGAGCCTTGGTGTATGATGCCATGTTGGGAATGAACTTTCCCAAGAAGTTTACCATATCGAGGAAGCATAGTACCGCCTTTTTGACTTCTGGCGTCTTCATGGCGTTAATGGCTTTGACTTTGTCCGAATCTGGTTGCACACCCTGCTGGGATATCTGGTCGCCCAAGAACTTGATGGATGACATGCCAAAGGAGCACTTGGCCTTGTTCAACGTGAGGCCGTTTGCATGGACACATCGAAAGACTTGTTTGAGACGAGATATGTGTTCCTCGGGGGTAGTGGACCATATGATTCCATCACCTATGTAGACACGCACACCGTCAATGCCCTCCATCATCTGCTCCATGATACTGTGGAAGATTTCAGAGGCTGAAACAATGCCGAACGGCATCCGGTTATAACAGTGTATTGAATGGTGTATTGTATGTGCACAGCTTCCTGCTGGACTCGTCCAGTTCTATCTGCCAGAAACCACGCGATGCATCTAGCTTTGTGAAGAATTTTGAGTGTGCCATCTCACTGGTCAGTTCATCCCGCTTCGGGATCGGGTTGTGTTCCCGCATTATGTTCCGGTTAAGATCTTTGGGATCTATGCATATCCGCAACTCTCCTGAGGGCTGCTTCACACAGAGCATCGAGCTGACCCAGTCAGTCGGTTCCGTCACTTCAGAGTTTATGCCCTGGTCTTGGAGCTCCTGCAGCTGTGGCTTTAAACGTTCCTTCAGAGGAGCCGGCACCCGGCGTGGTGCATGGATCACCGGCGTGGTATCAGGCCTGAGTAAGGTCTTGTAGCAGTACAGCAGCGTACCCATTCCACCAAATACATCCGGGTATTGCGTCACAATGTCATCAATGTGAGCCTGAAGATCCACATTGGCAGAGGACATGGCATGGACTCGCTGTACGAGGTTGAGTAGCTTGCATGCATGGGCACCAAGCAGGGATGTCTTGTCAGGCTTGACGATTTCGAATCGCAGTGTGGCATTGATGTTCTTGTTGGAGACAAACAGATGACAAGATCCTAATGCAGTTATGGCATTGCCATTATAATGAAGGAGCTGACAGGCTGGCAGAAGAATTTTGGGTTACTTTTTAATGCGGTCAAAATCAGCTTGAGAGATGAGATTGGCTGAAGCACCAGTGTCCAGCTTGAACCGGATGCTGCATTGGTTCATGTGTGTGACAGCACGCCATTCGTCCGCAGAATCCACATTGAGGATAGATAGGTGTCATGCTGAATTTGAGGAGGCATATTCACATGTAGTGATGATGCCCACACGATATGGTGACTCCAGGCAGTCGTCCTCTGGTTCCGTAGTGCTACCAGGATCAGAATCCAGTAGCCCTTGCTCTACACATCGAAAGCGTTTGCATTGGAAATGGGATCGCTGGCCCTTGACTGGTGGTGCAAACACGCACAAGGCTGCATAATGTCCAGGCTTCTCACAATTTAAACATCGCCTGCCTTTTGCAGGGCATTGCGGTCAGCCGACGTTCGCACTTGCGCAGTTTGGTCTTCTGCCACTTCCTTCTCCCGTTCGTGGCGCGCATGCGTGGGACCCCGGGAAAAGCGCACAGAATGGCTGCCTTCATCGATACTGAGGCACCGCATCCGGGCGATGGCCTGTACACTCTCTGCCTCGTGGGAGACAAGTTGTTCCTGTTCTGGCGATTTGAAACGGGAGTACCGATTTCTCGTCTGTTCATGCACTTTACACGTCTCGATTGTGACTGGCAGGGTCATGTGTTTAATTTTGAGGAGCTGCTCCCGCAAAGATTCAGAGTGGCCCCAAACATGATCTGATCCTTGATGATGGAATCAGCGGTGTCACCATAGTTTCAGCACTGCGCTAATATACGGAGATGAGTAATAAAGGATTGGAAAGGTTCATCCTTACCCTGAAGGCGTTGCTGGAAGACATAGCGCTCAAAGCTCTCGTTCGTTTCGACTTCACAGTGCCTGTCGAATTTGGCTAAAACTGTCTTGAATTTGGTCTTGTCCTCGCCGTCGGCAAAAGTGAGCGAGTTGAAAATTTGGAGGGCTTGGTCCCCTGCAGTTGATAGGAGCGGCGCGATTTTTCTGGCATCAGACGCATCCTCGTGGCCCGAGGCCTCAATGTAGAGAAGGAACATTTGGTTGAAGACCCGCCAGTTGGTGCCGAGATTGCCGAAGATCCGTAGCTGTGGAGGGGCCTGGATCTTCTCCATGCCGCTGGAAGGCACTCGCTGGTCATCACTGAATCACTCGAGGTAAACCATTTAGATAAAGTAGACTACTGGTACCATGTCGTGTTATTCACTCTGGGGCAACACAGACTGCAACTGGATGCAGTTGTACTGTAAAGTAGACACCAAACTTAGACATTAGTTCAATACGTTTTATTGAACTTCTGGAGCAATGCACACAGCTTGCTGTGGGTTGACACTGTACTAATCTAAGTGTGCTAACGATAACTAACTAGACCAGACTAGCTCTGAGCCACGTGTAAAAGGTGCTAACTGATATCTAGACCCTGATTGTCACTACAGTTGTCACCAGTGGGAAAGAGGCAGAGTGCTGATGCCTCGTGTGATTTATTGTGGGAAACCCCACTCCAGTGTTCTGCCTGGTGATTGGTTGCGTTCTGTCCTGTGTGTTGATTGGCTGCACTGGGTGTCTGTCACTGCCTGTATCTCATTATGTGCATGAGTGCATATTGTTATGGGTCAGGGTTTAGAGAACCCCACAGTGTATCATGGAGTTCACCTGACCCACAACTTTTAATAGATTGTGGTATGGGGAGCACACGGCCCACTCTACAGGTGTGGTACAGCAGAAATCGAAAAGTATTTTTTAAAACAAAACAATGTTTATTCTATGAACTCAAGTTAACCTTTTTAAAACAAACAGTGAACATCTTAGCAATCATTAATTCAAAGTTAACCCCCAAAGAATACAACACTAAGTAATCCTTTAAGCTGTCCTTAACCACTCATCTTAGTGTCGTCTGCAAACTTGGACACATTGCCCTTGGTCCCCAACTCCAAATCATCTATCACTTAACAACCTTTAAACAGAAGCACATCAGGATTTACATTCAATACTGAAAACATTTAAATTTCTGAATTCACCAAATGATCAAGAGATAGTCCTTCATGGCTGCTTTGGCTGACTTCAGCTGCAACACACTGAAAAACAAAACCAAAAAGACAGAGCCACACCCAAGCTTTTCTCAAAGTGAAACTGAAAAGCAGAACCAGAGCTCAGCTCCACCCACACTCTGACATCACTGCAGTAACATGAGCAGCCAAACATTTCTTAAAGCGACATTCTCATGCCACCCCCCCCCCCCCAAGAAAAAAAATAAACCATCAACTTCAAGGTGGTTTCATTTTTCACCTTTTCACCATTCTTTAAGAAATGCATACAGTAAATATACTTTTTCGTTTCAAAAAACAACACTCTCAAACAGGTATAATAATATAGTCAATTTTTTTCCTGTTCTTCTTCCTCCAACTGAAATTGCTTCTGTTCATCACATTCGTGACAAAGCATCAGCTATCACGTTTTCTCGTCCTGCCACATGTACTATTTTAAATGAAATGGCTGTAACAAACTCCAGCGAAACAGCCTTGCATTGTTATTCCAGAATCGCTCCAAAAAAGTCAACGGGTTATGATCAGTATATATAACGGTGTCAGACGGATCGCTGGTCACATAAATGTGAAAATGGTGCAAAGCCAGCACCAAACTCAAAGTTTCTTTCTCAATCGTGGAATACTTTTTCTGGTGCGAATTCAATTTCTTTGAAAAATAACCAATAGGCCGGTCTAGCCCTTCGTCATCGTCTTTTGAAGCACCGCACCTACGCCCACATCACTCGCATCAACCACCATTTTGAATGGTTTTGTATAATTTGGGATGACTAACACAGGAGCTGTGGTTAACACAGATTTCAGGCCGCGAAATGCCTGTTGACACTCCGCTGTCCACTGGAATTTGTGACGCTTCTTGAGCAAGTCCGTCAGTGGAGCGACCACACTGCTAAAATTGGGTACAAATTTCCGGTAAAATCCACTCATACCAAGAAATCGCATCGTTTCCTGCCATGTTGAGGGTATCGGAAACTCCCCAATAACTTTTGTTTTCACATCCCGTGGGACCATTCGACCCTGTCCGATTGTATGGCCAAGGAAAGTGACTTGGGCGTTTCCAAATTCACTTTCGGCTAGGTTTATCACCAAACCCGCCTCCTGAAGTCGATCGAATAACTACATTAGATGTTTTAAATGTTCTGTCCATGTCTGGCTGAAAATTATCAGATCATCGATGTATACCGCACACTTGGGCAATCCTGAAACGACTGTATTCGTTAACCGTCGAAATGTGGCTGGGGTGATTTTCATGCCAAATGGCATAACTTTGAATTTGTATATACTATCTGGAGTCACAAAAGCTTAAATCACCTTCGCCCTTTCGAATAAAAAGATTACCTGCTAGTAACCTTTAAGTAAATCCAATTTGGAAATAAAAGCAGACTGTCCCACTTTCTCAATGCAATCCTCCAAAGGTGGGGTAGGATAAGAGTCCGTTCTTGTAACTGCATTAACCTTTCTACAGTCCACACACAACCGTTGGGTACCGTCTGGTTTAGGTACCATCGCTATGGATGAGCTCCATTGGCTGCAACCCACTTCAATTATGCCATTTTTAAGCCTACTTTCAATCTTTTTGTTAACCTGTGCCAATTTTAAAGGGTTAAGTCTACATGGATGTTGTTTGATTGGAACAGCATTTCCCACATCTACATCATGTATAGCCATTTTAGTACTTCACAATTTATCTCCACATACTTGCCCATGTGATATCAATAACTCCTTCAGGTCAATTTGTTTTTCCTCTGGAAGATAACTCAACAATTTATCCCAATTTTTAAGAACATCCTCATTTTCCAATTTAATTTGAGTATGTCAAATTCACAGTCATCTGGATTTGGTTCCTCACTTTGGGTTAGAATCATTAAAACCTCCTTTTTCTCTCCTTCCCTTTCAAAGTACCTTTTAAGTATATTCACATGACACACTCGGCGAGTCTTCCTTCTATCTGCTGTTTTTACCACATAATTCACCTCACTTAATTTCCTTTCAATCTGATAAGGTCCACAAAACCTTGCTTTTAAAGACCTACCACTGGTAACAACACTAAAACTTTATCTCCACTGGCAAAGCTGCGGACTTTGGATTTCTTGTCTGCTACCCGTTTCATCACATTTTGTGAAACTTTCAAATGTTGTCTCGCCAACGATATTTAATCGTTCCCTAAAATTTGACACTTAATCCAATAATGTAATTTCCAATTTCTCACTCCCCAATTTTTCCTTAATCAATTTAAGTGGTCCTTTTACCTCATGACCAAAAATTAGTTCAAAAGGACTACATTTGGTTGACTCATCAGGTGCATCCCTAATTGCAAACAGTACAAATGGAATTCCTTTATCCCATCCTCTGGATAATCTTGACGATAAGCCCTCAACATTGTCTTTAATGTCTGATGCCACCTTTCTAACACTCCTTGTGATTCTGGATGGTATGCAGTTGATTTAAATTGTTTTATTCCTAAGCTATCCATAACTTCTTTGAATAACGTTGAAGTAAAATTTGTTTCTTGATCCGATTATATTTCTGTGGGTAGTCCATATCTAGTAAAGAATTTAAGTAACTCCTCCACAATTTTATTAGCTGTAATATTACGTACTGGAATGGCCTCTGGAAACCTAGTAGACACATCCATTATAGTCAAAAGATATTGATTCCCACTTATTGTTTTAGGAAGCGGTCCTACACAATCAATTAGGACCCTTGCAAAAGGTTCCTCAAATGCTGGAATGGGTATTAAGGGTGCTGGTTTTATCACTGCTTGAGGTTTCCCTATCACTTGACATGTGTGACATGATTGACAAAATTTAACTACATCTTTATGTAGACCAGGCCAATAACAATGTTTCTGGAATTTAGCTTGAGTTTTCCTTTTTCCCAAATGACCTCCCACTGGTACCTCATGTGCAACTCGCAACTCCTCCTTTCTATACCCTACTGGCAATACCTACTTGATGAACTTCGCCCACTTTTCATCCGCCTGTATATGTCAAGGTCTCCATTTTCTCATCAAGACATTACTTTTACGGTAATAACACTCTGGTATACACACATTCCTCTTCTGTGTACGCTTTCTGATACATCCGTTTTATTTTGACATCTTTTTGTTGTAACTCCGCCAATTTTCCTGAACTAAAAATATCCACCTCATCCTCCACCTGTTCTCGTTCTTTTCCAACCATCTGATCAAAAATTGTTTCTGATAATTGCACTTCATCTTCACTCTTTGATTTCTCCTCTTGTCTTAACCTGTGATTTTGCGACCTTGCTACTACACAATCCGGAAAAATCCCAGGATATTTGTCCTTCAACACTTCAGTTGTCTGATTTTCCACTGGCTTATCAACCACAGTAGGCATCATTCTCACCTGCGATCCAGCTATATCATTACCCAAGATAAATTGTATTCCTGGACAAGATAGTTTCTCTATTACTCCTACTACCACTTCACCACTCTTCACTGGACTTTCCAACCTTACCTTATATAATGGAATGCTACTCCTCTCACCCTAAATTACACATATCACCGCCTTTTCTGGCAACATTCTTCCCAAACTACATAACTCCTCATCTCTTACCATTAAAGATTGACTAGCTCCCGTATCTCTTAAAATTGTGACTTCTTTACCTACTCCTCCTGATATACATGAGTAAATTTTACCCACACAAGTAAATTATTTGAAGCAATCTGGCACCTTCTTATCAATCAACTCTTGATCAGGCTGTACAAACTTTTGCACCTCCTTTGCTTCACTTGAGCTTTCCTTTACCACTTTAACAAACCCCACTGTCTTATCCTGTTTTACCACATCAGCCTTCCCAGTGCTTTTCTTCAACCACCAACACTGTGACTTTACATTGCCTAGTTTATTACAGTGAAAACATTTGAAACTTTTCATTTCTTTTCCACCCCCCTGGATTTCTTTTTTAATCTGAGGTACTATCTCCCATCAGATCACCTTTACCTTTACCACTTGAGTATTTCTCATGTCCCCAGTTTCTATCCTTCACAGGCTGAAACTGATGTCAGAAACCAAGCTTTGATTTATGAATTAATTCATATTCATCTACCATTTCCGCTGCTAATCTCGCAGTTTTAACCCTCTGCTCTTCCACATGAGTTCTCATTACATCAGGAATTAAATTTTGAAACTCCTCCAAAAGTATAATTTCTCTGAGAGTTGCATACTTTTGGTCTATTTTCAAAGCCCTTATCCATCTTTCAAACTCCATGTACGTTTGATCAAATTCTTTCCTTAAATTTCTAAATCTTTGTCTATAGGCTTCAGGCACTAGTTCATATGCACCTAAGATGGATTTTTTCACCTCCCCATACATTCCAGATACCTCCTCCGGTCGTGATGCAAACACTTCACTAGCCCTACCTTCCAGCTTTGTTTGTATCTGTAATACCCACATGTCCTGTGGCCATTTCATTTGTTAAGCTACCTTCTCAAATGAAATGAAAAAGGCTTCTACCTCCTTCTCGTCAAACCTTGGCAATGCTTGGACATATTTAAATAGATCCCCAGCACGCCTTCGACTATGATGCTCTTTCTCACTATCCTCAACTCTAGCATCCAACTGTACCTTTCCCTTTACGTCTGCCAATTTCAACTGACTTGTCATGTTTCATGACTATTTTCTGAAATTCAAACTCTCCCTCTTTATCTTTTTCCCTGATCTGTATCTCCCTTTCTCTTTCTTTTTGTTCTGCTTGGGCTATTCGTTCTTTGTTTCTTTCTTCTCCTTTTCTTTTTCCCTCATTGCATATTCTAGCTGCTTTAATTCTTTTTCATGTTCAAGTTGCTTAATCTGCA
The DNA here is from genome assembly GCF_047496885.1 of Scyliorhinus torazame. Lineage (NCBI taxonomy): Eukaryota > Metazoa > Chordata > Chondrichthyes > Carcharhiniformes > Scyliorhinidae > Scyliorhinus > Scyliorhinus torazame. The sequence goes on from NC_092710.1 coordinate 97,932,750, forward strand.
ACTGGATCATTTCCATTTCTAATGAGTCAGACTGTATCTCAGGCAACTTTAGATGCTTAGCCACCGCCATAATTACCTCATCTTTTCACATTTTGTCAGGTAATGTTAACTGCAATGTTTTTGCCAAATATAACAGTCTGTTTTTAGTCTCTGTCCGTAAGGTACTGCATGTGACCGTCTCCACCCCCAAAGACTTCTGAGCCTCTGAAAGAGCCATCGTCCACCCTACTTAAACTAAAATATCACACCTGAAAAGCAACCACAATATGCTCACCCCTCACTGTCTTTACGTTCACTAAGACAATCCAATAGATCGACTTTTATCCCCCTCGAGCCCCCAATTGTTATGGGCCAGGGTTTAGAGAACCCCACAGTGTATCATGGAGTTCACCTGACCCACAACTTTTAATAGATTGTGGTATGCGGAGCACACGGCACACTCTACAGGTGTGGTACAGCAGAAATGGAAAAGTATTTTTTAAAGCAAAACAATATTTATTCTATGAACTCAAGTTAACCTTTTTAAAACAAACCGTGAATATCTTAGCAACCATTAATTCAAAGATAACCCTCATAGAATACAACACTAAGTAATCCTTTATGCTGTCATTTTAACATCCAAAAGACTTAACAACCTTTAAACAGAAGCACATCAGGGTTTACATTCAATACTGAAAACATTTAAATTTCTGAATTCACCAAATGATTAAGAGATAGTCCTTCATGGCAGAGAGATCAACAGTACAGCTGCTTTGGCTGACTTCAGCTGCAAAACTGAAAAACGAAACCAAAAAGACAGAGACACACTCAAGCTTTTCTCAAAGTGAAAGTAAAAAGCAGAACCAGAGCTCAGCTCCACCCACACTCTGACATCACTGCAGTAACATGAGCAGCCAAACATTTCTTAAAGCGACATTCTCATGACAATATCATGACAGTAATGAGGTGGTGGTACCACTTTGAATTCCCAGTCTGCTTTGGTTCAGGAGATAGCACTCGTGCCTGTGAGTCAGAAGGTGCTGGGTTCCAATCCCACACTCGGGTTAAGCACAAAAATCAAGACTATGGCAGTGTAGTACCGAAGGAGCTCTGCACTGTCAGAGATATCATCTTATGGCTGAGATGTTAAATTGAGGCCCTAGCTGCCTGGTAGGAAACAATTCCATGGCATTGCATTTTTGGGGGTTTAGCCACAGATACACATCATGCATTAGGGTTTACTAAAGTGGTATAATTCTAGCGCCCGATTAATGCAGCTAACGCCAGTAACGTTATTGAATGTAATACCTTTGTGTGTTTTTGAGCTGTGCATGATAAGGAATGGGCAAAATGAGCGAGCTCTGGGTCAGGTGCCAGCTGTCTGAGCTTTGCCTCGATCCCTGCGACTTGGGCTTTTGCTCTGAAGATCATCAATGCCTCAAATTCTCGGCCTTTTGGCTAAGGTCGTGTGGGGCAGCACGATGGCACAGTGGTTAGTACTGCTGCCCCACAGCGCCAGTGACCTGGGTTCAATTGCAGCCTTGGGTCACTGTCTGTGTGAAGTTTGCACGTTCTCCCCGTGTCTGTGTGGGTTTCCTCAGGGTCCTCCGGTTTCCTCTCTGTCCAAAGATGTGCAGATTGGATTTGGATTTGGATTTGTTTATTGTCACGTGTACCAAAGTACCGTGAAAATTATTTTTCTGCAAGCAGCTCAAACCGATTATAAAGTACATGAAAATAAAATAAAATAATAAGGCAACATAAGGTACACAATGTAAATATATAAACCGGCATCGGGTGAAGCACACAGGAGTGTAGTATTAATCAGGTCAGTCCATAAGAGGGACGTATCGGAGTCTGCTAACAGCGGGCAAAACTGATTTTGAATCTGTTGGTGCATGTTCTCAGACTTTTATATCTTATGCCCAATGGAAGAAGTTGGAATAGTGAATAAGTCAGGTGATAGGGGTCATTGACTATGCTGCCTGCTTTCCCCAGGCAGCGGGAGGTATAGCTGGAGTCAATGGATGTGAGGCAGGTTCGTGTGATGGACTGGGCTGTGTTCACGACTCTCTGAAGTTTCTTGCGGTCTTGGGCCGAGCAGTTGCCATACCAGGCTGTGATGCAGCCAGATAGGATGCTTTCTATGGTGCATCTGGAAAAGTTGGTAAGTGTTAATGTGGACATGCTGAATTTCCTTCGTTTCCTGAGGAAGTATAGGCGCTGTTGTGCTTTCTTGGTGGTAGCGTTCACGTGAGTGGACTAGGACAGATTGTTGGTGATGTGCACCCCTAGGAATTTGAAGCTGCAAACCATCTCCCCCTCAACCCTGTTGATGCTGACAGGGGTGTGCACAGTACTTTGCTTTCTGAAGTCAATGACCAGCTCTTTAGTTTTGCTGGCATTGAGGGAGAGATTGTTGTCGCTGCACCACTCCACTAGGTTCTCTAGCTGCCTCCTGTATTCTGACTCGTCGTTATTCGAGATCCGGCCCACTATGGTCATGTCAGCAAACCTGTAGATGGAGTTGGAACCAAATTTTGCCACACAGTCATGTATGTACAAGGAGTATAGTAGGGGGCTAAATATGCAGCCTTTCGGTACCCCAATATTGAGGACTATTGTGGAGGAGGTGTTGGTGTTTATTTTACTGATTGTGATCTGTGGGTCAGAAAGTCGAGGATCCAGTTACAGAGTGAGGATCCAAGTCCTAGGTTTTGGGGCTTTGATATGAGCTTGGCTGGGATTATGGTGTTCAAGGCGGAGCTGTAGTCAATAAATAGGAGTCTGATGTAGGTGTCCTTGTTGTCAAGATGCTCGAGGGATAAGTGTAGGGCCAGGGAGATGGCGTCTGCTGTGGATTGGTTGCGGTGGTATGCGAATTGAAGTGATCAAGGCATTCGGGGAGTGTGGAGTTGATGTGCTTCATGACCAACCTCTCGAAGCACTTCATTACGACTGATATCAGGGCCACCGGAGGGTAGTCATTGAAGCACGTTGCCTGGTTCTTCTTTGGCACCGGTAGGTAAGGGGCTGATTTAGCACAGTGAACATAGAACATTACAGTGCAGTTCAGACCCTTGGGCCCTCGATGTTGCGCGACCTGTGAACCAACTCTAAAGCCCATCTACACTATCCCCTTATCGTCCATATGTCTATTCAATGACGATTTGAATGCCCTTAGTGTTGGCGAGTCCACTACTGTTGCAGGCAGGGCATTCCACACCCTTACTACTCTCTGAGTAAAGAACCTACCTCTGACGTCTGTCTTATATCTATCTCCCCTCAATTTAAAGCTATGTCCCCTCGTGCTAGACATCACCATCCGAGAAAAAAGGCTCTCACTGTCCACCCTATCCAATCCTCTGATCATCTTGTCTGTGGGCTAAACAGCTGGCTTGTAATGCGGAACAAGGCCAGCAGCGCGGGTTCAATTCCCATACCAGCCTCCCTGAACAGGCGCCGGAATGTGGCGACTGGGGGCTTTTCACAGTAACTTCATTGAAGCCTACTTGTGACAATAAGCAAATATTATTATTACTATATTATTATTATGATGGTCTTCTTGAAGCAGGTGGGGACCTCGGAGCGGAGTCGGGACAGGTTAAAAATGTCTGTGATCACATCGGCCAGCTGCTCCGCGCGGGCTCTGAGTGCACGACCAGGGAAACCGTCCGGACCCGTCATCTTCCGAGGGTTCACTTTCAGGAAGGCCGACCTGATTTCGGAAGCTGTGATGGTGGGCATGGGTGTGTTGTGGGCTGCTAGGGTACTCGACGGCGTATCGATGGTTTCCTGCTCGAACTGAGCATAGAATGCATCGAGTTTATCGGAGACGGGTGCGCTGCTGCTAGAGGTATTGCTCGGCTTCGCTTTATAGCCCATTCTGTTGTTTAGGCCTTGCCACAACCCCCTAGAGTCTGTAACGCTAGTCTGTGACTCCAGCTTGGTCTGATATTCTCTCTTGGCATCGTGGAAAGCTTTGCGGAGGTCGTACCTGGATTTCTTGTATAGGTCAGGGTCGCCTGACTTGAACGCCTCAGACATGTCCTTCAGTAGGGAGTCAATCTCGTGATTTAGCCATGGTTTCTCGTTGGGGAGCATACGTAGTGGTTTCTTTGGCACGCAGTCATCCACACATTTGCTGATGAAGTTTGTGATGGTGGAGGCATACTCATTTAAGTTGGTCGCTGAGTTCTTAAATATGGACCAGTTCACTGTCACGTAGGAGATCTTCTGTTTTCACAGACCAGAACTGCACGAACCTCTTAGCCGGATTATCCCACTTAATGCCGGCAGAAGGAGCATCATTTTATGGTCTGATTTCCCAAAGTGCGGTCAGGGAATGGAACGGTAGGCACCCTTGATTTTTGAGTAGCAGTGGTCAAGAGTGTTGTCGCCCCTGGTGGGACAGGAGATGTGCTGGTGGATTAAGTGGATTGGCCATGCTAAATTGCCTCTTCGTGTCCAAAAATATGTAGGTGAGGTTAAGGGTTTATGGGGATAGGGTGGGGGAGTGGGCTTGGGGTGGAGGGTTGATGAAGATTGATGGGCTGAATGGCCTTCTTCGGCACTGTAGGCATTCTATTCTATTAGTGCCTGTTCTTGTCAGCTTTGATCTGTTTTTTTCTGGGGACCATGAATTGGATTAAATTTTAATTGGAAGTGGTTTTTGGAGCAAGCATGGGAGATGGATTAAGAGCTTGCCCTGTCTACTCTGCGCATTGGTTTGGTAACACTGAGAAAGGAATAACATTGAAAAACAAATCCTCTGACCTCTGAATGCGACTGCTCATTGATGTTGCCTTTACCCCGGTAGCCATGCCTTAAGTTACCTCTGTTCTAAGCTCTGGAATTCCTTTTCTGAACCTTTCCACTTTCAATCTCTCTCTGTCCTCTGTTAAGATGTCCTATGAAACATACCTATTTGACCTTTATAGTCAAGCGCCTGAATACCTCCTTCTGTAGCTCAATGTTGAATTTTGCTTCCTAAAGCTCCCATGAAGCGAATTAGGACATTTTGCTCTCCTAATAGAGTTAGATAAATGCACATTATTGTTTTAAGGTCTCATCTAGATGAGGCATCGCAAACTCATTTGACATTAGGCCCATAGAAGAAAAGCCTTTTGCTCCCATTGGCCAAGGCTGCGTTTGGACTCAAACCCTAGAATGAGAGAGTGGGAAATCTAAAATAAAACACTTCCCATGATCTTACTGGCTGCCTATTTCAGAGTTTGGCTGCGATTTCACCAAATGTTTCAAATAAATGGCAAAAGAAAAGCCACAAGAGAGATGAGGGGTGGGACTCACCGGTCCGCCAGCCGCGTTTTCCTCAGCGGCTCCCCCCCCCTCCCGCCCCGCAGGACAAGAGAACAAGGAATGTTCCACATACCCTACAAATACTCAGACATGGGCTGGAATTATCCAGTCATTGCGATTCACTTTTCCCGCCGGCAGCCTCCCCCAACCGGTTTCGCGGTGACGTGGGTGGTTACAATGAGATGTCTTATTGACAAATGGCGGGAATATTGAATCCCGCTGCCGAGAAACACGCGGCTGGGGAACCGGAGGCTCCAGACCAGAGCCAGGATCCATGCAAGCATGTCTTTGCTCTACGACACCCTGGTACACTCCAACGTAGGAGATGTAACACCAGCCCTTTCCCCTCACTGTCAAAGGCCCCAAACACTCCTCCCAGATGAAGCAGCGATTTACTGCTTTCAACTTAATCTACTGCAGTTGCCGCTTGGAAATGCAGTCTCCTCCACATTAGGGAGACCAAATGCAGATCAGGTGACCGTTTTGCAGAACACCTCCACTCAAGTCTGCAGACATGACCCGGAACTTCCTCGTTGCACTGTCCCTTTAATTCTGAACCTAATTCTCTCTTTCCCCCGCTGCCTTCAGCCACCCCAGTGCAAGCGAGCTCGAGGGACTGCACCTCACCTTTCGGTTAAACACTTTGCAACCTTCCAGACTCGACACTGAGTTCAGCAATTTCAGATCATAATCCCTGTTCCCCATTTTGTTTCCTTGACTTTGCATGTTTCAACCGTCTTTCTCTACTTTCGGATGACAGCTGTTCATTATTCTGCCATTCACACCTCCTCCAGACACATCCTTTGTTTCTCTGCTTGTCCCATTTCCATCTCCCTTGGCCTTGTACCACCAACGCTTCTGTCATTTGATGCCTTTTGTCTTCCAGCCTGTCACAGAACTCCTTCGTCTTTTGTTCTTCTCCCACCCTCCCCCATCTCACCTGCTTCAAACCTGGTACATCGCTAATTTTTCTCCGTTCTGATGAAAGGTCATTGGACAGAAGCGTTGACTCTCTCTTTCTCTCCCTCCAAAGTTGTTGCCTGTTAAATGTATCCAGTGTGGGTTTTTTTAAATCTCACAATTGCAGCATCCACGGCATTTTGCTTTTTTAACCAGCCTTCTCGGTGTCGCCTTTCCTCGCTGGCGCTGTTGTCTTTTCAGGTACTCTGAGCTCTGGGCTGACTCACAGCAGTAAACTGTGCTCGCAGGCAGTGCGTTGCAGGAAATAGAAGGCACACGACCCCAGGACGTCAATCTGCTTTCTCACCACAGAGCTGCAGTGATCACAGAATCAGCACGACTGTTTGCTATTCTGTACAGGAACGTGTGAGCAGGAGGAGGCCATTCAGCCCCTGGAGTCTGTTCTGCCGTTCAATTAGGTCGTAGCTGAGCCACATCTTACCTCCACCCATATCCATTAATCTCAGATTTTGAAAGGTTTCATTGACCTTCAGGCTCAACAAGTTCTTAGGTCAGGGAGTTCTGGACTTCCTCTACCCTTTGTGAAGAAAGTATTCCCTGACATCGCTCCTGAACAGTCCAGCTGATTTTCAAGTTTATACCCTGTTATTCTGGGCTGAGGAAACAGTTTCCCTCTGTCGAGCCTATCAAATTCTTTCATCATCTTTAGCTCAATTAGATTCACCCTATCTCTTATTTTTAAGTTTCATTTGTGATTCGCTTTTTGTTTAAGACAGATTCCCTTTAAAGGGAATGTCCCTTTAATTTAATTTGTCCCTCAGTTTATTTGATTTAGGTTACCTGGTTATTTGTGTCCCTCAAGGGCCGGCACGGTAGCACAGTGGTTAGCACGGCGGCCTCGTGGCACCGAGGACGCGAGTTCGATCCCAGCACCGGGTCACTGTCCGTGAGGAGTTTGCATATTCTCCCTGTGTCTGCGTGGGTCTCACCCCTACAACCCAAAGATGTACAGGGTAGGTGAATTAGCCACACTAAATTGCCCCTTAATTGGAAAAGAAAGAATTGGGTACTCTAAATTGATTACTAAAATTTTTTAATAAATTTGCGTTTCTCAAAATAGTTGGACCGCAAGCTTGGTCTGTTCATATTGTCCACCTAAATTAACCCTTTTCAATCTGGTATCTTTCTGGTGAAGCTGCCTGTCGCCGCCTCAACTGCCAACTCGTGTCGCATTATACACGACAGCAACCGTTTGAAAACAACTTAATTAGCTGTGCTGCACTTTGAGGTGCCCCGAGATAGTAAAATGCACTACATGAACCCGAATTCCTTCTTTTTTTTCAGGTAATAAGTAGCTACTGAAGTGGCAAACATTTTGCAGGACGGGAGCAGTATCACACCTCCTTGTACCGTATTCGGGTTTCGTAAGCATTAACTTGCAACGGACCTTCACAAGAATTACTCTGAATGACTCTGAATTCCACAATATTGCAATTTTCCAGAATGCTGTTTTTAATTTCCTGCGGCCTGAGTAAATTGTTAATGATCTACGCCAAGAGGAGATAAATGCCCCTTTCAATGAGGAGTTCAAGGTATTCGCTGATGGTTGATACAACAACGCCACGCGCCAAATTTTCATTGTAACGATGGGGTAGAGAGAATTACACTAATAACAAGGGAAAGCCTCCAAGTACTAAGAAAGTTGGATTATTCCGGGTAAGGCGGGAAAGTATAATGGGTTATTTTAAATTTCAATTACTCAGGCACGGCTCGCATTAATTTGAGACATCAATTTAAGCTTTAATGTTCCTTTCCACAGCAATCCATCACTTGATGGTAATAAATGACCTTACCTTAGAGTGTCTAATTAGCTAGCTAATTCATTTTAATTGATTTGCTGTCTCAGGACTTCCGATTATTATTTGGTAAGAGTAAAGAAGAATTGTGGTCGTGTGTCTTAGCACTTGCTGTCAAGATATTTGGGGACATCGCAGCAGTGAATCGATCATCTTCATTGAGCCAAGCCGGTTGTGTTTGGGATATACTCACCCAGTGTCAGCATTAAAACACCTGCACCCTCCCACGTCAGATATAATCTGCGGAATTCTGGTGTCCGCCAGCCGTGTGTTCCTCGGCGGTGCATCCTCACCATCCACGGGATTCTCCGTTCCGGTCACCTGAAAATGGGTTTCCATTGTGGCCACCGGGCAGCACGGTAGCACGGTGGTTAGCACAATCGCTTCACAGCTCCAGGGTCCCAGGTTCGATTCCCGGCTTGGGTCACTGTCTGCGCGGAGTCTGCACGTTCTCCCCGTGTGTGCGTGGGTTTCCTCCGGGTGCTCCGGTTTCCTCCCACAGTCCAAAGATGTGCAGGTTAGGTGGATTGGCCATGCTAAATTGACCTTAGTGTCCAAAATTGCCCTTTGTGTTGGGTGGGGTCACTGTGTTATGGGGATAGGCTGGAGGTGTGGGCTTGGGTAGGGTGCTCTTTCCAAGAGCCAGTGCAGGCTCGATGGGCCGAATGGCCTCCTTCTGCATTGTAAATTCTATGAAATCTATGATGTAGGAGCTACTCTCCGAAAGATAGTGATTCCAAATAAACCTGTTGGGACTTTAACCTGGTGTTGTAAGACTTCTTACTGTGCCCACCCTAGTCCAACGCCGGCATCTCCCCATCATGAATGAATAGTGGAACAGGTTGGAGAGGCTGAATGGACTCCTCGTGTTCTTAAGAATGCTTGTCACTGCCAGAGCTACATTTACAAGAGAAAATAGTTCCAACTATCGCAAATCTCAAATAATTCTGGTTTTGTTTGTCCTTTTGTGTGGAAGGCTTTGATAACTGACTTCTCATAGAGACTTGTCAGGAAGACCTAGCTCGCAGGAGTTCAGCTCAGCTGTCAGGGAGCTAACATAAGGGGAGCTTCAGTCAGTGGTGATTTAACATGTTCAGGCTGAGCCCCTGTCAGTATCTCCTCTTGGGCAACAAACCAGTCATCACAACAGGCCACATGCGATCTACAGAATCCATTCCAAAACACTCACTTGAGGAGCAATGTTTTTTGTGCGCTGTCTTCAACTCACCTGACTCCTTTGGATAATCAGGATAAGATCAACCAACACTGGAAACCTTACCAATGGCCTTAACTACATTAAAACAGCACCATGCTCAAATAGATCCACATCAGTGGGTCAGTAGCTAATCAACGGGACTATATTTCACGGCACCCATTTTTATTTTCAATTGACTTAATGTTACCCAGATTTTAAATTTCAAACCAAGTAACGTGACAGTGAGATTAAGTGCTGAGCCTTCAGGAAGAGTGTGAACTATTATTGTGTGAATGTCAATGGATGGATGATTGGTGGTGATGATAGCATTTTCCATTACCTCTTTCCCACAATTCCCCCAAAATTCACTGGTCTAAGACCAAGTTCGGAAGGAATGAAAATGTCTTTCAGATCAATGATAACATGAGGAGATAATAAAGTAGGAACAGGAGAGGAGCATTCAGCCCCTCGAGCCTGCTCTGCTGTTCAATAGGATCATGGCGCATCATTTTTTTAAATTTATGGTACCCAATTCATTTTTACCAATTAAGGGGCAATTTAACGTGGACAATCCACCTAGCCTGCACATCTTTGGGTTGTGGGAGTGAGACCAACTCAGACAGGGGGAGAATGTGCAAACTCCACATGGACAGTGACCGGGGCTGGGATCGAGGCAGTAGTGATTTATTTTAAAAAATATTTTTATTGAAATATTTGTAAAATTTTCTCACAAAAACAGCAAAAGAATAATAGGCGTTAAACATTAACATAGCGCAAAAATAGATATTTCCCTGAACGGCTCGATCTTCACAGACCACCGAAAATAACAAACAAACACAACACTAATCCCCCCCCCCCCCCTCGGAAAGCTGCTACTGCCGACATTTTAAATTAAATTTCCCCCAAGAAAGTCGACGAACGGCTGCCACCTCCGGGAGAACCCTAACATTGATCTTCTTAAGGCAAACTTTATTTTCTCAAGGCTGAGAAACCCAGCCATGTCACTGGCCCAGGTCTCGACACTTGGGGGCTTCGAGTCCCTCCACAATAACAGGATCCGACTCCGGGCTACCAGGGAGGCAAAGGCCAGAACGTCGGCCTCTTTCACCCCCTGAACTCCCGGGTCTTCCGACACTCCAAAGATCGCCACCTCTGGACTCGGCACCACCCGTGTTCCTAGCACCTTGGGCATTGCCCTGGCTAACCCCTGCGAGAACTCCTCAAGCATCGGGCATGCCCAAAACATATGGACATGGTTTGCTGGGCTCCTCGCACATCTGTCTTCTACCCCGAAAAACTTGCTCACCTTCACCGCCATCATGTGTGCCCGGTGAACCACTTTAAACTGTATGACAGTGAGTCTGGCACATGATGAGGCGGAATTGACCCTACTTAGGGCTTCTGCCCACAGTCTCGGCTCTAACTCCCCTCCTAACTCCTCCTCCCACTTGCCTTTACGCTCCTCCACTGGGGTTTCCTCCGCCTCCAACAGCTCCTGGTAGATATCCGACACCGTCCCCTCCCCCAACCAGGTACCGGACACTACTCTGTCTTGTATCCCCCGTGGCGGCAGCAGCGGGAAGGCCACCACCTGCTTCCTCAGGAAGCTTCGCACTTGTAAAAACCTAAAACCGTTCCCTGGCGGTAATTTAAACTTGTCCTCCAGCACCTGCAGGCTGGGAAAGCTCCCATCTATAAACAACAGGTCAACAATCCTTCTAATACCTGCCCTTTGCCAGCTCTGGAACCTGCTGTCCATCCTACCCGGCAGGAACCTGTGGAGGCAGTAGTGTTAACCACTGCGCCATCGTGCTGCCCCGTTATTCCTAATCTCTACCCATACTTAACTTCCTGATCGTCTGAGCTATGATCCTTTCGTACAACTACTTTTTTTATCATCAGAGCTACTCCTTTTCCATTCTGCCTGCCTTTCCAAAATGTGAAACAACTTGCAAGCAAGGGCGGAACCGTTTCATCCTAGTCCCTGCTGGTAGTTTTCACGTCTGGTCTGGAGGCTGACTTGCTGACCCTAACCAAGACTCCATCCATGAGCGAACTAGTTCACACACTGTCTCCAGACTCCCTGTCCAATCAGGGCAGGCTGGTGGAAGGATTGGTTGATTCTGTTAAAGCAAGGATTTTGAATTAAAGGAGCCACAGATGAGGGACTAAACAAAGACTTCCCGGGCGCGATTCTCCACTCCCACGCCGGTTGGGAGAATCGCCTGGGCCGCCAAAATTTCCGGGGTCGCGTGTCCGACGCCCTCCCGCGATTCTCCAAAGCGACGGGAACGGCCCGGTCGAGTTTCGCGGGCCGCAGGCCGCAGAATCGCCGGAGACACACAAAATGGCGATTCTCCGGCACCCCCGCTATTCTGAGGCCCGGATGGGACGAGCGGCCAGGCCAAAACGGCGGGTTCCCCCCGGCGCCGTCCACACCTGGTCGCTGCAGTCGTGGGCGGTGCGTGAACACTGGGGGGGCAGCCTGTGGGGGGGCGAGGGGGGATCCTGCACTGGGCTTCACCTGCAATGTGGGGTGGCCCGCGATCGGTGTCCATCGATCGTCGGGCCGTCCTCTCTGAAGGAGGGCCTCCTTCCTTCCGCGGCCCCGCAAGATCCGTCTCCCATCTTCTTGCGGGGCGTATTTAGAGAGGATGACAACCACGCATGGCGGGTTGGTGCCGGCCAACCCGCGCATTCGCGGATGACGCCCGTTATGCGGCGCCGGCCGCGTCATCTATGCGGCGCCGCTTTTACGCGGGCGACAAGGCCTGGCGCGTGTAGCTGACGCGGCCCCGATCCTGGCCCATTGTCAGGGCCTGAATCGGTCGGGACCGGGGCCATTCCGCGCCGTTGTGAACCTCAACAGCGTTCACAACGGCGCGGCCACTTTGGCGTGGGAGTGGAGAATCCCACCCCATGAATCTGTTCTGACCGACATTCAGATCCTGTGACGTTGTTTGCAGAACATCTGGAGGTTTTTCTTACATTTTAGTCAACATTTTCCATTTGACCAATGGTAGCAATCCGAGCTTAAATGATCATTCACCTCATTTGCTGTTTGTGGGATCTTGCTGGGTACCAGTCGACTGGTGTCTTTACATACGGAACACTTTGAAATGAATCAATCAAGTGAAAATCTTAAGATGGCATGAGCGCATCATAAGATTCTGTATAATTACACTTCATTTATTTCTTTTGTTCTCGAGAGTTGGATAATTGTTCATCGATCCTGAGACAGGAACACATCTGAGAAATTCAGCCTTCTATCTCTCCAAATATTTGTTTGCCATTTTTACTTTTATCATATAGTGTGCATTTTTACATTTTCTTCTTTAAATGCGTGTTGCTGAATGGTTTTTGAGTGGCATGGTAGCACAGTGGTTAGCACTGTCTCTTCACAGCGCCAGGGACCCAGGTTCCATTCCAGGCTTGGGTCACTGTCTGTTCTCCCCGTGTCTGCGTGGGTTTCCTCCCACAAGACCTGAAAGACGTGCTGTTAGGTGAATTGGACATTCTGAATTCTCCCTCAGTGTACCCGAACAGGCACCGGAGTGTGGCGACTAGGGGACTTGCACAGTAACTTCATTGCAGTGTTAATGTAAGCCTACTTGTGACATTAATAAAGATTGTTATTATGATTAAGATCTATCTGTAGGTAAGGCCTGTTATAAATTAGATGCCAGAATTGCAAGGTTCTCAGACTTGAAGCACTGGGCATAAGATGCATTGTATGAGCTAAATGTAGGTTTGGCTTACTGAGCAACTGAACATGTCAGCGAAGGTAACATATTATTGAAAACAGCAGGGCTGCTAATCTTCTCACAGATCGCGATCACTCTCGCACCTGGCCAAAAAAGAATCTAATGACTGTTAACCCAATAAAAATCACGGTGCTGTTATTCACTTTCACTGTATTGTTTCTTATTTATTTATGGGATGTGGGCGTCGCTGGCACAGCCAGCATTTACTGCCCATCCCTGATCACCCCAGAGTAGGTGGTAGTGGAGCTGCCTGCCTGAACCGTTGCAGTCGATGTGGTTTTACGTACACCCTCAGTACTGTTCGGGAGTGAGTTACAGATTTGATCCAGAGGCAGCGAGGAAACATCAATATATTTCCCAGTCAGGATGGTGCAGATGGTGTGTTCCATTGGCTAAGATCAAGCGCCAGCTCAAGTCCAGAATGAGGCATAAAGTCTTTTCTTATCAGCTTGGATCTTGTGCGTCTCTCTTGTGGAGATCATGAATTGGATTTTGGACCAAGCAAGATGGTGGATTAAGGGTTTTCCCTGTCCACTGCGCGCATTGCCCCTCTAGGTGGAAGAGGCTGTGGGTTTGCCAGGTGCTGTCGAAGCAGCCTTGGTGAGTTGCTGAAGTGCATCCTACAGATCAGGATGATCTCAGATCAGAGGCTACATTTCATTTTTTTTTCACTCACAGGGCGGATGAACACATTTCAGAAAGATATGCTGGTAGAAATTTATCTCGCCATTAAACAAAACAACAAAAAATTGTGCATTTTCATGAACAAGCTTGAAAAGAGAAGACTAATTTATTAGCTTACATTCTTGTCACTATATTGAATGCTGACTTAGTGAAGTATAAGGCAGTGATTTTGCAGAGTATTCCAGATCGGCAAAAAGAGAGTCACAATAAAGTTGCCACCCAGGTTGAGAGGGTTGTTAACAAGGCGTACGGTGTGTTAGCTTTTATTGGTAGAGGGATTGAGTTTCGGAGCCATGAAGTCATGTTGCAGCTGTACAAAACTCTGGTGTGGCCGCATTTGGAGTATTGCATGCAATTCTGGTCGCCGCATTATAGGAAGGATGTGGAAGCATTGGAAAGGGTGCAGAGGAGATTTAACAGAATGTTGCCTGGTATGGAGGGAAGATCTTATGAGGAAAGGCTGAGGGACTTGAGGCTGTTTTCGTTAGAGAGAAGAAGGTTAAGAGGTGACTTAATTGAGGCATACAAGATGATCAGAGGATTGGATAGGGTGGACAGTGAGAGCCTTTTTCCTCGGATGGTGATGTCTAGCACAAGGGGACATAACTTTAAATTGAGGGGAGATAGATATAAGACAGATGTCAGAGGTAGGTTCTTTACTCAGAGAGTAGTAAGGGCCTGGAATGCCCTGCCTGCAACAGTAGTGGACTCGCCAACACTAAGGACATTCAAATGGTCATTGGATAGACATATGGACAATAAGGGAATTGTGTAGATGGGCTTTAGAGTGGTTTCACAGGTCGGCGCAACATCGAGGGCCGAAGGGCCTGTACTGCGCTGTTATGTTCTATGTAAGCTTGAATGGAAGTTGTTCATCACTTAATGGGAGGAAATTAATAAAAAATCATTGCACAAAAAAATGCAATCATTCAGGGGAGAACACACTTTTCCCAGTTGCAGTAAATCCATTCCCAGCACCCTGATTCAGAGAAAATGGTTGATAAATATCTGTAGGCAGATTCAGTCCCTTTTGTTACGCCCAGCACGTCCACCACAACCAAACCCATTGGGGGAAGTGAGTCAGGCCGGTGACAGGCAAAGTAGCCAGACATTGGCCCAACGGGTAGCATGGTAGCATTGTGGATAGCACAATTGCTTCACAGCTCCAGGATCCCAGGTTCGATTCCGGCTTGGGTCACTATCTGTGCGGAGTCTGCACATCCTCCCCGTGTGTGCGTGGGTTTCCTCCGGGTGCTCCGGTTTCCTCCCACAGTCCAAAGATGTGCGGGTTAGGTGGATTGGCCATGATAAATTGCCCTTAGTGTCCCAAATTACCCTTAGTGTTGGGTGGGGTTACTGGGTTATGGGGATAGGGTGGAGGTGTTGACCTTGGGTAGGGTGCTCTTTCCAAGAGCCGGTGCAGACTCGATGGGCCGAAAGGCCTCCTTCTGCACTGTAAAGTCTATGATAAACAGCTGCAACCATCCAGCCAGTGATGGCGTGACAGCTCGTAAACACCCCACCTCTGGCAGAAGTGCTAAGATTTCTCACTTTGAAGTTTTAAAGTTGTGAAAGGTTAGCTGGCTGGATAGAAACCTTGGGTGGGCGCGACTCTGGCCCGCTGACGGTATGTTGGTCAGCTCTGCTGATGGTGGCCCACCATCTACATGCATGAGTGCATGTTTAAGGTGGTGAAGCTGGTCAATACAGCTGTTTTGTCCTTGGTAGTGTTAAGCTTCTTGAGTGTTATTGGAGCTGCACTCGTCGAAGCAAGTGGAGATATTCCATCATATTTCTAATTTGTGAATGTTATGGGTTATGGAGGGCAGATGGGAAAGTGGCGTTGGGACCACAACCAGATCAGAAGTGTTGAATGGTCTACTCCGGCTCTTCCATTCTATGTTTCTATGGTGGGAGTCAGGAAGTGAGTTGTAATGGACCAAGTGGGAAAGCCTCGCGCCCGATGCGCTCAAAGAGGTTGTTCAGGCACGATTTCATGATACTCATGGTCTTGCAGGAGATGCTGGTGTCACGGTGGACCTGCTTCATCAACTTTTAGACGCAGATGGAGTAACTCTCCTTCCTGGATCGTCTCCCCGTCTTGCTGCCCTTAGCTGCCGCTTTCTTCAGAACCTTCCTCCCACACTTCTTGGGAACTGGCCGCTTCTTTTCATCACCCATCCTCCCGTTCAGAGGGAAGGACAATTGATCGTCACAGCGCAAACGGAGCCTGTCATCTACAGCAGTGTTCTTCAAACTTTTTTTCCGGGGACCCATTTTTAACAACCGGCCAACCTTTGTGACCCACGCCGGCCGACCTGCTCGACCCACCATTTTCTCTTACCTTGTTTACTGCCAACAAAAATGGAGGAAATGGTTTGGGGTCTCTTTGGCCCTCGTACACGCTCCTCCAATGGAACCTGTTGGATGAAGGTGAAGAATTCTGGTGTCGGAAAGTATGGAGTCTCCAACTGTCCAAAGTTCTGCATTTTTTCCCTGTAAAATGTTATTAAATAAACCCCCCCCCGAACTTGTAAAAAAAAATAGAATGAATAAAATAAATGAAAAAGATAAAAATTAAATGAATAAGATAAATGAATAAACCCCCCCCAAACTTGTAAAACAAAAAGCTGCAACCGTTTAAAAACAAAACGGCCGCACTGCGCATGCATGCCGATGATCTGGCACGCATGCGCAGTGCGGCCGCATTTCTTTTACATGTTCGCAGCCATTTTGAACGCCGCTTGCAGCCGGTGTTTTTAACAGCAGATTTGCGCGATCGGGAGCACCACGACGGACGGCTCCGGGACCCTCCCGACACGCGATCCATCCGCGGGTCGCGCCCCCGAGGTTGACAATGCCTGATCTACAGCAGTGGTGCAAGATGCTTCCACTGAGATAAGTGGTTCATTCTTGCAGGAGGATACGTTAGAACACTGGCCGATTGGAAAATGTTCCCAGCTTTGACAGATTTCATTGTATTGAGTGACGTGGCACTAAGTGGGTGTAAGTCCGGATTATGGTAAGCGAGTGATGGAGAAGAATCAAGGAGATTGGTACTTGCTTTGGGGTTGAACAAGGCCTCTGACTTTGCTCTTCCTCATTCTCTTTATGACAGGCTACAGTGCTGATTTTCAGCATGGCTTCTTCAAAAGTGCTCAAAGGCTTGACATTATCAAGGCCTCGTGCTGTGCATATCTGCTTCCTGTGGTGACATATTTTCCTGCCAGCAGTAAAGCACTCTAGATCTTGCAAGTAGCAGCAGCGCTTTCAAGTGTAAATCCTCGAACTCATCGTGGGTTGTGAGCACATGTGTCTGCATTGTGCAGTCAGATTTTTTACCTGCAATTGTATTTTGGGTGAAGCTTTATACGATTGTAATTGTTCTCATTGGAGCCGAGAATGTTGCAAGAAGATTTGATAGAAGTGTTCAAAACTATAAATCATTTACGGGGCGAAAGGGTGGCACAGTGGTTTGCGCTGCTGCCTCAAAGCTTCACAGACTCCGGTTCAATCCCAGAGTTGGGTCTGTGTGGAGTTTGTACGTTCTTCCTTGTGTGGGTTCTCTCCAGCTTTTGTGGTTTCCATCCAACGATGTGCAGGTTAGGTGGGGGTATGGTGTTACGGGGATGGGACATGGGCCTAGGTAGGGTGCTCTTTCAAATGGTCAGTGTGGTGTTGGGTGCTCTGAGGTACAGACGAACCAACACGGTTGCGATTGGTACAACGCAGTTTTATTCCAACTAGTTATTTACACATCTGTCTTGGTACTCAGCACGTGGCGACTGTATGAGTGTCTTGTTAATGAGGTCCTGGCCTTGTCCTGTCTCCAGATGGACTGCCCAGGAGGTGTCGTGTTTCTTGTCTTATACTGTGTCTGCTCTTGTCTGTGATTGGCTGTCGTGTTATGTGTGCTAATTGGTCTGTTGGTCTGTCTATCATGATGTGTGTGTTGTGATGTGTGTTTGAATATCATGACATCCCCCTTTTTTACAAGATTATGTGCCTACGTGGTTATAAATATAAATGTGTCCTGAGTGCAGCTAAAGGTGTGTGTGCGTGATATTTACAGCATGTACATGTGGCGTAACTATATACAAGGGGCGATGTCAGGTGTGACATGCTAACGAGGTTGTACCATAACAAAAGAAGAAGAACGTTGAAATTTGGACCGATCAAACGAGGCCTGGAACGATAAAACAGTGACATGTTACAATACAGTAGTTGCTAAAATTTGACGTGTGAACAGTCTCATAAGTCCAGTCTAGTAGGTGGGCGACGAATTTGGGTTGACCGCCTCAAGGGTGGGTCGAGAACCACCGGCTGAGGTGCGAGTCTGGCCACGGGCGGCGACAGAAGGGGCATGGTATATGGCAGCTCCACGGAGTTGCAATCAGGAACCAGTGGAGGACACGGCGTCTGTGTATGGTTCCGTTGCGAGCGTGGAAGTAGGCGAAGGGCTCGGCACGCACCTACGCACGGATCCATCCGGCATGCGTACCAGGAACGAGCGGGGAGCCACGCGTCGGAGAACTTCGGCAGGTGCTGACCAGCCACAGTCTGGTAGGTGAATGCGGACGTTGTCTCAAGGGGCCAGGGAGGGAAGATCAGTTGCCCTTGTGTCGTACGATCTCTTCTGGCGATCGCGCTGCAGTTGCATCCTATGCAGTACCGGAGCATGGTCTATTGTTGGTGCAAGGATGGAAGGCACAGTGGTTCTGAGGGCGCGACCCATCAGCAGCTGTGCTGGAGAGAGACCCGTGGCTAGTGGGGCCGAGCGATAGGCCAGCAGGGCGAGGTAGAAGTCCGATCCGGCAGCAGCAGCCTTGCAGAGGAGTCGCTTGGCAATGTGAACTCCCTTCTCCGCCTTTCCATTGGACTGGGGATGCAGAGGACTGGACGTCACGTGCGTGAAGCCATACGAGGCCGCAAAGGACGACCATTCATGGTTGGCAACACAGGGCCCATTGTCCGACATGACAGTCATCGGAATGCCGTGGCGAGCAAAGGTGTCTTTGCAGGCCCTGATGACAGCAGACGACGTCAGATCGTGCAGGCGTATGACTTCTGGGTAATTGGAGAAGTAGTCCACTATGATGACATAGTCCATGCCAAGCGCGTGAAATAGGTCGACACCCACTTTCGCCCAGGGGGACGTCACCAGCTCATGGGGCAGAAGCGTCTCAGGAGGTTGCGCCGGCTGAAACCTTTGGCAAGTTGTACAGTTGATCACCATGTTGGCAATATCGTCACTGATGCCCGGCCAGTATACCGCTTCTGGGGCCCTCCGTCTGCACTTCTCGACCCCCAAGTGGCCTTCGTGTATTTGATCGAGAACCAGCTGGCGCATACTGTGCGGAATCACAATCCGGTCCAGCTTCAGAAGGATCCCATCAATGATGGCTGGGTCGTCTCGTACATTATAGAACTGCGGGCACTGCCCTTTGAGCCATCCTCCCGTCATGTGGCGCATCACTCGCTGTAAAAGGGGGTCGGCCGCTGTCTCTCGGCGGATGCGGGCCAGACTGGAGTCGTCAGCCGGCAGATTTGCCGCTGTCAAGGCCACCTGTGCCTCGACCTGACATACGAACCCCTCCGCATCTGGCGTCGTGCTCACTGCTCTGGATAGGGCATCCGCCACAATGAGGTCCTTCCCTGGAGTGTAGACCAGTTGGAAGTCGTACCTCCTGATGCGCTGGAGGCGAGGGGTCATCTCGTTCAGGTCCTTGTTTATTATGCTGACCAGGGGGCAGTGGTCAGTTTCGACCGTGAACCGTGGAAGACCATAGACTTAATCGTGGAACTTGTCTAAACCGGTTAGCAAGCCCAGGCATTCTTTTTCGATTTGCGCGTAGCACTGCTCTGTGGGGGTCATGGCCCGCGATGCATAGGCAACCGGGGCCCATGACGACGTGTCATCCCTCTGCAGGAGCACTGCTCCAATGCCGGATTGACTGGCATCAGTTGAGATTTTGGTGGGACGAGACATGTCGAAGAACGCCAACACTGGTGCCGTGGTGAGTTTGTGTTTGAGCGCCTCCCATTCCAGCTGGTGTGTGTTGCCACTAGAACTCTGTAGATTTTTTGACGAGGTAGCGCAGAGTCGTTGTGTGGGAGGCAAGGTTGGGAATGAATTTCCCTAGGAAGTTGACCATGCCAAGGAAGCGTAGGACAGCCTTCTTGTCGGCCGGCTGCGGCATGGCTGTGATGGCGCTCATCTTGGCTGCATCCGGACGGACCCCTGACCGGGAGATATGGTCCCCCAGGAACTTCAATTCGGTCTGGCCAAAGGCGCACTTGGCTCGGTTGAGGCTCAGGCCGCTTTCCCGTATGCGGGCAAAAACGCGTTGGAGACGATGTATGTGCTCCTGCGGTGTGGTGGACCAGATGATGACATCGTCCACATATACGCGCACCCCTTCGATGCCTTCCATCATCTGCTCCATGATTCTGTGGAAGACCTCGGATGCCGAGATGATGCCAAATGGCATCCGGTTGTAGCAGAATCTGCCGAAAGGGGTGTTGAAGGTACATAGCTTGCGGCTGGACGGGTCCAGTTGGATCTGCCAAAATCCTTTAGAAGCATCCAGTTTCGTGAATATCTTCGCTTGGGCCATTTCACTGGTGATCTCCTCCCGTTTGGGTATGGGATAATGTTCCCGCATAATGTTATTATTGAGGTCTTTGGGGTCTATACAGATGCGGAGCTCGCCAGAGGGCTTCTTGACACACACCATGGAGCTGACCCATGGCGTGGGCTCCGTGACCCTGGATAGGACCCCTTGGTCCTGGAGATCCTGCAGCTGCAGCTTGAGGCGGTCTTTAAGTGGTGCAGGAACTCTGCGAGGTGCTTGAACGACCGGGATGGCGTCCGGTTTGAGGCGAATTCGGTAGGTGTATGGCAGTGTTCCCATGCCTTCGAATGCCTCCTGGTTGTGGGCGAGGAGCGATTGGAGCTGTGCGTTGAACTCTGCATCCAGGAAGTCAGACGTGCCGTCTGGAGAGAGAGAGAGAGAATTCGTTGCACAAGGTGGAGAGCCTTACATGCCTGTGCGCCCAGCAGGGAGTCCTTCGATGAGCCAACTATCTCGAACGAGAGTGTGGCCGTGTGTGTTTTGTGTGTCACCTGGAGCTGGCAGGATCCCATGGCCGGGATAACGTTCCCGTTGTAGTCGACCATCTTGCACCGGGATGGCTGGATTGGTGGTCTGACCTTCATTGCATAGAATGCTGACCATGCTATGAGGTTGGCGGAGGCGCCAGTGTCCAGGCGGAAAGTGATCGGCGATCGGTTGACCGTCAGGGTTTCACTCCATTCAGCGGCCGGATTGATGGTGTTGACCCGGTTCACATCAATGACCGCAACCCGGAAGGCGTCTTGGTCACCTGTGTCGTCGGTTTGGATGTCGTGATGTGGAGGCTGAATGGTCCGCACGTTCCTGCGAGGTTGTCGGAGAAGTGGATGATCCACAGGTTGAGCCGCTCGACAGTAGGCAGCGTAGTGGCCCATCTTGCCACAGCGTAGGCATTGCGGGTTTTTGCAGGACATTGCCCTTTTAAATGTGCAGCTCCACAGTTGCCTGACGTCATGGCGTTCGTTACGCCACTGCGCATGCGCAGTTCGGTCTTGCGTCGGGCGCGCCTGCGTAGCACGTCCCTCAATGTTGCTGTAGGTTTTGGCGCGCACAAACGCGGGAGGCCTCAAAAAGCGCACAAAACGGCCGCCCTAGTCCGGGCCGCGGGCCGGGAGAAACTCGAACGCCTGGATGCGTTCGGCCTCGTGGGCGGCCTGGCTTGCCGATTCGATCACTTGGGACCCCCTCCGTGCCGATTCGGTCGCCTGAAATTGGGCAAAGCGGCTGGTCGCATTTTCATGCAGGACACAGGCTTCCACTGCAGATGCTAAGGTCAGGCCTTTAATTTTAAGAAGCTGCTGGCGTTGGCCACTGGAGGCAACGCCAAAAACGATCTGGTCCCGGATCATGGACTCTGAGGTGGTGCCGTAACCGCAGGACTGCGCGAGTATGCGGAGGTGCGTCAGGAAGGACTGAAAGAGCTCATCCTTACCTTGTAGGCGCTGCTGAAAGATATACCTCTCAAAGCTTTCATTGACCTCAACGTTGAAGTGCTGGTCGAGCTTGAGGAGGACCGTGTCATATTTAGATTTGTTCTCGCCTTCCGCGAACACGAAGGAGTTGTATACATCGATGGCGTGCTGACCTGCGGTAGTGAGGAGCATGGCAATCTTTGTTTCGTCCGAGGCGCCCTGTTTTTCGTTGGCTCGCATGAACAGTTCGAATCGCTGCTTGAAGAGCTTCCAATTGGTGCCCAGGTTCCCAGCGACTTGCAACGGCTGCGGTTTGTTGTGGGTGTCCATGGCTCAGGGTGGCAGATTTGCCGGTAAGTATCGATTCACTCACTGGTACCATGTGGTGTTGGGTGCTCTGAGGTACAGACGAACCAACACGGCTGCGATTGGTACAACGCAGTTTTATTCCAACTAGTTATTTACACATCTGTCTTGGTACTCAGCACGTGGTGAGGGTTTGAGTGTCTTGTTAATGAGGTCCTGGCCTTGTCCTGTCTCCAGATGGACTGCCCAGGAGGTGTCGTGTTTCTTGTCTTATACTGTGTCTGCTCTTGTCTGTGATTGGCTGTCATGTTATGTGTGCTAATTGGTCTGTTGGTCTGTCTATCATGATGTGTGTGTTGTGATGTGTGTTTGAATATCATGACAGTCAGTTCAGACTTGAATGGCCGAATGGATTCCATCTGCAATGTAGGTTCTATTTTGGGCGACACAGTGGCACGGTGGTTAGCACTGCTACCTCACAGGGCCAGGGACACTAGTTCAATTCCGGCCTCGGGTGACTGTCTGTGTGGAGTTTACACCTTCTCCCCGTGTCTGCGTGGGTTTCCTCCGGGTGCCCCGGTTTCCTCCCACAGTCCAAAGATGTGCAGGTTAGGTGGATTGGCCATGATAAATTGTCCTTAGTGTCCAAAAGGTTAGTTGGGGTTACAGGGATAGGATCAGGACGTGGGCCTAGGTAGGGTGCTCTTTCCAAGGGTCGGTGCAGACTCGATGGGCTGAATGGCCACCTTCTGCACTGTAGAGATTCTGTGATTTTTAACTGGGTAAATAAGGAGAAACTGGTTCAACTGGCAGGAGGGTCAGCTTTTCTTTTCGCTTGTCCTCACACACACAACACACACAGACATGTGTGCACACATGCATGCACACACACATACATGAAGGATTCACCATGCCCTGACGTTGGACTTGAAGCCGGAGCTTCACTGTGCCGCAAGACGTCCTTCCAGAAGGTCAGCACGTAGGGAATTTAGATGTACGATAACTGGCAAACTAACCAGAGCAGGCAGGAGGAGAAATCTTTCTACAACGCATTATTGAAATCTGAAGACCATTGTCTGAAAGTGGATTTAATTGTTTAGTTCAAAGGGGACTTTGTTCAACAGTTGAAGGGCTAAAATGGAGAAGGAGCAGGGCTGTGGGACTAATTGGATAGCTTTACCAAAGAGACAGCACAGCTATGATGGACTGACTGGCCTCGTTCAGTGCTATATCATTCTGATGTGCCAAGAATATCAGGTAAAGTCGCATCAACAATATGTACCCAGCTGCAGCGTGGACAGCCCTGGCATTCATAGAAAATCAAAGCAATTTAAATGAGGGACGTGCACACTTTCACCATTTACTTTGCAGAAGGAAATCTTTTCCGTATTTGGGGCTAAACCGTTTGGAGGTTGGACTCATCAGCGGCACACAACCTCCGACCTGCTGGAGACTCCAATCCAGTGGGATAATGCTCCAGAATCCCAACCTGGACCATCTTCCCATGCAAATGGCACGTTAGTATTTATTGAATCCGGGTTTGAGTTTGAGTATGTCTTGCCGCAATTATGTGTGCTCCGCTAAGACTACATATGGAATAGTGTCTACAGTTTGGTCTCCTGACCTAAGGAAGGATATAAGGGAGCACAAAGATGGTGGCGCCCACGGCGGGCGGCATCAAAGATGGCGGCGCTCACGGGCCGCACGTGGCTTGCGGTGGGGATGATGGCGGCGCCCACGGGTCGCACGTGGCTTGCGGAGGGGAAGATGGCGGCGCCCACGGGTCACACATGGGGGGTCACACATGGGGGGTGTAGAAATGCTGGGCCTGGAAACAGCGACAACTGACCGGGCCTGGCAAACCGAAATAAGTGTCCTTTCTTCCCACACCCATTGCAGGTCGCGCTCCGCGCTGGGCAGCGCTGCCTGGGGTATTTGTATTGTCTGCAAAAATAATACTTGGGGCCCCCCAGAGTTGGCTGGCTGCCGCTACCTCCGCCACCGCTGATCAGCCCGGGACCTCCCAGCATCTTCCGCAGCTCGCCTCTATCACCCTGGATCAGTCTCGGCCCCGCAACCTCGTGCCCGCTACGACGACGGTGAAGATCAATGGGCACGAGACGACCTGCCTCTTTGACTCCGGGAGCACAGAGAGTTTCATCCACCCCACTACGGTAAGGCGCTGCTCCCTCCCGGTACACCGTGTCATCCAGAAAATCTCCCTGGCCTCCGGATCCCATTCCGTGCAAATCTGGGGGTACTGCATCGCGACCCTCACAGTCCAGGGCGTAGAGTTCAGCAACTTCCGTATCTACGTCCTCCCCCACCTCTGCGCTGCCCTGTTACTCGACCTGGATTTTCGGTGCCATCTCCAAAGCCTGACTTAAAAATTCGGCGGACCCCTGCCCCCCTCACCGTCTGCGGCCTCATGACCCTTCTGGTCGATCCACCTTCCCTGTTTGCAAACCTCACCCCGGACTGAAAACCCGTCGCCACGAGGAGCAGATGGTACAGTGCCCAGGACAGGACCTTCATCAGGTCGGAGGTCAAATGGCTTCTGCAGGAGGGGGTCATTGAGGCCAGCAACAGCCCCTGGAGAGCACAAGTAGTGGTAGTGAAGACTGGGGAGAAGCACAGGATGGTCATTGACGACAGTCAGACCATCAATTGGTACATGCAGCTCGACGCGTACCCCCTCCCACGCATATCTGACATGGTCAATCAGATTGCGCAGTATCGAGTCTTCTCCACAGCAGACTTGAAGTCCGCCTACCACCAGCTCCCCATCCGCCCGGAGGATCGCCAATACATTGTGTTCGAAGCAGATGGCCGCCTCAATCACTTCCTTAGGGTTCCTTTCGGCGTCACTAATGGGGTCTCGGTCTTCCAGCGAGAGATGGACCGAATGGTTGACTGGAATGGACTGCAGGCAACCTTCCCATACCTAGATAACGTCACCATCTGCGGCCACGATCAGCAGGACCATGACGCAAACCTCCAAAAATTCCTCCATACTGCCAAACTCCTTAACCTCGCATACAATAAGGAGAAATGCGTGTTCCGCACCAACCGCTTAGCCATCCTTGGCTACGTAGTGGAAAATGGAGTCCTAGCGCCCCCTCCTGGAACTTCCTCTCCCCTCTCCAAAGCCCTGAAACGATGCCTGGGGTTTTTCTCCTATTACGCCCAGTGGGTCCCTAATTATGCAGAAAAGGCCCGCCCACTCATTCAGTCCACAGTTTTTCCCCTGACGGCTGAGGCCCATCAGGCCTTCAACCGCATCAAGACGGACCGCCAAGGCCACGATACATGCGGTCGACGAGTCCCTCCCCTTTCAGGTGAAGAGCAATGCATCAGACATAGCTCTGGCCGCCACCCTCAACCAGGCGGGCAGACCCGTGGCCTTCTTCTCCCGCACCCTCCATGCCTCCGACATTCGGCACTCCTCTGTCGAAAAGGAGGCCCAAGCCATTGTGGAAGCTGTGCGACATTGGAGGCATTACCTGGCCGGCAGGAGATTCACTCTCCTCGCTGACCAACAGTCGGTTGCCTTCATGTTTAATAATGCACAGCGGGGCAAGATTAAAAACGACAAGATCTTGAGGTGGAGGATCGAACTCTCCACCTATAATTATGAGATCTTGTATCGCGCAGGGAAGCTCAACGATGCCCTATCCCGCGGTACATGTGCCAGTGCACAAGTGGACCGACTCCGGGCTCTCCACTATGACCTCTGCCACCCGGGGGTCACCCGGTTCTTCCATTTTGTCAAGGCCCACAACCTGCCCTACTCCATTGAGGAGGTCAGGACCGTCAACCAGAGACTGCCAAGTCTGCGCAGAGTGCAAGCCGCACTTCTACCGGAAAGATAGAGCGCACCTGGTGAAGGCCTCCTGCCCCTTTGAACGCCTCAGCGTGGACTTCAAAGGGCCCCTCCCCTCCACCGACTGCAACGGGTACTTCCTGAACGTGATTGAAGAGTACTCCCGGTTCCCTTTCACCATCCCATGCCCCGATATGACTTCTGCCATGGTAATCAAAGCCCTGCACAGCATCTTCACTCTGTTCGGTTTCCCCACCTTTATGCACAGTGATCGGGGATCCTCCTTCATGAGTGATGAGCTGCGTCAGTTCCTGCTCAGCAAGGGCATCGCCTCGAGCAGGACGACCAGCTACAATCCCCAGGGAAACGGGCAGGTGGAGAGGGAGAACGGGACGGTCTGGAAGGTCTAAAAATCTCCCGGTCTCCTGCTGGCAGGAGGTCCTCCCCGATGCGCTCCACTCCATCCGATCGCTCCTCTGCACCGCGACTAACGAGACCCCTCACGAACGTGTGTTTGCCTTCCCCAGGAAGTCCACCTCCGGGGTCTCGCTCCCAACATGGCTGACAGTTCCTGTACCCGTCCTCCTCCGGAAGCATGTGCAGAGCCATAAATTTGACCCCTTGGTTGAGAAAGTCCACCTCCTACATGCAAACCCACAGTACGCCTACGTGGCACACCCCGACGGGCGCCAAGAGACAGTCACCCTCCGGGACCTGGCACCCGCTGGGTCCCCACCCACAACCCCCGACCTGACCCCCCCCCCCTCCGGTTTCCTCATTCACCCCTGCGCCACTCATTCTCTCCAGCGAACCTCACCGCAGCCCCCACCCCAGCAGGATCCGTCCTCCCACTGGATTCACTCAGAGGTGACGAAGACGAGGACAACACACTCCCGGAGTCGCAGGTGACCAGGTCGGCGCCCACATCACCACCAGGACTGAGGCGATCACAGAGGAGGGTCAAGGCCCCCGACAGACTTAATTTGTAATGTTTCCACCACCCCTGCCGGACTCTCTTTTTTAACGGGGTGAATGTGGTGAACACCACTAGTGGTATATTATATGTATTACGGCACTACCCGTATATTAGAGGTACGATGGTAAATCCCTGCCTGCTGGCTCCGCCCAGCAGGTGGCGTATGAAAGGGTGTGCTCTCCTGCGCTGCAGCCATTCTGGTTCTGGCTACAGGAAGCCCAACATCTTGTTGAATAAAGCCTCGATTGTTCCACCATTCTTGTCTCGTGGTAATTGACGGTACATCGGTGGGGGGAGGTTATTCCATTCTCATACTGTGTCGTATTAGGCCTAAAGATATTCCTTAATGCTTGCCAAAAGGGTTGGATGTCCTGCCCCAGTCACACAGCAGTAACCCACTCCGAGTGTACATGGCGACCAGCCGTATGTGTCCTGAACAGGCACAGTGCTCGCACCACACTGTTCCTGCTGCCCACCACATTCTGATTGAAAAGGCTATCCTGGAGAATTTACTTCCAGTCTGCGTAAAGCGAGCTGCCCTTGAGGCCGGTGTGCCCGTTTCCATTTCAATTTGTCATGATCCATTGGGCTAGCGCGCGGTCAATTTCCTTTTCTATTTATTCGTTCACGGGATGTAGGCGTCGCTTGCCGGGCCAGCGTTTGTTGTTCATCGTTGAGGGCATTTAAGAGTCAACCACATTGCTGTGGGTCTAGAGTTATGTGTAGGCCAGACCAGGTAAGGACTAGAGATTTCCTTCCCCAAAGGACATTAGTGAACCAGATGTTTTTTTTACAACAGTTGTCAATGATTTCATGGTCATCATTAGACTTTTAATTCCAGATTTTTATTCTCCATCTCCCCTGGTGGGATTTGAACCCATGTCCCCAGAGCTTTACCCTGGCTCTCTGGATTATTAGTCGAGTGACAATGCCACCAGCCACCATCTCCCCAAATCCCAGAGGTAGGGATGCAACCCACTGCATCACAGGACCTCCCTGATTCTATGATTCTAATGTGTCTCATCTTCAGATCAGATTCTTAACTGAGATTTATCTTGGGATAAAAGATCCCATGGCACTATTTTGAAGAAAAGCAGGGGAGTTCCGCCTGGTGTTCTGGCCAATATTTATCCTTCAATCAACATCACCAAGAGCAGAATATCTGGCCATTATCACAACGCTGCTTATCACAGAATCCCCACAGTGCAGTAGGAGGCGTCTCGGCCCATCGAGTCTGCACTGGCCCTTGGAAAGAGCACCCAACCCAAGCTCACACCTCCATCCCATCCCCGCATCACCACCTAACCTTTTGGACACTAAGGGAAATTTAGCATGGTCGATCCACCTAATCTGCACATCTTTGGACTGTGGGAGGAAACTGGAGCACCCGGAGGAAACCCACGCAGACACGGGGAGAAAGTGCAAACTCCATGCAGTCACCCGAGGCCAGAATTGAACCCAGGAGCCTGGAGCTGTGAGGCAACAGAGCTAACCACTGTGCCACCGTGCAGCTTTTGGGAGCACGCTGAGCGCAAATTGACTGCCACCTTTCCTACATTACCGAAGTGACCATCCTTCGATACTTCATTAGCTCGAAAACACCTTGAGATGCCTAGTATTTGTGAAAGGTGCTGTATTAATGCAAATGTTTCTTTTCGAAGTGGGAAGAGATGCTGCAAAGCACAAGATGAAGAAGAGCATTCCAGAAAGCAGGGGTATAATAGCTGAAGTGAGGTGTACATATAATAGTTTAGACGACAAAGAACTTCAGTATCTGGTTAAAAATTAATAAAATGTGTTCGTTTATATGGCCTTGCATTTAGAATTATAATTTTGAGGCAGCAATATAATTATACGGCCGCTTAAGTATATGAGGGGAGGCGGTGGCCAAGAGGCATTATCATTGGACTAGTAATCCAGAAACACAGGGTAATGCTCTGGGGTCCTGAGTTTGAATCCCACCACGGCAAGATGGTGATTTAAATTCAATAAAAATTAAAAGTCTAATGATGACCATGAGACCGTTGCCAATTGTCTTAAAAACCCATCTGGTTGACTAATGTCTTTCAGGGAAGGAAATCTGCCCGGTCTGGCCTACAGATCCACACAACGGTGCGGTGACTCTTAACCCCTCCCCTCTGAAATGGCCGAGCAAGCCACACAGTTCAAGGGCAATTAGGGATGGGCAACAAATGCTGCCCCAGCCAGCGACACCCACATCCCAAGAACAAATTTTTTAAAAATCAAATAATTTAGCTAACGATGAAAACACCATCTAGTTTGCATTCATCCATGACTTGTCTTTTATTGTGTATTTCTTGGCCGCTTAACTCATTATTTACGTGGCTCACAAGAAACTATAATCACCATCATCAATTTTAGAACCAGATTTGAAGATGAAATAGATTTAGTTTTTGAAGTTGCCGTGCATTTGACTTTGTTGTTTCAGGAACCACAAAACTCATTGATTAATAACTCTCAGAATAGCCAGCCTCAGCAAAACTGAATAATTGAATCAGCATTCTGGTTTTAGAATATGGGTGTTTTTTAAGGTTATAAAATTGCTGCATTGTGTGCAAACATCTCGTGCCGGCATATCCAAGTCCCAGCATTTAATGGTTTGGCTTATTTTGTCAAATGAATCCATGAAGCATAAAGTGAGAATGCTTTAAAATGTATTCAATAATCTTCTTAATCAGTATGAAGAAGGACCAAAGGTTTGCTGCTTTAATTTAGCACACATTAGTGACATATTGTGTCGGTAATGTACTGATCATCCCTAAAATAACATCAGTGATCTGATGTGTAATGGAAAGCCTGCCCTTTATTTATTGCCTCGACGTGCTGTGGTTTTCATTATATTAATTTTCCATTTCATCTATTCAGTTAGCATTGTCAGATTTCTTGGAAGGAGCTACTGGGAAATAAATGGCACCTGTCACCTGCCCGAGAATGATATGCACAGACAATGTAGTGAATGTGAAAGAGTCATTGCCTACAGCTTGTAGCAATGAAGCGAAAGATTGTGGCAATCATGTTAGGTGATGATCTTTGGGAATAGGTGATGTGCTGGATTTAAATACTTTCTCTCTGGGCCCCTGATACCACAGGTGTCCCGCAAGCCTTAGATTGCACATGGTGAAGTTTGAATTCAGATATAATTTTCAGCTCCTCCATTCCTTGAGGTGGCGACTTGCTTTGACTGACATTCCATGGGGGCCAACAGCCCTTCTTCAAAATCCATGAGTTCACGTGTAACCCTAGACAGTGACGGCTTGAATTTCACTCTGTAAAAAGTAGGTTAATTTTGAATGGGTCTGGACTGTACGGTGGCCGTTAGCACTACTGCCTCATGATGCTGAGGACCCGGCTTCGATCCCGGCCCCGGGTCACTGACCACGTGGAGTTTGCACATACTCCCAATGTCTGCATGGGTCTCACCCCCACAACCCAAAGATGTGCAGGCTAGGTGGATTGGCCACGCTAAATTGCCTCTTAATTGGAAAAAGAATTGGATAATCTTAAGTTTCTGAAAAAAAAGTTTTGAATGGGTTTGAATGGGGCCCTGTGTGTCGGGGAGCTCTTTAAACAATGGTAGGTTTTGCCCCATAATATTTCCAAAGAATCCAAACTAAAACATTTCTGTTTGTTCTGTATGCACAGGGTGTTTGTACAATGACTACCGCCCTTCTCCATTTCTTCTTTCTGGCTTCTTTCTGCTGGGTTTTGACCGAAGCTTGGCAATCTTACATGGCCGTTACAGGGAAGATTAGAACAAGGCTCATACGCAAACGTTTTTTATGCCTTGGTTGGGGTAAGCGTAATAAGTGTCTACATTTTTCATTATCATAAATTAACTTTGTCAATTCTGTAAGAAACATATTTACAATAAGAATTGTTTTCCTTCCCCGTAAGTTAATATCTCATAAATGTTTTAATGCGTAGTTGATGCATTTTGTTCTTACAGTGAAAAAGAATTTGCACTTAAATTCCAATCCAGTTTTCTTATCAAATAATTTATTTTTTCAGGGTTACCAGCCTTGGTGGTGGCAATATCGATGGGATTTACTAAGGCTAAAGGATACGGTACATCAAACTAGTAAGTCACTTTGAACAGCTTTGATTTACTCGAAAGCTGATGATGAGCAATACCCAGAGGAATTCCACCGCAGGGAGAGCTTTCAGGGGGCAGATTTGTGTAGCTTCTGCCCCTCCTGGCGATTCAGTCTGACCCTACCACACGTTCTGAAGTCAACAGTATTTCGCATATTTAAGATAATTCACTGCACAACTGGGTAAAAATGCCTGGGACAGGGTGGAAATCCGTTATGACACTTGCTACAGGGTTCCAACATTTAAAGAAACTTTTTTTAAAGATGTTTTCTCAGACAAGGTGGGTTTCTATGCTGCAATAAGTAACTTAATAATTGTATGCATTGGCAACACCATCACATTAAATTTTAAGATCTCCGACTATCCTACCTGCCCCCCCCCCCCCCCCCCTCCCCCCCAATCCCCAACTGTGATGGCCCTTAGGAACTTTGCACCAAGGATGTAACCCTTGTGCCCAGTAATGAGAGTGTGCAACTTTAGGAGTACACAATGTGTCATCTATTTTCTTTGTTTAGATGCTGTCATTATATGCTTCTCTTCAACAATTGTCTGAAATTCTGATGGACCTAAATACAGTGGAATGGGTTCTCAGCATAAACCCCAAATTAGCTTACTGCTCACTTAGAAAGCTACAGAGCAGGAATTTCACAAGCTGCTATTACGGCCTATTGTCAGAGGCCAGTAGGATTTAAGACCCTAAGTCGTAGGAGCAGAAGTAGGCCACTCGGCCCATCGAATGTGCTATCATTCAGTTAAATCATGACAGATCTGCTATGATCCTCAACACCACTTTCCCGCTTTATCCCCATAACCCTTGATTCCCTTACTCATTAAAAATCTGCCTATCTCAACCTTGAACATACTTAATGACACAGCCCCTACAGCTCTCTGTGGTGAAGAATTCCACAGATTCACTACCCTCTGAGGGAAGAAATGCCTCCTCATCTCTGTCTTAAAAGGGCAACTCATTACTCTAAGATTATGCCCTCGTGTCCTAGACTCTCCCACAAGGGGAAACAACCTCTCAGCATCTACCTTGTCAAGCACCCTGAGAATCCTATATGCCTCAATAAGGTCACCTCTCATTCTTCAAAACTCCAATGAGTCAGGCCCAACCTAATCAACTTCTCCTCATGAGAAAATCCCTCCATCTCTGGATTCAACCTAGTGAACCTTCTCTGGACTGCCTCCAAGGTCAGTATATCTTTACTTAGATAAGGGACCAAAACTGTTCACAGTATTCTAGGTGTGGTCTAACTAATGCCTTGTATAGTTTTAGCAGGACTTCCCTATTTTTATACTCCACTCCCTTTGAAATAAAGACAAACATTCCATTTGCCTTCCCTATGACCTCCTGAACTTGCATGCTAGATTTTTGTGATTTACGCAGGAGGACCCCCAAATCCCTCTGTGCTGCAGCTTTCTGCAATCTTTCTCCATTTAAATAATATTCAGCTCCTTTATCCTCCGATAATGCATAACTTCACATTTTCCAATATTATATTCCATTTGCCAAGTTTTTGCCCGCTCACCTTAACCTGTCTATATCCCTCTGTAAGCTCTTTGTGTCATCCTCACCACTTGCCTTCCCACCTATCTTTGTGTCATCCACAAACCTGGCAAAAGTATATTCACTCCCTTCATTCAAGTCATTAGTATATTGTGGCCCCAATATTGATCCCTGTGGCACTCCAATAACTAGATGTTGCCATCTGGATAATGCCCCTCTTATCCCAAGTCTATTTCTATCAGTTAGCCAATCCTCTATCCATGCTAATATACCACCCCCAACACCATGGGCTTTTATCTTATTAAATAACCTTATTGAAAGCTTTGTGGAAAATATTTTACACCTATTGGTTCTCCTTCATCCATCTATCACTTGAAGGAATTCGAATAAATTTGTCAGGCAGGATTTCCCCTTCATGAAGCCATGCTGACTGCTTGGATTACATTATGTATTTATAAATGCTCTTTAAATCCTTTGAAATGGACTCGAATGGACTTTCCCCAAATGACAGATGTTAAGCTAACTGGCCCAGTGTTACTTGTTTTTTATCCCCATCCCTTTTTGAAGAAGGATGGTGCATTGACAATTTTCAAAAATCTGGGACTTTTCCAGAATTTAAGGATTCTTGGAAGATTACTACCAGTGAATTCCTATCTCTGTAGCTACTGCCTTTAATATCCTAGGAAGCAACCCATCAGGTCTTGGGGACTTATCGGCCTTTCACCCCATTAGTTTCCCTAATACTTTTTCTCAAGTGATAATTATTGTATTTGTTTCTTCCTCCTCCTTTTGTCCCTTTGATTATTTAGTACTCTTGGAATGTTATTAGTGTGTTCCTCTGTGAACGCTGATGCAAAGTATTTGTTTAATTCCTCTGCCACTTCCCCATTATTATTTCCTCAGTCTCAGTCTCTAAGGGGCCTATGTTCACTTTGGAATCTCACTTCTTTTTTATATATTTAAAGGAACTCTTACTGTCCATTTTGATATTACTTGCTAGTTTATCCTCATGGTTTATCTTCTCCCTCTTTATTATTTTTTGGTTGTCTTTTGTTGGTTTTTAAATACTTTCCCGATCCTCTGGCTTACCACTAATCCTTTCCACAGGTATGTTCTTTCCTTTAGTTTAATATCATTCTTAACTTTCTTGGTTAACCATGGTTGATTTTTCCCCTTCTGAGAATCCTTCTTTCTCACTGGCATATATAGTTGCTGTGAGTCATGAACTATTTTCAGCAACGTGTGCCATTGTTGATCAACCGTCTTTCCTACTGAACTCCTTTCCCAGTCCCTCCAGCCAATTCTGCACTCATTCCTTTCTAATTGCTCTTATTTAAGTTCAGCACAGTTGTTTCTGACCCATGTTTCTCACTCTCAAACTGAATGCTAAATTCTACCATGTTATGGCCACTCCAGGGGATCTTTTACTCTGAGATTGTTTACTAAACTTGCCTCATTACACATTACATTACACGTTACACAGGCGCAAAATAGCCCCATCTCTGGTTGGATCCAGTACATATTCTAGAAAACTGCCCCGAAGACACTTTATGAATTCTTCCTCATGGCTACCTCTTCCAATTTGATCTTCTCAATCTACATGAAGATTAAAGTCGCTCATGATTAATTGACTGCCTTTTGCACATGCCTTCATTATTTCCTGATTTATTCTCCATCCTACATGGATACTGTTTGGGGGCCTATAGTGTCTTCTTCCCCATGTTATTTCGTACCTCCACCCATATGGATTCTATATCTTCCAGTCTAGGATCACTTCTTGCAATTGTATGTATTCCATCTCGTACTAACAAAGCTACCACATTACCCTTTCCTTCCAGCCTGTCCTTATGAAAAGCCACATGCCCCCGAATATTTAGTTCCCAGCTTTGATCTCCTTGTAAACACATCTCTGTAATGGCTATCAGGTCATACCCATTAACCTGAATTTGCGCCGTTAATTCATTTATTTTGTGCCTTTAAGTAAGGAGCAATTCATTTTGCCTTGATTTCCAACCCCCTCCCTCCCCACACTTCAAAGCCCCTCTACTTCTCCAGTTGTGGGATTTGCATGAACACTGGCCGCTGCACAGTTCAGATGAGATTGTCTCGGTGGCACTTTCCATGATGCCATTGATGCCAGTGCCCGCGAACCGAAACCCACTTCTCCCACATCAGTCTTGCCACGTATTCATCTTTCTAATTTTATGTACCCTGTGCAAGTTGCATGTAGCTCAGGTAATAATCCAGAGATGAGATTATTTTGTTCAATATAGTGTCCAGCCCTTCACACTCTCTCTACAGAACCTCTTTCCTCATTCTACCTAGGACATTGGTGCCTAGATGGACCACGATAATGGGATCCTTCCCCCTCTCACTGCAAGTTCCTCTCCAGCCTGGAGCAGATGTCCCAAAACCTGGCAACTGGCAGGCAACACAGCTGCCCAGACTCTCGCTCGTTGCTAGAGAGAACAGTGTCAATCCCCCTCACTGTGCTGTCCCCTACTGCCACTACCTTCTGTACTCCCCTCTTTCCCCCCCCCCCCCCCTTCACCTCCCCAACCCCCACTTGAATGGCTTCCTGTACCACAG
This sequence comes from Scyliorhinus torazame, assembly GCF_047496885.1. Lineage (NCBI taxonomy): Eukaryota > Metazoa > Chordata > Chondrichthyes > Carcharhiniformes > Scyliorhinidae > Scyliorhinus > Scyliorhinus torazame. Next base: position 97,967,832 of record NC_092710.1, read on the forward strand.
TGCCATGGTCAGTTAGTTCATCCACCCTGCAGCCCCAAGTCTCATCCAAATAAGATGAGAGAACCTCAAACCTGTTGGACAATGGCTGAAGCTGGCACTGCTGCACTCCTGCTCCCTGGGTCCCCTTACCTGCCTCAGCTGCGGTCACACCTTCCTGTCCCTGACCACTTTCCAAACCAGAAGATTCTATCCCAAGGTGTGTAGCCACCTTATGAAACAAGGCGTCCAGGTAACTTTCACGCTCCCCAATGTGTTGCAGTGTCCACAGCTTAGCCTCCAGCTCAATGATTCTGAGCTGAACTCCCCAAGCCACAGACATTACTGCCGACCTGCTTGCCTTAGATAACACCAGTATCCATGAGTTCCTACATGCTGCAGATTTGACACATCACCAGTCCGGCCATACTTACGATCTTTAACTAATTACTCAATTATTTTATTCAATTATTTATTTTATTTCATATATTGATTAATCTTTATCACAAGCTGCAGAACAAATGTAAGCCTTTAGAAAATAGACCTTGACCGCTGACCTGATATTCACCGGAGACTCTCTCGCAGTTCAGTGCCTTCCCTGTGGAACATCAGAAACCAATTCTGTCAGAGTGAAGAAGTTATAAAAGCAAAGGAGTACTGCCCTCCCCTCCACACCGCCCTCCCCCCCCCCCCCCCCCCACATCGCCCTCCCCTCCACACCGCCCTCCCCTCCACACCGCCCTCCCCTCCACACCGCCCTCCCCTCCACACCGCCCTCCCCTCCACACCGCCCTCCCCTCCACACCGCCCTCCCCTCCACACCGCCCTCCCCTCCACACCGCCTTCCCCTCCACACCGCCCTCCCCTCCACACCGCCCTCCCCTCCACACCGCCCTCCCCTCCACACCGCCCTCCCCTCCACACCGCCCTCCCCTCCTCACCGCCCTCCCCTCCTCACCGCACACCGCCCTCCCCTCCACACCGCCCTCCCCTCCACACCGCCCTCCCCTCCTCACCGCCCTCCCCTCCTCACCGCCCTCCCCTCCTCACCGCCCTCCCCTCCACACCGCCCTCCCCTCCTCACCGCCCTCCCCTCCTCACTGCCCTCCCCTCTACACCGCCCTCCCTTCCCACCTCCCCCTCTGCCCCCCTCACAGCTATGGGCGCAGGAGGGCCTTCGCCCCCAGCCTCCACCCATACAAACAATCATGGCCTGGTAGCCGAGGCCATTTTTTATTTTAAAAGTTTTAAAAGATGCCGGGAGGTTTCTTCAAAATGGAAAGGCTATCTCTTTCGCAAACCTGATCTGCAGGCCTTCCAGAGCCCGCCGACTGATTTTGACGCTCGGCGAGCCTACATTCTGGTCACTCATTGGCCAATTTGGGGAAAGTCACTGCTGGGTTACACAGCACGAGATCAGGACCCCAATTTGACCTAGCGTCAGGACCCCGTGCTAAAAGGCAAAAGGTTGCCCAGGGCATTGGCAGAGCTGAATGAGGCTTATCTGCAGCCTAAGGTTGCAATTGCACAAGTTATAGTGAGAATTAGTAATGGGTGGTTATTTCACCTGCTATTAATATCGAACAATATAAATTCAATGTTCACCTTTAGTTAGTGTTGTGGAATAAGTCACTTGCACACAATTTAACTGGGTTTGAGATGCTACTCCTTTGAATTTTGGTTCATTTGTGTCGATAAGGTAGCTCCTATTCTGCACTTAGTTTTAACCCTGACATTTTAATTGCCTTAGGTAATCTGAATTGTGAGATGGTTGGGTTTATTTTCCATGCAACAGGTGACTCCAAATTAACAAGCGCATGTTGTGAATGTCTGGTGATCCCCACGGAACTGCTAACCTTCCACGAACATGACTGGCCCAAAGGAAAGCGGAAACCCACTTCCGGACATAACTTTGTGATTGCAGCGTGCTAGATTCCCACCAGTAGCTTGGGGTCGAGTCCAGATGTGTCCCAAGATGTGAAAACTTTGTTCAGCTGTGCACCAAAGTTACTTTTTAGCAGTGGGTGGGGTTGCACAAAACGTTACTTTAATCACATGCCTCCACACCTCCCCCTACAATGTTTAGCTTTTCTATTTTCCTTGCTGTCTTTTCCCTTCCTCCTGCTGATGTCAAAGCTGGTAACCAAAGAAAACTTGGCCCAAAATCCACGGACCCACTAGCACAGTCCTGCTGTCGGTCCATGTGGATCTCGAGTTTTGCTGAGACTCCGATAGATCAGGCCTCTTAGCCTTACATGGTAGTCCATAAGAGAGAGTCTCCCATTGCTTCAATGGACGAGTGTTCAGCAGAAAGAAGACCATAAAGTCTAGTTGATGTTACCTTGTCTCATGTGTGATATTAGACCAAGGGCACAATCTAACGGAAACGTTTCTTCGTGTTATCTGTGGTGGATTTTACTGGGAGTTTCCTGCCGGCTCTGTCGGCAAGTTCCCCACCGCTATCTAACCACAGTTGGTCACTTTTCTGGGCCCTGGAGAGTTACTCACCAGTTCAGCCCACATTTAGAATTATTTTCATCACTGTGGAGCTGAACTCACTCGCCATATCGGCTCCTCAGAAATCGGGCTGCTATTTTGAAAGGGTGCCCTGATCTCCAAGTGAGACTTGAGGGTTCCCCACATCCCCCACCCCCACCCACAGGCAAAGTCACCCCCCCCCCCCACACACACACATGGACATTACCCCACATCTCCCCCAAGTGAGCACACCCCACTATGTGGTTCCAGGGACCACCCCGTCTTCAGGCCTCCCACAGCTCCTTACAGACTTCTCCCCTTCCAGGAACCACATCTGCCAAGCCCCCCCCCCCACCTTCCCCCCAACCTTTATACTTACGCTGAACCCCTCAACCTTCATATCCCCCCTCTACCCTCCTTTCATTTGCATGGCCCCCCTCGGCAGTGCCAACGTGCCAACCTGGCAATGCCAAGGTGCCCACATAAAATCTCTGACCCCCCAGGTGCCCCTGATAGCTCGGGAGGCCCCCACGGGAGCCGTTCCACCTGGTCCATGTGTGCGTGGACCAGTACTGAATGGCGCCCGGCTGCAGACTCCTTGGGGAGGCCGTTAGATGCTTAATGCCGCTAGATCCAGTGAGTAGGCCTTAGTAGGTTGAACGCCACGTAAGCGAGCACGGCTTGGTCATGCCTACTTTGGACAGGATCCTGATCTCAGCGCCTCGAGAGATCTACCCAGATCTACTGGTCACGTCACCCTCCCGTCCGAACGTGATGCGGCCTGTAGATCTCACCCTGAACCTCAATTAGTTTAATCCATTTCTAACACTGCAAAATAATTTAGTGTTGGAGGAAGGATGGAAGCATTGGGTTTGTACGGTGCTCACTTTTCCTGAAGGCACTTAATATTCTGTTTCCCTCAAAAGTCGAAATTGCTTGATGACAGATAGTCTGTCCAAAGATGTAGTTGTCTCCCCACATGTATTGGGATCCAGCTGGAAGCTTTGAGCTTGTCTTTCAGATTGTCTATAGATGTAGGTCTGGGATGTCCTGTGGTGTGGGTTCCCATGCTAAGCTGGCTGCAGAGTGCCTTTGGCATGCAGGAACCTCCTTTTCAACGACATGACAAGCGAAACAGCTCTGATAAACATGCTCTCGATGCCAGGTATGAAGTATTTTACAAGACACCCAATGTTGGGGATGGTGCCACCAGTTACAAATAGATCTCAGATAGAGACGATGGAGTGCGTCTCATGGTTTTATGTGAAGCTGATTGTTGTCCATGTTTCGCACCCAGAAATAAGTGATGTAAGATCGGCCGCCTGGCAGACTTGATCTTTGTTCTCAGACTAACTCCCCACTCTTTCCAAACGTCTGTGAATGAGCTTGTTTTTCCAGGCGAAAATTGATTTAATAATCTGATACTTCATAACAAAATAAGAAAGACCATTTAGCCCCTCGAGCCGTTCCACCATTCAATATCATCATGGCTGGTCTTGGGCTTCAACTCCATTTTCCTGCCCACTGCCCAGATGTCCTGATTCTCGGAGAGACCAAAATCCTGCCTATCCCAGCCTTCAGTATATTCAACAATGGAGCACCCTCTGGGATGGAGAATTCCAAACATTCAGTGAACAAATCCCTCTTCATCTCAGTCCTAAATGATCAGTTCTTATCCTGAGACTATGCCTGTGTTCTAGATTCCCCTGCAAAGGACAGAGATCCTCCAACCTCAGTCAAGAGGTTGGGAGTGGTGGTGGCTGGAGGGTGACCAAGACAGGGATCTCCAGGCTGCGTTCTGCCCAGCCTTGATCCACGACACTTTGAACAGAGCCCCTAGTGGTCGGTAAAATAAAAGCAAAACACTGTGGACGCTGGAAATCTGAAATGAAAACAGAAAATGCTGGAAGAACCCAGCAGGCCTAGCAACAATGGCGGAGAGAGATAAACTGAGTTAACAGGCAGGATTTTCCAGTCCCTCCCATTGGTGGGATCTTCCGTTCTTGCCAACAGGCATTTAAAAGCATCGCAGTTTCCCCCACAGGAAATCTCGCTGCGACGGAGCCGAAAAGTCTCGGCAAGCGTTTTGAGAGGCCCTTCTTCAGAACTCAAGGTCCAGTGGGTTGCAAGTAGATTTGAAGCAAGCCCACTGGAGTGATGGATGTGAGATTCATGTGGGAATCCTGGCATGGACTGCACTGCAGCCTCGGGAGGTTGGTGAGTATCTGAGAGGCTGGGAGATTTAGCTTGAGTGATGGCTCCTCGACCTTTGGGCCAGCACCAGAGGTGTGGGGGGTTCACCCTGGGGCTGCAAATCCCCAGCTGCCTGGCTTCAATTTGAAATTTTACAAACAGTTGCTGGAAAAGAACAGCTGCTTGAACAGCCTCTGAAAGTGAAAAATCACATCTTGGGTTATTTCCAGCATTCTGCTTTCTGGCGTTCATCTTTTCCTTTTACCTGACCCCATTCAACGTGAACTTGCCTCACTCTGTTCCCCCGCCTACTTCAGGCTTTGCCAACAAATCAGTTGCCTCCGAACCATCGTGTTTTGTCCTAAAAATGAACAGTGGATTCTGCAGGTACGTCTTGTACAACTCTTAGAAAGGAAAGGATTTAACCAAGGTTACAGAATCGGAAAAGACTTAATTCCACTGAATCAGTAATAGGATATTCCCAAGCCAGTCTCAATTTTGTTTGCTTCTGTTAATTACTTGGCTTTGAAATGAAAGGTTACATTTGAATTTGATGAACCATCTGTATCTCAACAGAAAGCAGAGACCAATGGTCAACAGTTGTATGGCCATGATTTCCCAAGATCTTCCAGGATCAACAGATCATGGAGCCTCTCCAAATTTACCTCAAAAATTATTTTTATGCATCTTAAGATCCACCTTCCCATTGTGCCCCTTCATTTATTTATCCCAGGGGCCCATTTCTGCTTCAGTGGTTCGGTGCAATAATTTAATGTACTGATCCTGTACCCAATCAACCTGTCCTTCTAAAATTCAAAACAGAGGGTTCAACATTAGATGCAATTTCAACGTTGAACAGCACTTGCTGAACAATTCTGATTGTGCTGAGAATTGCAACCAGTTTAAGATTACCAGTAGGGCTCACTTACAATTGCTGGAAGCCACATATATTTGTACACAAAGCCCTGTTCTTTGTCGACAGAAAGAGAATATCCATACATTGCACCTTTTTCAACTAAACTAAAGCTTTGGGGTCAGCCATCCCCTGGTTCATTCCTCACGGCAATGCCTTGGCCAACCGGTGTCAACCCATCTGGTTTGAATTTAACCAAAAGATTGTCAGTTAACTGTTCCTTGGTGTATTGTCCATGGCAATGCCTCGACCAATTAGAGTCTACTTGCTAATCAATTAGCACTGTCTTTTGCAGTATGAATTGTTGTTCCCTTCAGAATGGGTGTTCTTGCAAATCTGTCCTGATGAGTACAAGATAAAAAGCTTCGACAGCATGTCTTTTTTTCTTCAGAAATGCCCCATTGTAATGTTTTCTGTAAACCATATGTGAAAATGGTACAAATGCCTGTTCTTGTCAGCTTGGATCTTGTATGTCTCTTTTGTGAAGACCATGAATTGGATTCAATTTGAATTTGAACTGGTTTTTGGAGCAAGCAAGGAGATGGATTAAGGGCTTGCCCTGTCGGCTCTGCACATTGGTTTTGTAACTCTGAAACAGGAGTAACAGTCTTTTTAAAAATCAGGACATTGCGTTACATGGAAAGACTGGAGAAAGCAGGGCTCCTTACCCAGGAAAGGAATTTCCCTGAAACCCTATAAGGAGTGACACAGTGGTTAGCAGTGCTGCCTCAGAGCGCGCCAGGGAACCGGATTCAATTCCGGCCTTGGGTGAGTGTCGGAATGTTGGATCAGCTATGATTCTATTGAATGGTAGAACAGGCTCAAAGGGCCGAAGGGCCTATTTGCATGATGGGCTGGGTAAGTGGAAGGAAGGTGGCCAGGCTGCTACCCTTCCAACTGTGGGTAAAAGGCAGGAAGGATCGGTGGCATGGTGACACAGTGGTTAGCACTGCTGTCTCACAGCACCAGGGACCTGGGTTCAATTTCAGCCGTTTCCTCCCACAGTCCAAAGATGTGCATATTGAGTGGAATGGCCATGATAAATTTCCCTTTCGTGTCCAAAGATGGGGTTACAGGGACAGGGTGGTGGAGTGGGCCTCGCTGCGGTACTATTTCAGATGGTTGGTGCAAACATGATGGGCCAAAATGCCTCTGCCTGCACTGTAAGAATTCTATGGATCTATGGAAGGGAGGGTACCTCTACTGGGGGCACACATCCCAAGATGATACTGCTTCTTCTGGCTCCTCCCAGGCCTGTAGAAAATGTCTCCACCCCCAGTTTGTAAAGAAATTGCTGAGGGGTGACCGTTGAAATCATCCAAGGTTTTGATAATGTGGATACGGGGTGACTGTTTCCTCTTGTGCGAAAAAGCCGAACTAGGGGCCATCAATACAATATTGTCACCAAGAAACGCAATAGGGAATTCAGGAAAAGCTTCTTTGCCTGGAGAGTGGCGAGAATGTGGAATACGCTATCATCGGGAGTAATTAAAATGAATAGTATAGATGAATTTAAGGGGCTGTTAGCTAAGGACCTGAGAGAGAGAAAGGAATGGGGAGTTATGTTGATAGAGGTAACCAAGGAAAGCTCGGAGGAGACTTGTGTGGAACGTGAGCATGGCATGCAGTAATTGGGCCGAATGGCCTGTTCCGGTACTGTCCATCCTATGTAATGGTAGTTCAAGGGCGCAATCTACCCGAATGGGAACAGAGTCCCATAGTGAGCGTGTTTAGCCGAGTGTTTCCCGGGCTATTGAATGCCCATTCAGGTAGATACGGGGCCTCATTAGGGAACGTCCCGACGAGGCACCACTTAGTCCCGTTTTCTGCACTGAGGAACTCCTCCGTGCAGAAGCAGATCGGAATGTCATCGATCTCTCGACCCCCCACTGCCCCGATCCGACTCCCGAACCCTCACAAAGCCCAACTCATCACCCCCCCCGCACCCCACACACATGCAGGGCACCCCCAGGCCAGATCAGCAGCATGGGGAAAATGCCAGTTGGTACTTTCGCACTGCCAGCCTGGAACACTGGCAGTGCCCTGCCAACTAGCAGTGTTACCTGGGTACCTTAGCTGTGCCAGGCAAGCATCCAGGTGGCAGTGCCAGGATGCCATGCTGGTAGTGCCAGGGTGGCACCAGCAGTGCAGGGTGCCACCTTGCCCAGAGGGCAAGCACTTGGGGGGCCTCCGATCTCCTGGGAGACCCCATGATTACCAGCACTGTCTTGGAGGTACGAAGGGCCTGTTCCTGTGCTGTACTTTTCTTTTACTTTTCTTTGAGCGCTGTTCTGTCTGGTCCCCGTTTGTGGGAACCAGCACTGAATGGTGCTTGCCCGAGGTCTCCAGGGCGAGTGGGTCAGATCCCATGACTTGGGTAGATCTTGGGTGTGCATATTAAAGTGAGACAGCTAGTCTCACTCTAATATGGAGATTTGCTAAAAAGTGATGCCACCCACAATGGATGGGATTCAAATTGCGATGTCTCACAGGATCGTGTGAGATCTCGCAAGGCGTGGTGAGCAGGTAGATACCAGAAAAGGTATCTCCTGGCAACTACCAGATGTGCCACGCGCACTGCCTTTTGGGCACAACGCGGCTGGTAGATCGTGCCCTAAATCTTTTCCAGCAATACATTTTGGATGGACTGAGAACAGCTGAAGCATCTCCGGCTATGTTATGTTTCTGGAAATAACTTGTAAACCAAAGGGATAAAATTGCTTAATACAGCAGATAGGGTTAACCTGATTCCATTGGCAGGAGGTTTGTAACCAGAGGACACAGATTTAAGAAAATTGGCAAAACATAATCCAGGCGAAGAGATAGAAAGGGAAAAATGTGATTGGCTATGGTTACACATTTTCTCTCTTTAGTTCTGAAGAAGGGTCACGCGGACTCGAAACATTAGCTCTGTTTCTCTCTCCTTACAGATGCTGCCAGACCCATTGAGATTTTCCAGCTTTCTCTGTTTTTGTTTCAGATATGAGCACCCGCTGTATGTTGCTATTTTAGGTGAAGAGCCATGTACCTTTGAGTAGTTGCAAACTGGAAAGCACTGCCTGAAAGGCTGGTGGGGGCAGAATCAATTGTCAAAAGAGAATAAAGGGCAGAGGGAGCGGGACGAATTAGGTAACCGTTTCATAGAGCCAGCAGAGGCAGGATGGGCCGTTGGGTCTCCTCCTTTGCTGTGTGTCTCTCTCCATGAAATCCTCTGCCAGTTTGTTCAGAACTATGTCATGGAGAAATTCAGAACACAGCTGAGCAACTGGCTTCTGCATGGGCATGGCTTTCAGCCTGTTTGTGACTGATTGCTCTGTCAGTGGAAACATGTCATCCGCAGTAATCTAATGGAACATGCTTAATAAATCAGACAGCATTGTGTAATGATGCACTGTGCGAAATGCGACTCAGACCTGACTCTGATGAAGCAACTGGCCACAAAAGCCAAGAAAGATAAAATGCAAGGTTTTCTATGGCAAGGGTGACGACAGTTAGCAGTGTGTCACTCAGCCCTCAAAAAGCAAACAGCTACCTCCTCCAGCAGTTATTAATTTTGCTTTTAATGATTTAGTACCCACACAATATAGAGTTCCTTCATGTATCACCCATTCAAGCACAAAAGGCAGAGTACCGTGGACTGGGAGTTTGGGTGCAGAGGTCACTGTGACTTGTGAATTGGATGCCCACCCCACCCCCCCCCCCCCCCCCCCCCCACACACACACACACACACACACACCTGAATTGCTGATAGGCTCTCATCCATTCTTTGTGCTGGAAGCAAACATTTGTTAAATGTACCCAACCTCTTTGCAACACATGTAAATAACATGGTGCAGAAACTATCCTACTCAGACCAGGTGCTGGAAATGGGATTAGAATCAATTGGTGTTTGATGGCCAGCAGAGACACGATGGGCCGAAGGGCCTCTTTCTGTGCTGTAAAGCTCTATGACTAGGGTATGGTTGCCCTGTTAATTCCAGTCCCGCCAGACAATATTGAAAATTTCCACTAACTGAAAAGTACAGCACAATACTGACTCAATGCCCAATAAAGGATTGGGGATATTTGTACCTCCATGTGTCCCTGACATTCGCAGTAAATGACATCTTGAAATCAGGACTCTACAGTTGATACAACACCGCCATCATCTAATTTCTATGTAAAGTACAGCATGGCACATAACTGCTGAAGTAACGGATTCCCCTGTTCGAAATTCGGTTGTATCAGGCAGTCTACCAACCGTGGCAATTTCACCAAGGCTGGAACCTGAATGTGCATGTGTACTTTTCAAAAGGACAGGAATCTAGGGAAAAGTGGTGGGGTAACTTTGTTAATTAAGAACCACACTAGTACAATAATGAGAAATTATCTTTGTTCTAAAGGTTAAGGTTGGGTAAAGATGACAAATAGTAAAGGTAAGAAGTTGCTTGTAGAAGCAATTTTTTGCCCCCCCCCCCCCCCCCCAACTGCTTCTACGCTGTAACATAGGAAGATACAGGAAGAATTAACAGGGACTTCAAAGAAAGGTACAGCAATAATTATTAATCATTTTAATCTACATATAGGTTGGACTTTGGCAAAGGTAGCTGGGAAGATGAGTTCATAGAATGTTTTCAGGACAATTTCTTAGACAGCATGTTTGAGAGCCAACCAGAGAGCAGATTGTTCTGGACCTGGTAATAGGACAGTACAGCACAGAACAAGCCCTTCGGCCCTCGATGTTGTGCCGAGCTTTGTCCGAAACCAAAATCAAGCTATCCCATGGTGCGGTGCTCCTCCAGAAGGATGACTCCTCGTCCTGAGCTCCAGTGGCTTATGCGTCAAGGGCCACGACTCCTACTGAACAGAAGTATGCCCAGATAGAAAGAGTGCCTCGGCCTCCTAACCGGCATTGTAAAGTTCTATGATATGTCTACGGTCTACCAACCTTCACAGTGGAGACTGACCACAGACCCTTGGTCCATATCATCCATAAGGACTTGAATGACGCCCAGGCTTCAGCACATTCTCCTTCGACAGGATTAGTTTATGACCTCATAGTAAAAGAGCCCCTAGGTAGCAGTGAACATAATATAATGGAATTCATATTCAGTTTCAGGGAGAAAAGAGTAATTCCATGGGTATGAAGACAGAGTTGGCTGAAGTCAACTTGGAAATAGGATAAAAGGTAGGACAGGAGAGCAATCGCGGTAGGCGTTTAAATAAATATTCCATAACACTCAACAGATACATTCCAGTGAGAAGAAAAACTCTGGGAGAAGAATACACAATTTGTGTCTAATGGGGGAAGTCAAAGGGAGTATTAAATTGAAAGAAAAAATGTACAATTCTGCAAGAATGAGTGTTCGGACAGCAGATTGGACAGAATTGAAAAATCAGCAAAGATTTACTTTATAAAATGGAGGGTAAAGTTAAGAATATGAGTGAAAGCTAGTTAGAAATACAAAAACAGATAGTAAGAGTTTTTACAAGTATTTGAAAAGAAAAAAAGAATAGAATGAGTATTGATCCTCTGGAGAGCAAGTCTGGGGAATTAATAATGGAAAATAAGGAAATGGCCAAAGCATTGAGCAGATTTTTTGTGTCTGTCTTCACTGCACAAGATCCCCGAGAAACCTATAAATCAAGAGGTGAAAGGGAAAGGAGGAACTTGGAACAATTCCAATCACCAGTGAAAGTGGACAGGGAAAATGGTTACAGCTAAAGGCTGACTAGTCCCCAGGACCTAATGGATCCTAAAGGAAGTAGCGGCTGAGATAGCAGATGCATTGGTTGTAATTTTCTGAAATTCGCTCGATTTTGGAAAGGTCCCATCAGATTGGAAAATGGTCAATGTAACTCCTCTATTCAAGAATGGAGGGAGACCGAAAGCAAAGAATGACAGGCCAGTTAGTTTAACATCTGTCACAGAGAAAGTGCTGGAACCTATTATTAAGGAGATTATTGCAGGGGATGTAGAAAATGCAATCAGGCAGAGTCAGCATGGTTTTGTGAGAGGAAATCATGTTTTACTAATTCATTACCGAGTTTTTTTGAGGAAGTAACAAGTAACATGGTAAAGGGGAACCAGTAGATGAGGTGTATCTGGATTTCCAGAAGACATTTCACATGGTGGCACATAAAATGCTACCACACAAAGTACGAGGCTATGGTGTCGGGGGTAACATATTAGAATGGATAAAGGATTGGTTAGCTAACAGGAAACAGTAAGCACAGATAAATGGGAAATTTCTGGGTTGACAAACTGTAACTAGTGGAGTGACACAGGAATCCAAACTGGGTCTCAGCTCACAATCTGTATCAATGACTTGGACTGAACATATGGTTGCTATATTTGCTGAAGACATCAAGGTAGGTCGGAGAATCAGTTGAGAAGAGGACATACGGAGTCTGCAAAGGGATATAGACAGGTTGAGTGAATGGACAAATATTTGGCAGCTGGAGTATAATGTGGAAAAAAGTGAGCTTGTCGACTTCGGCAGGAAAATTAAAGTACATTATTAAAGTGGACAGAGATTGCAGAACCCTGAGGTACAGAGGGGTTTGAGTATCCAGGTCCATGAAGTTGAATTAGCCACTAATTCCTACAAAAATTCCCGATGTCTTTGGCCTTTGGCTGCCCAATAACTACAGTCACCAGGTTTGTACGTTTAAATACAATTACTGTTTATTTGTACCAAGAACTATCATGAAATATGCAGAAGTAAAACTGGGTAACGACAAGCTAATGCCTACTTTAACTGTCCTACGCTCTAGCCACACACACAACACATACAAATGTAGTGGGAGGCTAAAAATAAGGATAACGGTCAAAGGACCTTTGCTTCAAACGCTGTAGCACACTTTCCTCACAGCACACTAGCTGATCAAAGTCTACGGTTTACAGCTTGTAATGATCTTCACAGAGTCATTCATTCAATATAGTACTTACAGGCAGCAGGCTTTCATGAGAAATGCTTTATTTCTTACCAAACTGGACCTTCAGCTCAAGTTTCACATTCAGGCCCAAATCTTTCTGTATACACATTTTCTTTCACATCAAACCTTGCTTCCAGATCATGGTTTTGCTTCAAGCATCTGCAGTTTCAAGAGAATGGCACCCAGACTTGCTGGAGAGAGAGTCAGCCCTAACAGTGGCCTTATGGAGAGGATTGGTTAGATATTTTCAGAGAGATATGTTAGATTCCCGCAGAATCAAAGTGAAACCAAACTGGAACCTCATGACTCTAACAACATTCCAGTGGGATCATATCCAATCACCGTCTGTTACCGGGCAGAGCTCAGCCTTTTGTGCCAATTCATTGGCCACCAGCCAAATCAATCAAACCGCGTCATCACTGATGCCAGCCAGTCTAAAACAGCACAGCCTTCTGCTTCTGGATCCTTTTGTTTGAATTAAAGGGACAGACTGCTTACAGGCTGCCTTGCCTTAAAGTCACAGGTCCCTTAAACATCCATGGATCAAAAATGTAATAGCAAAAATGAAAGTAAGGGGAAATAAGGGAATAAACAAGAACAAAGAGGAAGAACCCTTAGACTTCTGACTCGGAGCTGAGACCGCTGCCCACTGAGCCACAGCTTAAAGCAAGGTCACTGACATCTGGAGCGTAGACTCACTCCGGACGTGAGATGTGCAGTGTAATGACTTCCCCATCTCGGCACTGTTTCTTACTAACAAAGCCCATTGTTTTTTCTTTAAATTTGAGACTCCCTTAAAGCACTAAGTCTGCTTAAAATTCTGTCTGCACTTGAATATGTTTACAGACCATTAATTTAATGTAGATTTCTAATTTTTATGTATTGGTTATTTCTTTTTATGTTCACAGCTGCTGGCTGTCTCTAGAGGGAGGTCTTTTATATGCATTTGTTGGACCCGCAGCTGCTGTTGTTCTGGTAAAACAAATCTGCATGCGTCGCTGTCATCCAATACTGCACATCCCACTTAAACCCCATTGAAATGATACATTGTATGCCTTGGTGTATCGTAACGTGACTGACTGGTGTGTATGCGTGTGTGTGTTTGTGTGTTTTTAACTGCTTCGGACCAGGGGAACAGATCCTGAAAACTTCATAGATACAGGACAATATGGATAAAACAACACTAGAAGTACTAGGGGAGCATGGTAGCACAGTGGTTAGCACTGTGGCTTCACAGCACCAGGGTCCCAGGTTCGATTTCCCGCTGGGTCACTGTCTGTGCGGAGTCTGCATGTACTCCCCATGTCTGCGTGGGTTTCCTCCGGGTGCTCCGGTTTCCTCCCACAGTCCAAAGATGTGCAGGTTCGATGGTTTGGACATGCTAAATTGCCCTTAGTGTCCAAAAAGGTTAGGAGGGGTTATTGGGTTACGGGGACAGGGTGGAAGTGAGGGCTTAAGTGGGTCGGTGCAGACTCGATGGGCCGAATGACCTCCTTCTGCACTGTATGTTCTATGTTAGGTATTGAAAAAAGATAAAGCAAAGCTTACTTGAGGCGCCCTGAGGACATTTGATAGATAGGGGGCAACTTTTTCCACTGGCAGAGATGACGAGGATTGAGGAATAGAAATCTTCAGGGTTCTCCCCATGAACAGAGTGGTGCCACTCTGCACAGTGAGACATGTTGACATGGATGTCCAGCAGACGTCATGTCAGTGCCCTCTGAACAGCTGACTGACACTCTTATTGGGAGTGCATGGATTTTTGCACTTGCGCCATTAAACTTGTGGGCAGCTGATGTGGCGTCTCCAGATGTGTGCACGCACTGTGTACCAGGAATACTTGAATAGGAGCACCAGCCTGTCTAGAATGCTCATCAAAAGGAAAAAAATTGGGGGAGGCGGTGGCATGGTGACATTGTCTCTGGACTCAGAATTAAAGTATCAGGAATTAAAAATCTAATGGTGACCATGAAACCATTGCCAATTGTCGTAAAAGCCCTTCTGGTTCACTAATGTCTTTTAGGAAAGGAAATCTGCTGTCCTTCCCTGGTCTGGCCTACATGTGACTCCAGACCCATAGCAATGTAGTTGACTCTTAACTGACCCCTCGAGCAATTAGGAACAGGCAATAAATGCTGGCACAGCCTGCGGCACCTATGGCCCATGTACGAATAAAAAAAAAGTAACAAAGTGGTTTGGGGCAAGTTGGAGGAAATATCTGTGTTCTGCATGCGGGGGCGGGGGCTGGGGGGGGGGGGTCTTACAACATGTCCCAGGTGCTCAGAGAGAACTCCTCCTGTGGAGAGAATATGACCAGAAGAAACTTCCGAGAGTTTAGCCTTGTAACCTGAGGGTCCTGGTATGAATGTAGCACAGTAAGCAGTGGAGGCCCACTCGTTGCTTTTCATTGCCTTTTATTACCTGAGTGTCAAGGCAATTTGGATTCTCCAACTTTGGGTCCCCCTATGGATGTTACACCATGTAATGTGCATGTTTGTTCAAGCATATATTCAGTGGTTACCACTCCCAAAAGTCACCAGAAACATAGGCTGAAAAAAAATGTCATTAATTGTGATGACATGACCACCATCATTAGTTCTGGGCTCATGCAAGTACAATGGGTGGGAATTTCTGGCCCTTCCTGCCATTGGGATCTTCCGGTCCCGCTGAAGGCCTGTGTCCCACTTTAACATGAGTGACAGTGATCGGTTTAAGGACAGTATCTGCACTGACCTGCATGTTAATTAAAAGGTAAAGAAAATTACTTTTGGCTTTAATGCAGGAAGACTCAAAGTAGAAAAGAGACTAAATAAAATGCTGGAGGTAAAAGGGGATGCACAAAGCAGGTCATGATTGTCACCTTTCAGATATTGGAATTATAACTGAACAAAATAACCTGTGATATAGTTCTTAAATTGCTGAGTGGAGGGTGGCTAAATGCATTGATTATAGTTTACTTGACTTTGTCACATCAGTGGAAAGTTGGTATCATATTGGCACATAGATGTCACCTCAATACAATGTTATTTTTGCTACATATGTAATATGTTCCCTCATATGAAAAGACAAATTCCACACCACAAATGCACTGGTGCCATCTGATGATTTATTATTTTTAAATGCCCAACTAGCCTGCCTGATGGTCAGGTGTCTCAGCTCGCCCATGAAGAAGGGTGCTATGAGGGGGGGCTCGAGAATACCCACACCAGAGGCCAGTGAGGAATTCCAAGAACCTGACCCAGAACTGACAAGGGGACAGTCCCATATGTTCAAGTCTATATGGTTTGTGACCGGGGGGGGGGGGGGGGGCTGTGGGGGGGGGTGCACAGAGAACTGGTTTTCTCCTGGCGTTGCTGCATTTATCCTTCTCATTGTTGGAGGGTTCAGGGCTGGGGAGTTGCAGTTAAGTAAGCACATTTGTCAGAGACAGTACATGGAGCGGTCATAGCACTTGTTGTGGGTGCTGGAATTTGGCCCAGTTTTTGCAGTTGCAGCGACAGCTAAATTTCTTCATTACACTGGGAAACTGCAGCTGCACATTTGTAGTTAAACACAAATCTTGGAGTTGTTGTGAACGATTTCCTGCTCCTCCACAGGGTGCATGCTGGAGTCCTTGCTGATGGCAACCTTCAGGAGTTACTGACCTGCTAGAGTCTCCTCTTTTAGCTTGTACTGTTCCTGCTGAAAACCCCTCAGATAGTGCAGCCTTATTAACGAGGTGTGACTAGGTTTTTCACAGAGTACAGTGTCATAACTACTGATAAACATCCTCTCTGGCCCTGGAAAATTGTTTTAATATTTTCACAATGTGGAATCATTCCACTGTGGTAAAATGCCATTGTTTATTCATTTTTTTGTTTTTCTTCTTTATAAATTTATAGTACCCAATTATTTTTTTCCAATTAAGGGGCAATTTAGCTTGGCCAATCCACCTACTCTGCACATCTTTGGGTTGTGGGGGCGAAACCCACGCAGACACTGGGAGAATGTGCAAACTCCACACGGACAGTGACCCAGAGCTGGGATCGAACCTGAGACCTCGGCGCCTTGAGGCAGCAGGGCTAACCCACTGCGCCCACCGTGCTGCCCAGTTTATTCATTTTTGCCTAATATTTGCACATCTAATACGTATGCCCCAATTGACCTCTGTAACATTTTTAAAGAGTGTGTTTACCTCCTGGTTTGCTGTCTGTGGGAATTCACCAGTGCAATTGGCTACTTACCCTGCATGCAGCCATCACTTTTGAAGAATGTCTGGTGATCCCCTTGATCTGGCAGCAGACTCAAATGAATGTTAGGAAAGAGGAAATGACAGCACCGAGATTGTTAGGACTTTGCGCTCAGCTTACTTCAGGGTGAGTGCCAGTCGCCATCACAGCGCTGCAGACTGCAAAATTGGGATCATAATGAATTCAAGGGCAGGGGTACAGGCTGACCAAGCAGATCGGGAGCACTACCAATACAAGGGTTGCATTGGTTCAAGGCCTGGCAGCAACTTTTCAGGGCAACTCGGGATAGGAGTTAAGTTGTTTGCCAGCATTTCCCACACACCTGAGAACCAAAGAGGAAGAAAGTAAAATGGGGAAGGAAATTAAACTTTAAAATAGAATTGCTCACATCTCATCCGTCATCTCCCAGCTGATGCTGGATATGAACAGTACGGTGGCACAGTGGTTCGCATTCCTGCCTCACAGCAGCAGGGACCCAGGTTCAATTCTGACCTCAGGTGACTCTCTATGTGGAGCCTGCACATTCTCCCCATGTCTGTGTGGGTTTCCTCTGGGTGCTCCGGTTTCCTCCCACAGTCCAAAGATTTGCAGGTTAGGTAGATTGACCATGCTAAATTGCTCCTTAGTGTCCAAAAAGGTTAGGTGACATTACGGGAATTAGGCCTGGATAGAGTAGAGGGTGCTCTTTTGGACGGTCGGTGCAGACTCGATGTACCGAATGGCCGCCTTCTGCACTGCAGGAATTCTATGATTCTAAACAGTTAGTCAGAAGTAGCAGTGGGGAGAGATGATAGCATTGTGGTAAAATTACCGAACTACTAATCCAGAGGACCAGGCTAACCTTATGAGATCACGGGTTCAAATCCCACCATGGCAGCTGGTGGAATTTAAATTTGATTAATTAAATCTGGAATATAAAGCTAGTCTCCATAATGGTGACCATAAAACTATCATCAATTGTTGTGAAAATGTTTCTGGTTCACAAATGTCCTTTAGAAAAGGAAATCTGCCATCCTTACCCGGTCTGGCCTACATGTGATTGCAGACTCCAGGCAGCAATGTGGTTGACTCTTAAATACCTCTGAAATAGCCCTAACAAGCCATTCAGTTCAAGGGCAATTGGGGATGGGCAACACATGCTGGCTTTATCAGCGGTGCTCACATCCCAGGAAAGAATAATTTAAAAACATCACTGTTCTTATATACCCATGCACACTGGGTGGCCTTGTTTGTATGAACTGCCAGAACTGAAGTTCCAAAGCAGAGAGAGGAGTCGACCATAACAAAAACTGTAATGAACTAACATCTGAAAAGAGACAGTCATTGGATCTGTGAAGAAACAATGATCAGCGTTTGTTGCCCATTCAGCATCAAGATGACAAAAAGCATTTCTTCTTTCGCAGGTCAACATGGTGATCGGCATTTTAGTTTTTAATAAACTGGTGTCGAGAGACGGAATCCTAGATAAAAAGCTAAAACATAGAGGAGGGTAGGTGGTGAATGCTGAAACTTTCATTGTATTTTACAAACTCACGCCAAATGCTGCTCCATCACACGGTAAAGAAAATATTGCCCTGCGTTGAATAGTTATTGCATGCCTTTAAGTTAAATGTGTTAACATTGAGCCAGATTCTGCATGGCTTTCTTAGTAGTGTGGTGTAATGTGATTATCATGCTTGCCATGGAGAATTCTTACTCTTATTTTCTTTTTAACTTCCTGAGGGTGCCGAATACTTTTATTTTAAAGCTGCAATTTTTCTCTTCCTTTTTTTGTTGAATTTTTTATTTGGTTCCAGTCAGATGAGTGAGCCCCATAGCGGCCTGACGCTCAAATGTTCCAAGTGCGGAGTTGTTTCAACGACAGCCTTGTCAGCCACCACTGCCAGTAATGCCATGTTAGTCTCAAGCATTTTAAATCTGTATCTATATATGAATATATGTCTATAAATACTTTAATACTTTATAAATATAAACTGCCCGCAAAACATAGCTCAATTATTTTGATAATCATATATTCTTTCTTTACGGAGATACGTGAAAATTCTAATTTCAAATGACTGTTGAAAAGGTGATAGATATATAACGTGGTGTCTGTAGAGATAGCTTAAATATAAATACCATTAAAGTATGGACTGTCATCTGAGGAAAAAAACGCAGATTTAACATTTTTTACCTCAAAAGTATGTAATTAATGTCATTCTTAAGCTTCATTGAAACGTCTGCCTCGTGTACATCCTACCGGCTCTGACTGGTTTTCTGTTTGTGTGCAGGGCGTCTCTGTGGAGTTCCTGTGTAGTGCTACCCCTCCTCGCTCTGACCTGGATGTCCGCAGTCCTGGCAATGACCGACAAACGATCCATCTTGTTTCAGATCCTGTTTGCTGTCTTCGACTCGCTGCAGGGATTTGTCATTGTCATGGTGCACTGTGTCCTGAGGAGAGAGGTAAGCGATCAGTAAGAGCCGTCCCACACTAGCACCGTGCAATCAAGATGTCATATTGGCGGACAGAAAGCCAGAGGTCTTATGTAATACACACAAATGTGCGCGCATGTGCGTGGAAATGGCAGGCAGGCAAAGACCAGCTGGTCACTGAAGCCTGCTCCACTCTGCGATGGCTGGGCCATCATGGCTAAAGACCTCTTTTTTGACCCCCTTCTACTCTTTCCCCATCTCACAACCAGCACTGCAGCCATGGGTGTCCCCACGGATTATGATCTTTTGAATTTTCCACCCCAGACAGCAAAGATGTTGAGCACAAATAAGATTGGGAATGAGAAATTGTATCCACTAAGGATTAATTGATAATGGAAATAGAATAGGAAAGGGGAGTTGATGTAAAAGTTCAGTCATGATCTTACTTAATGCTGGAACAGACTTGGGGGGGCTGAATGGCATTCACCTTCTCCCATTTCTTATTATCCTCCCGAGTGATAGCCATATAGCCTTCCCCATTGCATCGTGACGTAAAGATAATCAAAGGTGGCATTGTCTGCTGGGTTATAACTCCCAGCACCACAGGTGCCACAGAGAGTGATTACATTCCCCATGCCGACATCACTACCACTTCTGATAGGGAGGCAGTTAGCAGTCACTGAAACTTCCCTCTCTGGGGCAGGGAAAGTGGTGAAGTTGCCATCCGTCCATGAATCCTTGACCTCACGACCAAACAAAGAGGGTATCAGTGGAGATTGGGCAGAAGGACTTTTGCAACACAGTTATAAATGATTTCGTTAAACTCAAGACCAAGAAACGACTTATGAAAAAAAGCTCCGTACACATCACCAGGATGTTGCTCGGCGATTGGAGCCAGTGGATTACAGTTGACATGTAATTGCGACACATGCAGCAACAGATTTACACACAGCAAACTTCTACAATGTGATAATGGACCAAATAATCTCTTTCTGGTCATGTTGGTCAGGGCAACACCATGACACTAATGAAATAGTGCCCTCAAAGTGACGGACAGGAACTCGGATCAGCATTTCATCAAAAAGACAACGGCAGCCTTGAAATTGGATCATGAGGCTGTATATGGCAAGCACGAAGCAGGCACCTGAGGGTCTAACATGGCACCCAGAAGAGCAGAACCTGCTATATTGGATTCAACAGGCATCTAGGGAGAACACGCGATAGGTGCTAGGTGGCTGGCGCAGACATGATGGACTGAAGTGCTTCTTTCTGAGCTCTAATGTTCTATGACTATAATGAGGAGTACTCATTAGGCTAATTAGCATGGTTGGGGGTATGTTTTTATAGAATTGGTCTGCCCAATGGCTAACTCCAACAATTTGCAATGGTGGTGTACCTTTCTTGAGGTAATATGTCACAAAGTGCTTCACAGATATGTCACCAAGCATGGTTTGACATAAGGAGATATTAGGGCAGATGATCAAAGCCTTGGTCAAAGAGGTTGAATTTAAACAGTGGCTTAGAGGAGGAGAGAAACATAGAGAGGCAGTGAGAATCGAGTGGTAGGATGGGAGGACGGTGGAGTTTAAAGAACAATACCGCACAGCAACAAGCCTTTCGGCCCTCCAAGCCTGTACCGGTCATGATACCAACCTTTGCCAAAACCCTCAGCACTTCCTTGTGCCATATCCCTCTATACCCATCCTGTCCACGTGTTTGCCAAGATGCCTTTTGAACGCCGTGAGTGTATCTGCTTCCACAACCTCTCCTGGCAATCCGTTCCAGGCACTCACCACCTCTGCGTAAAAACCTGCCTTTCACATCCTCTAAATTTTGCCCCACGATCTTAAACCTATGCCCCCTGGTGACTGCCCCTCCACCCTGGGAAAGAGTGCCTGCCCAACCACTCTATCCATGCCCCTCAACATCTTGTAGACCTCTATCAGGTCGCCCCTCAACCTCCGTCTTTCTAATGAAAACAGTCCGAGTCTATTCAGCCTCTCCACATAGCAAACACCCTCCAGACCAGGCAACATCCTGGTAAACCTCCTCTGCACCCTCTCCAAAGCCTCCACATCCTTCTGGTAGTGTGGCGATCAGAATTGTGCGCAACATTCCAAGTGCAGCCTTACCAAGGTTCTACAGCTGTAGTATGATTTGCCAGTTTTTATACTCTATGCCCCATCCAATGAAGGCAAGCATTCCGTATGCTTTCTTGACTATCTTGTCCACTTGTGTTGCCACCTTCAAAGATCTGTGGACCTGCACACCCAGATTTCTCTGACTTCCTATATTCCGAGTTTTACCATTTACTGTATATTTTCCCTCTGCGCTAGACTTACCAAAATGCATTACCTCACATTTGTCCGTATTAAACTCCATTTGCCATTTCTCTGCCAGGTCTCTAACCTATCTATGTCCTGCTGTATCTTCTGACAATCCTCAACACTATCTGCCACTCCACCAACCTTGGTGTCATCCACGAACATACAAATCAGACCAGCTACATTTTCCTCCAAATCATTTATGCGCACCACAAACAAGAGGCCCAAGCACAGATCCCTGTGGAACACCACTAGTCACAACCTTCCATTCAGAAAAACACCCTTCTACTGCTACCCTTTGCCTTCTATGACCGGGCCAGTTCTGTATCCATCTTACCACCTCAACTCTGATCCCGTGTAACTTCACCTTTTGTACCAATCTGCTATGAGACACCTTATCACAGGCTTTACTGACATCCATGTAAACAACATCCCTCCCCTCATCAATCATCTTTGTTACCTCCTCAAAAAACTTGATCAAGATAGTGAGACACGACTTCCCCTTCACTGAACCATGTTGTCCATCGCTTATGAGTGCCTTTGTTTCCAAATGGGTATAAATCCTGTCCCTGAGAATTCTCTCCAATAATTTACGTACTACCCACGTGAGGCTCTCCGGCCTATAGTTTCCAGGATTATCCCTGCTACCTTTCTTAAACAGCGGTACCGCATTACCTATTCTCCAGTCCTCTGGGATCTCACCTGGAGCCAATGAGGATACAAAGATGTCAGTCAAGGCCCAACAATTTCCTCCCTTGCTTCCCTCAGTATTCTGGGGTAAATCCCATCCAACCCAGGAGGCTTTATCAACCTTAATATATTTTAAAAGACCCAATACCCCCTCCTTTTCGATGTCCACACCCCCTACCCAAGAATCATCTTCCACAAAGTCTCTTTCTTTAGTGAACACTGATGCAAAGTATTAATTTAGTACCTCGCCCATTTCCTCTGGCTCAACACCTAGATTCCCCCCACCGTCCTTAAGTGGTCCAATCCTTTCCCTGGCCACCCTCTTGTTTTTTACATGTGAATAAAACGCTTTGGGATTCACCTTAATCCTACTTGCCAAGGACTTTTCATGACCCCTCCTAATTTCCCACTTCGGTACCTTCCTACTTTCTTTATTCTCCTCAAGGTTTTCAACTGTTCCCACCCTTCTAGACCATACAAAAGTCTCCTTTTTCTTTTTGACGAGGTTCACAATATCCCTCGTTATCCAAGGCTCCCTAAACTTCCCATACGTATCCTTCATTCTCTCAGGAATGTGACTTTCCTAAATCCTAATCAACTGTCACTTGAAAGACTCCCACATGGCCGATGTTGATTTATTATCCAACAGCCGCACCCAATCCAAATTTTTCAATTCCTGTCTAATGTTATCGTAATGTTATCATTCCAGAGCTAAAATGCTCAGGAGGCCAGAATTGTGGAAACACGGAGGTTTTGAAGGCTTGTCAGGCCAAAGGAAATGATCGACATAGGAAGGGTCAAGGTCTTGGAGGGATTTGTAACCTGGGTGAGAATTACAAAAAGTGAGGGCAGCGAGGCGATATGGGTAGAGATCAGGAATAAGAAGGGTGCTGTCACAATGTTGGGGGTTTACTACAGGCCACCCAACAGCCAGCGGGAGATAGAGGAGCAAATAGGTAGCCAGATTTTGGAAAGGAGTAAAAGCAACAGGGTTGTTGTGATGGGAGACCTTAACTTCCCCAATATTGACTGGGACTCACTTAGTGCTAGGGGCTTGGATGGGGCAGAGTTTGTAAGGGGCATCCAGGAGGGCTTCTAAAAACAATATGTAGATAGTCCAACTAGGGAAGGAGCTATATTGGACCTGGTATTGGGGAATGAGCCCGGCCAGGTGGTAGAACTTTCAGTAGGGGAGCATTTAGGGAACAGTGACCACAATTCAGTAAGTTTTAAAGTGCTGGTGGACAAGGATAAGAGTGGCCCTAGGGTGAATGTGCTAAATTGGGGGGAGGCTAATTATAACAATATTAGGCAGGAACTAAAGAACCATGATTGGGGCAGATGTTTGAGGGTAGATCAACATCTGACATGTGGGAGGCTTTCAAATGGCAGTTGAAAGAAATTCAGGATCGGCATGTTCCTGTGCGGAAGAAGGATAAATACAGCAAATTTCGGGAACCTTGGTTAATAGACAATAGAACATTACAGCGCAGTACAGGCCCTTCGGCCCTCGATGTTGCGCCAACCTGTGAAACCAATCTAAAGCCCATCTACACTATTCCATTATCATCCATATGTTTAGCCAATGACCACTTAAATGCCCTTAATGTTGGCGAGACCACTACTGTTGAAGGCAGGGCATTCCACGCCCTTACTACTCTCTGAGTAAAGAACCTACCTCTGACGTCTGTCCTATATCTATCTCCCCTGAATTTAAAGCTATGTCCCCTCGTGCTAGCCATCACCATCCGAGGAAAAAGGCTTTCACTGTCCATCCTATCTAATCCTCTGATCACCTTGTAATGAGAGATATTGTAGGCCTCGTCAAAAAGGAGGCCTTTATCAGGGCTAGAAGGTTGAGAACAGACAAAGCCTGTGTGAATATAAGGAAAGTAGGAAGGAACTTAAGCAAGGAGTCAGGAGGGCTAAAAGGGATCACGAAAAGTCATTGGCAAATAGGTTTAAGGAAAACCCCAAGGCTTTTTACATGTACATAAAAAGCAAGAGGGTAGCCAGGGAAAAGGTGGGCCCACTGAAGGACAGGCAAGGGAGTCTGTGGAGCCAGAGGAAATGGGCGAGGTACTAAATGAATACTTTGCATCAGTATTCACCAAAGAGAAGGAATTGGTGGATGTTGAGTCTGGAGAAGGGTGTGTAGATAGCCTGGGTCATATTGAGATCCAAAAAAACGAGGTGTTGGGCGTCTTGAAAAATATTAAGGCGGATAAGGCCCCAGGGCCTGATGGGATCTCCCAAGAATACTGAAGGAGGCTAGAGAGGAAATTGCTGAGGCCTGGACAGATATCTTTGGATCCTCACTGTCTTCAGGTGATGTCCCGGAGGACTGGAGAATAGCCAATGTTGTTCCTTTGTTTAAGAACGGTAGCAAGGATAATCCAGGGAACTACAGGCCGGTGAGCCTTACGTCAGTGGTAGGGAAATTACTGGAGAGAATTCTTCGAGACAGGATCTACTCCCATTTGGAAGCAAATGGGCGTATTAGTGAAAGGCAGCACGGTTTTGTGAAGGGGAAGTCGTGACTCACTAACTTGATAGAGTTTTTCGAGGTGGTCACAAAGAAAGATGATTGATGCAGGTAGGGCAGTGGATGTTGTCTATATGGACTTCAGTAATGCCTTTGACAAGGTCCCTCATGGCAGACTGGTACAAAAGGTGAAGTCACACGGGATCAGGGGTGAGCTGGCAAGGTGGATACAGAACTGGCTAGGTCATAGAAGGCAGAGAGTAGCAATGGAAGGGTGCTTTTCTGATTGAAGGGCTGTGACGTGTGGTATTCCGCAGGGATCAGTGCTGGGACCTTTGCTGTTCGTAGTATATATAAATAATTTGGAGGAAAATGTAACTGGTCTGATTAGTAAGTTTGCAGACGACACAAAGGTTGGTGGAATTGCGGATAGCGATGAGGATTGTCAGATGATATAGCAGGATTTAGACCGTTTGGAGACTTGGGCGGAGAGATGGCAGATGGAGTTTAATCTGGACAAATGTGAGGTAATGCATTTTGGAAGGTCTGATGCAGGTAGGGAATATACAGTGAATGGTAGAACCCTCAAGTGTTTTGACAGTCAGAGAGATCTAGGTATACAGGTCCACAGGTCACTGAAAGGGGCAACACAGGTGAAGATAGTCAAGAAGGCATACGGCATGCTTCCCTTCATTGGCCGGGGCATCGAGTATAAAAATTGGCAAGTCATGTTGCAGCTGTATAGAACCTTAGTTAGGCCACACTTGCTGCAACTCGCTGTTCTTCAACCGCCAGAACAGCCATGGTGCAATTTGTAACCCATATTTTGTGCTGCCTGTTCCGATGGCTGTAAAATAATTAAGAAATAAGGTCCTACTGTAAAATTCCACAAGTCTCAAATGAATCCATGATCAATTATTCAGGTTACCTACGGGTGTCTTCCTGTTCAACAGGTCCAAGATGCTGTTCGATGCCGTCTGAGGAACTGCCAGGATCCAATAGTTGGGGACACAGCTAGTACATTTCCGAACGGCCATGCCCGGATCATGGTGAGCAGTAATTTCTTTCCTTCTTTATTCTTCTGCTAGATTTTCACCTAATCTTCAGGTTATAACAGGTGGGAGTTGGACACCGGTTCATTCTCTGTTTAATTTCACACTCCGTTGTCTTTAAGGTGGCTGAAAATCAGTTGTCCACCGCAAACACACTCTGTTCTTGCCTACGGAGTTTGGTTAAAAGGAGGCCTTTATTTTTATTATCATCATCATGAGGCAGAGCACAGATGAGACACTCGAGGGGCACAGCCTTTCCAGAGCACTCTATCCTCACACTGCTGTGGACAATCGAGTGGAGTGCAAGTAGAGTGGGCGACACAGTTAGCACTGTTGCTTCACAGTGGCAGAGAGCCTGTACGTTCTCCCCGTGTCTGCATGGGTTTTCCTCCGGGTGCTCCGGTTTCCTCCCACAAGTCTCAAAAGACGTGCTTGGTAGGTGAATTGGACATTCTGAATTCTCCCTCTGTGTACCTGAACAGGCACCAGAGTGTGGCGACGAGGAGCTTTTCACAGTAACTTCATTGCAGTGTTAATGTAAGCCTACTTGTGACACTAGTAAAGATTATTATAAGGGAACAGGTGACCTCAAATTGCCTCGAGCAAGTTGAGATTCCGATATCTGTTTCTGCCTTTCCATTGCTCTCAGTGAGAGAAGAGTTATTGATCTAAGCCCTCAATGGACACTTCAACTTGCACGGGAGGGAATATGGTCCAGTTACTCATTTTACTTTAGAAATTATATTAAAAAAATATCTTGGGCCATATTTTGCAGTAACCGGCCAAATGGTCATGCCTGCCATAGAATTCAATTTTCAACTCCAAGTAATTTGTCCATTACGTTGCCAAAAGTATGAACTGCGGGGCAGTGAGGCAACAGGGCATCTGGGATCTGGACAAGCAGTGGAGCAATAGGGTATCTTCTCAGCCAATCCGATTGAAAGAATGAGAATTAAACATCACAAGGAAGATGAATTAAAGGGAGCAAATTTCATGTCAATCAGGTACAGAAAGTGATATAAAGTGAGATGAAGAAATAATTTGAGTTAAAAAATAAAAAGTAAGTTTTAAAAAAAAAATTAATTTTAAATTTGTACTGATACAAAAGCAGATTAACGCGGGTGCGGGAAATGTGAATTAAAAACAGAAAAGGCAGCAAATACTCCGCCGATCAGCGAGGACTTGTGGAGAAAGAAGTAAAGAATTACCATTTCAGATCGATGGCTTTTTTGTCAGAACTTGACCTGAACTCAGAGTGAAAGTTTGCCTTGGCAGCCAATTAACGATGGTGTGCGGGCCAATGGTTGCCCAATCTGAGGCCAGCAACTCTGGAGCTCGACAGTGCAACTGAGAGAGCTGGTATCAATTGTATAAATTAATGTTAAGGATATAAAGGTTGTGTGGGAGGAGTACAGTCATTGGATAACCTCTGTACTTGGACCCATGTAAAGAGTCATTTACTGATATTGGTGTGGGTGATAGATTTAGGAGCTGTACATTTGGCGAATAAATCAAAGATTGCCTTCTGCTCTCCTTCACCAACTGGCTGGTTGCTGTCAGGTACCAAGAACACAAGGGTGCCTCCATTTTCCTGTTGCCCTTGGGAGGGTGAGCGGTAAATGTATTTTTACGTGGGCCAAGTAGGCAGGGCCTGGAGAACAGAAGGGAAAACCCTCTTGAAGCAGCTAGGGGTTAGTCATTAACTGCTGCTGGCAGCCATTTCCTTGAACGTGGAGGCTCCAGCCACACCCGCCCCCCCCCCTCCACCCCACACCCGCCCCCATATACCTCCTCCAGGTAACCTCCGGGAGGCTGACTTCATGTTGCCTCTGTCTCCCCATGAGGCAGGAGGCAGCTCCACCACCAGCAAAATGCCAGTGATTTGGGAAAAATGCCTTAATCGGGCCATTAATCATTTCAAGTTGGCTGCCTGCCCCTATGTGGGCTCCCTGGCATTTGACAGTTTCCTCTCCCCCCCCCCCCCCCCCCTACCAACCCTTTATCCTATCACCACCACCACCGGGGGGGAGAATAAAGTTCTCCTCCTGTTTCTCTCCCCGCAACTTGGTTTTTTTTACACCAGATTTAGACATTGGTTGAGGGATTTATATTGCCCAGGACAACCTTAGAACACTATATACAGGGCAGTCATTTGTTCATGTTAACTCAGAGCAGTTAACGATAGGAACTGTTGTAGTCTTAAACTCCCCACTTATCTGATGTGCAGGTCTCTCAAAGTGATTTAAAATTGGAATGCCTGCAGTAAACTGGGTAGCCAAAATAAATTCTCCTAACTGCATTACACACCGCACGAAAGCTGACAAGCAGAACTCATTGAGAATATTGCTTCCTACTGTTCTCAATGCTGCACAGAATGCTTCATCACGTTTCTGAGATGTGTCATTCAGTATACTGAACAGCAAGGACAGGAGGGGCAGGCGGCTTGTCCTGTCAGTCTGCCTGAGATGCTGAACACTGGAAGTTCTGCTTGCAGCCTATCTTTGACCAACACTTCCTGGCCTGACCACGGATATCAGCTCCGCTTTTACAACGGGCACGCGACTCACCTCTTTGGAAGAGTGCAATTACAGTAACCAACCGGTTAAAGTGCAATCCCGGACAAGAAGGGAAAATACACCAACAAATTAATCGAACCCTGAAAGAGGAAGGGAGCTGTAACTGAGCCATCCTCGGAATATGACCAGTTATTAACGGCGGCTCTTTGCCCCCCCCTCCCCCCCGCCTCGCTCACTCTCACTCTCTCGCTCATGCCCATTGAGCTCCCAAATGCTTTGTTTTTAGTTCAGACTTCCATTGAGAAAAGTGGAAAGGCAGGAGGAGCCGGGGTTGTCCACCTTCGAGCAGAAAGGATTAAGGGGAGATTTAATAGAGGTTTTCAAAATCGTAAACGACAAGTGGGGAGAATCTGTTTCCAGTGGCAGGAGGGTCAGTCACCGGAGAACTCAGATTGAAGATGGTTGGGAAAAGAACCGGAAGTGCGATGAGGAGAGCGTTTTTACATGACGATCTGTTCTGATCTGGAATGCACCGGATGAAATGGCGGTGGGAGCACAATCAACAGTACTTTCTAAAGGAAGTTAAATAAATTGATGAAGGGGAAACACTTGTACGACTACGGGAAAAGAGCAGGGGAGCGGGACTAATCAGTTAGCCCTTTCAAAGAGCTAGCACAGGCAAGATGGGCTGCAAGACCTCCTTCTGCCGTTTCCTTCTTATCTCAAATATGAATGAATTGTCACATTTTTACCCATTATGAATTTATGTACATCGCTTCCTGTCCGCTCGTATTTCTTTGTTTTCTTAAAATGATTTTTTATTTCCCTTTTCACCTGTGGCCTCCTGAACCATTCATCAACCGCCCAGCCACGAGGGCAGGTAAGCAATCTGTTCCCACAGCATTTTAACGGATGCTGTTTTGTAACCGTACAGTAGATGATGTGTGAGATCAGCCAAGAGCAACTGTCTCTCTGTTAGAAAAGCTGAACCGAGGCGTGACGAGTTTGGGGGGTGGGGTGGAGGTGGACACCAGGCACAGCTAACAAAACTCCAAATGTTTCCCCTACATTATGTAACCGCACTGGTGTTTCCAGGCGTAGATGCCCAAGGAGATGTCTAAAATGTGGACACTGTGCTGGAACGCATTCCGTTTCCTGGAAAAGCTCGTTCCAACAGGGAATGCGGGGCACGGTAGCACAGTGGTTAGCACACTTGCTTCACTGCTCCAGGGTCCCAGGTTAAATTCCCGGCTTGGGTCACTGTCTGTGTGGAGTCTGCATGTTCTCCCCGTGTCTGTGTGGGCTTCCTCTGGATGCTCCGGTTTCCTCCCATAGTCCAAAGATGTGCAGTTTAGGAGGATTGGCCATTGACTAGAAGGGCTTGAGGTTCATAAGGAGGAGGTGTTAGCAATTCTGGAAAGTGTGAAAATAGATAAGTCACCTGGGCTGGATGGGATTTATCCTAGGATTCTCTGGGAAGTTAGGGAGGAGATTGCTGAGCCTTTGGCCTTGATCTTTAAGTCGTCTTTGTCTACAGGAATAGTGCCAGAAGACTGGAGGATAGCAAATGTTGTCCCCTTGTTCAAGAAGGGGAGTAGAGATAACCCCGGTAACTATAGACCAGTGAGCCTTACTTCTGTTGTGGGCAAAATCTTGGAAAGGTTTACAAGAGATAGGATGTATAATCATCTGGAAAGGAATAATTTGATTAGAGATTGTCAACACGGTTTTGTGAAGGGTAGGTCGTGCCTCACAAACCTTATTGAGTTCGTTGAGAAGGTGACCAAACAGGTGGATGAGGGTAAAGCAGTTGATGTGGTGTATATGGATTTCAGTAAAGCGTTTGATAAGGTTCCCCATGGTAGGCTACTGCAGAAAATACGGTGGCATGGGATTCAGGGTGATTTAGCAGTTTGGATCAGAAATTGGCTAGCTGGAAGAAGACAAAGGGTGGTGGTTGATGGGAAATGTTCAGATTGGAGTCCAGTTACTAGTGGTGTACCGCAAGGATCTGTTTTGGGGCCACTGCTGTTTGTCATTTTTATAAATGACCTGGAGGAGGGCGTAGAAGGATGGGTGAGTAAATTTGCAGATGACACTAAAGTCGGTGGAGTTGTGGACAGTGCGGAAGGATGTTACAAGTTACAGAGGGACATAGATAAACTGCAGCACTGGACTGAGAGGTGGCAAATGGAGTTTAATGCAGAAAAGTGTGAGGTGATTCATTTTGGAAGCAATAGCAGGAAGACTGAGTACTGGACTAATGGTAAGATTCTTGGCAGTGTAGATGAGCAGAGAGATCTCGGTGTCCATGTACATAGATCCCTGAAAGTTGCCACCCAGGTTGAGAGGGTTGTTAAGAAGGGGTACGGTGTGTTAGCTTTTATTGGTAGAGGGATTGAGTTTGGGAGCCATGAGGGCATGTTGCAGCTATACAACACTCTGGTGCGGCCGCATTTGGAGTATTGCGTGCAATTCTGGTTGCCGCATTATAGGAAGGATGTGGAAGCATTGGAAAGGGTGCAGAGGAGATTTACCAGAATGTTGCCTGGTATGAAGGGAAGATCTTATGAGGAACGGCTGAGGGACTTGAGGCTGTTTTCGTTAGAGAGAAGAAGGTTAAGAGGTGACTTAATTGAGGCATACAAGATGATCAGAGGATTGGATAGGGTGGGCAGTAAGAGCATTTTTCCTCGGATGGTGATGTCTAGCACGAGGGGACTTACCTTTAAATTGAGGGGAGATAGATATAAGACAGATGTCAGAGGTAGGTTCTTTACTCAGAGAGTAGTAAGGGCCTGGAATGCCCTGCCTGCAACAGTAGTGGACTCGCCAACACTAAGGACATTCAAATGGTCATTGGATAGATATATGGACAATAAGGGAATAGTGTAGATGGGCTTTAGAGTGGTTTCACAGGTCGGCGCAACATCGCTGCGCATGTCATAGAATCATAGAATTTACAGTGCAGAAGGAGGCCATTCGGCCCATCGAGTCTGCGCTGTTATGTTCTATGATAAATTGCCCTTTGTGCCCAAAAAGGTTGGATTGGGTTACAGGGATTAGGTGGGGGTGTTGGCCTAGGTAGGGTGCTCTTTCCAATGGCCGGTGCAGCATCGATGGGCCCAATGGCCTCCTTCTGCACTGTAAATTCTATGACAGACGATTGCATTTTCTGCAGTTTGGTGTTGGAAGGGGAGACAGCAGCAGCATTTTTCTTTTCTTTATTATTTTGACATTAGTATTCATCATTTAACAAAAAGAATTCCACAGATATTTAGTGAATTCAATCCTGCAGCTTGGATTCTCCTGCACACTAATAAAGAACTGCCTTGATAGCAATGCATCCACACAAAACAGAATGCCCGGTATAGAATTGGCAGCGTTTGTTTTGAAAATGTATGTTTCAAGGCTATGCTCCCTGGTCAGGGGTTGGATTAAATCAGGAATGCACTGACATTTCTAAAGTGCCTCTCATATCCACAGAACATCCCAAGGTGTTTCTGAAAACCTTTGAACTACTTTTGAAATGTACTCAATGTTTTGTAGAGAGACCTGTCAACCTGTGCACGGAAACCTGTCAATCTGTGCACGGAAACCTGTCAACCTGTGCACGGTAACCTGTCAATCTGTGCACGGAAACCTGTCAATCTGTGCACGGAAACCTGTCAATCTGTGCACGGAAACCTGTCAATCTGTGCACGGAAACCTGTCAACCTGTGCACGGAAACCTGTCAACCTGTGCATGGTGACCTGTCAATCTGTGCACGGAAACCTGTCAATCTGTGCACGGAAACCTGTCAATCTGTGCACGGAAACCTGTCAATCTGTGCACGGAAACCTGTCAATCTGTGCACGGAAACCTGTCAATCTGTGCACGGAAACCTGTCAACTTGTGCACGGAAACCTGTCAACCTGTGCACGGAAACCTGTCAATCTGTGCACGGAAACCTGTCAATCTGTGCACGGAAACCTGTCAATCTGTGCACGGAAACCTGTCAATCTGTGCACGGAAACCTGTCAATCTGTGCACGGAAACCTGTCAACCTGTGCACGGAAACCTGTCAATCTGTGCACGGAAACCTGTCAATCTGTGCACGGAAACCTGTCAACCTGTGCACGGAAACCTGTCAATCTGTGCACGGAAACCTGTCAATCTGTGCACGGAAACCTGTCAATCTGTGCACGGAAACCTGTCAATCTGTGCACGGAAACCTGTCAATCTGTGCACGGAAACCTGTCAATCTGTGCACGGAAACCTGTCAATCTGTGCACGGAAACCTGTCAATCTGTGCACGGAAACCTGTCAATCTGTGCACGGAAACCTGTCAATCTGTGCACGGAAACCTGTCAATCTGTGCACGGAAACCTGTCAATCTGTGCACGGAAACCTGTCAATCTGTGCACGGAAACCTGTCAATCTGTGCACGGAAACCTGTCAATCTGTGCACGGAAACCTGTCAATCTGTGCACGGAAACCTGTCAATCTGTGCACGGAAACCTGTCAATCTGTGCACGGAAACCTGTCAATCTGTGCACGGAAACCTGTCAACCTGTGCACGGAAACCTGTCAACCTGTGCACGGAAACCTGTCAACCTGTGCACGGAAACCTGTCAATCTGTGCACGGAAACCTGTCAATCTGTGCACGGAAACCTGTCAATCTGTGCACAAACAGCAAGGTCCCACAAACAATGAGATGATTAACTCGTCTGATCTTTTGGGGTTAACGGTTGAGTGGAAAATTTTGCCAGGAGAGCAACTCCCCTATTCACCTTTGCAGAGTGTCGCCCACTCTTTTATGTCTACCTGATGTAGACTTAAACTTTCCTCTGAAAGCTGGTACCCCTGTCAATGCAGCACTCCCTCAGTACAATTACTATGTTAGTGAAGTTACTCCTGTTCCCACAATCTGAGAGCTGGAAAATTCCTTGCCTCCCTCACTTTTCACTTCTTCCTACATTCATAAACATTTTAAACCCAAGCTTGATTTCAACTCATCACTACATCGCCGTTTATTCCACCTTTGGCGCTTTTCACAGGGAAAAGGCAGGGGCAATGGCACAAAGTCATGATGCTCGTTTGGAGAGCTGGGGCAGACACAATGGGCCAAATGGCCTCCCTCTGCGCCATAACAATTCTGTGATTCAGACTTGGTGCTGTGCTTCATGTTGGTCCTTTACCTGAAGCAACTCATTCATAATAAAAATGTCAGTGTGATGTTAATTGTTTGATTTCTCCGAATGGGGTCACTGGTACACAGGCAGGTTCATAAAGGTCTTTCCCAAATGAGTAACTTATCAGGACTCCAGGATTTGCCATCCCCTCCCACAGCATTAGTGCCAGTGCATCACCTCTGCCCTCTCTATCACCTTCTATTCCTTTGGTCAGTTCTCTGCGCACAGCGTAGCATCCTGCCATTCGCAGCACAAGTCCCCCGGTGTGGGATCTCTGGTGAGTTTCTGATCTCCTTGTCGAGCAAGATGTGGCCACACATCTCCGCAGGTCTAGCTAAATAGCAACATGGTTTGAAGTCTGAGGACGGACCCACCTGCATCCAATGAGAGTGTAGTGTGCAACATCATAGACCTATTATAATATAATAATAATCGTCATTATTGTCACAAGTAGGCTTACATTAACACTGCAATGAAGTTACTGTGAAAAGCTCCTAGTCGTCACACACCGGCGCCTGTTCGGGTACACGGAGGAAGAATTCAGAATCTCCAAATTACCTAACAGCACGTCTTTCAGGACTTGTGGGAGGAAACCGGAGCACCCGGAGGAAACCCACGCAGACACGGAGAACATGCAGACTCCGCACAGACAGTGACCCAAGCCAGGAATCGAACCCAGGTTCCTGGCGCTGTGAAGCAATATCGGGGGTGGGGGGGCTAGATTTGGAGATCTGTCCCACAAACTAGACAAGCAACAGCCTGACTTAGTCATACACATTGTATCATACCTTACAGATAATGTCCCCAACACCACCAAAACCATCCCTAGATATGTCCTACCCACCAGCTGGAGAGACCCACCAGAGTTTGTGGTATCAAGTTGGGAGGGGTGGCCCATAGGGTCCTTAACATTGTCTCTGAACCCCGTGAAATTTCATGCCATCAAGCCAAACACAGGCAAGGAAGCCTCTGCTGATTACCACCTATCAGCCTTCTGCATCTTAAAACATTATTTAGAAGAAGCACTGTGAGTAACAGCAGCACAGAATGTGCTATGTTCACACCTTCCATCGTATGTGGCACTGCCAACTTGCTAAATGGGACAGATTCCGAACGGATCTGGCAACTTGAAGCTGGGCATCGAAGAGGCGCTGTGGGCCATCAGCAGCAGAATTGTACACAAATGCAATCTGTAACCCTGTGGCCCAGGATGTTCCCCGCTCTACCCTTACCACCAAGCCAGGGGATCAACCCCAGTTCAGTGAGGACTGTAGGACAGTTTGGGGCACCACGGTAGCATTGTGGATAGCACAATTGCTTCACAGCTCCAGGGTCCCAGGTCGATTCCGGCTTGGGTCACTCTGTGCGGAGTCTGCACATCCTCCCCTCACCAAGCCAGGGGATCAACCCCAGTTCAGTGTGGACTGTAGGACAGTTTGGGGCAGCACGGTAGCATTGTGGATAGCACAATTGCTTCACAGCTCCAGGGTCCCAGGTTCAATTCCGGCTTGGGTCACTGTCTGTGCGGAGTCTGCACATCCTCCCCGTGTGTGCGTGGGTTTCCTCCGGGTGCTCTGGTTTCCTCCCACAGTCCAAAGATGTGCAGGTTAGGTGGATTGGCCGTGATAAATTGCCCTTAGTGTCCAAAATTGCCCTTTAGTGTTGGGTGGGGTTACTGGGTTATGGGGATAGGGTGGAGGTGTTGACCTTGGGTAGGGTGCTCTTTCCAAGAGCTGGTGCAGACTCGATGGGCCGAATGGCCTCCTTCTGCACTGTAAATTCTATGATTCTATGACATCTAACCGGGTACAGCACCAGTAATACCTAAAAAAGAAGTGTTAACCTGGTGAATCTACAACACAGAACTACATGTGTAGTAAACTGCAGAAACAGTAAGCGGCAGACAGACCAAAGCGATCCCACAGCCACCAGATCAGATCTAAACTCTGCAGTCCTACCACATCTAGTCATGAAAGATGGTGGATGATTAAATGGCTAACAAGAGAAGGAGGCTGCACAAACATCCCCATCCTTAACGATGGAGGAGCCCAACACATCAATGCAGAAAACAGGACTGAAACATTCCCGGTAATCTTTAGTCAGAAATGTCGAGTGGATGATCCATCTCGGCCTCCTCCAGAGATTCCCAGCAACACAGATGCCAGACTTCAGCCAAGTTGATTCACTCCACATGTTATTGGGCAGCACATTGGCACAGTGGCTAGCACTGCTGCCTCACAGTGCCAGGGACCCGGGTTCAATTCCAGCCTTGGGCGACTGTGTGGAGTTTGCACGGTCTCCCCCTGTCTGCGTGTGTTTCCTCCAGGTGCTCCGATTTCCTCCCACAGTCCAAAGATGTGCAGATTAGGTGGATTGGCCATGCTAAATTGCCCCTTAGTGTCCAAAAGGTTAGGTGGGATTACGGGGATCGGGTCAGGGCATGGGCCTCGGTAGGGTACTCTTTCCAGTGGGCGGTGCAGACGTGATGGGCCGAATTCCTTCTGCACTGTAGCGATTCTATGATTCTATATCAAGTATCTGCTAAAGTCACTGAATACTGTAAAGGCTAAGGGCCCTGACAATATTCCGGCAATAGTTCTGAAGACTTGTGCTCCAGAACGTGCCACGCCACTGGCCAAGTTGTTCCTGTACAGCTACAACACTGGCATCTACCCGACAATGTGGAAAATTGCCATGTCCTGTGCAGAAAAGGTAGGACAAAGCCAATTACCACCCCATCAGTCTACTCTCGATGATCAGTAAAGTGCTGAAAGTAATGAGAGTCACTGCTCTGACAGCAAGGCAGAACTTGGCCAAGTGTGGCATCAAGTAGTCGAAGGAAAACTTGAGTCTCAGAATCAGAGGATACCTCTCCACTGGGTGGTGTAATACATAGCACAAAGTAGTTTGGTGTGGTCATTGGGAGTTAATCATCTCAGTCCCATAGCATTGCTGCAGGGATTTTGCAGTGCAAGGTCTTAGCTCCAACCACCTGAAGCTGCCTCATCAATGACCGTTCCTCCAACATCATCTCTACGAAGTGGGGATGTTCACTGATGATTACACAATGTTTACCACACCTGCATATTCTGTAATAGCTGGACAACATTCAGGCTTGGACTATTAAGTAAGTAACCTTCACGCCACACAAATGCCAGCCAACAACCATCTCCAAAAAGAGAGAATCTGACCACGTCCCCTTGATGTTCAACAGAATTACCATCGCTAAATACTCCACTGTCAACATCCTGGGGGTCATCACTGACCAGAAACTGTACTGAGCGAGCCATATCAATCATTCCAACTCCCTTCCTGCACTTAGTGATGCACTTAGGTAGACTTTTGTCCATTTCCATAGCTAGTAATTCCCGGAACAGGTCGCTAGTCTGTCGCCAGAGGCTTATAACTTGAGGGGCACCACTCCGCATCAACCATGACTGACCAGGAGTCTCTCCCACTCTTACTGCCAGCCATTGGCATTTCTGGAACAATTTGCAGGTTGACATTGTCAATCTGTTTGACTGCATCATGAACATACCTTGACCATCAAATCCTGGGGTGGGACTTGAACCCGGAGCATCTGGCTCAAAGGCAGGGTCGCTCCCTACGCCACCACAAAACCTTCAGCCTTATAAATATTTTGGCTAAAGGGTAGATCAAAGCTTGGGAATAGCCTGCACTTGCCTGAATGAGTGCAATTCCGACAACACTCGAGAAGCTCAGCACTATCCAGGACAAAGCAGCTCACTTTATCGGCATGCCATCCACCACTTTGAACATTCACTCCCTCCACCACTGATGCATGGTTTGCAGTGGGCTGTACCATCTACAAGATGCATTGCAGCAACTTGCCAAGGCTTCATGACACCACCTTCCAAACCTATGACCTCTAAAACCTTGAAGACCAAGGACCGCAGATACCTGGGGACACCACCAGCTACAAGTTCCCTCCAATCCACACATCATCCTGACTTGGAATGATATTGTTTCTGTCACAGGGTCAAAATCCTGGAATCCCCCACTAGTGTACCTACATCACATGGACCGCAGCGGTTCGCCGGCACCGTCTCGAGGGTAATTAGGAATGGGCAACAAATGCTGGCCTAGCCAGCAATGTTGACATCCCATGAATGACTTAAACATGTATTTATAGGTGTTTTCCTGCTTTCTCCTCCTCGCCTCCACCTCGCAAATTATCGCAAAACCTAATTTTACAGCCTTTCACAATTAGACTGGAGAAAAAATGTTTCATATGCATTTAATTTTGCTTTTTCGCTAAAGAAAAGGATTGCTGAAAACAGAGACACTGCATGCTGACACCAATTTAAGATTGTCAACCAAGCTCGTAGTGTGATGCATTTGTGTGCACTGGAAG
The DNA here is from genome assembly GCF_047496885.1 of Scyliorhinus torazame. Classification (NCBI taxonomy): domain Eukaryota; kingdom Metazoa; phylum Chordata; class Chondrichthyes; order Carcharhiniformes; family Scyliorhinidae; genus Scyliorhinus; species Scyliorhinus torazame. The sequence continues at coordinate 98,005,570 of NC_092710.1, forward strand.
CTATATGTATTAATACACATTGCCCAGTCCTTTTCTGACAGAAAGAACATGGACAGACAGTGTGCCTGTTTCAGCTGAACAAAATAAGTGACAGCCATTTGCTGGGTCATTCCTCAGGGAAATGACATGGCCAATCAAAGTCAAGCTGCCTGGTTTAAATATCAAGCCATGCTTGGCAATTAACTGTCAGTCACCATCAACTGGTGCATTCTCCATGGCAACAACTCTACCATTCAGAGACTGCTTTCCAACCAACCAGCACCGTCTTCTCTTGCAGTATAAAGTTGTTGTTTCCCCTTACATTGAGATTCTTGGGATTTGTCTTGATGAGTGCTGGATGAAAAACTTTGAGCAGATGTCTCTTTGACAGGAAAGGAATTAAAATAAAGACCATTCTGGGAGCTAACTTCAAAGTAATGATGTGGAGATGCTGGCGTTGGACTGGGGTGGGTACAGTAAGAAATCTTAAAACACCAGGTTAAAGTCGAACAGATTTATTTGGAATCCGAAAGCTAGTGATTCCAAATAAACCTGTTCAACATAATGAGACAGTGATGGGAGTCATTGGAATAGACAGAGTGACCAGCAGGGAATCCTGGTTAAATATGAGCATAAATAATAGTTTTAACATGCCTGCCTGATTCCTGACCCACAGTTGCCTTGAGAAAAGCTTGCAAAACTAGCAATAATATGTCAAGTCGAACATATAGAGTGTGGAATTTATGCATTTAAATCAGGTGTTGAAAAATGAAAAGACCTTGGGCGGGATTCTCCCCTACTCGGCGGGGCCGGGGGTTCTGGCGTAATGGAGTGGCGGGAACCACTCCGGCGTCTGGCTGCCCCAAATATGCGGAAGTCTCCACACATTTAGGGGCCAGGCCCTCATCTTGAGGGGCTAGGCCCGCGCCGGAGTGGTTTGCGCTCCGCCGGCTGGCAGGAAAGGCCTTTGGCGCCACGCCAGCCGGAGCCAAAAGGTCTTCGCCGGGCGACGCATGCGCGGCGGCGTCAGCGGCTGCTGACGTCATCCCCGCGCATGCGCAGGGGAGGGGGTCTCTTCTGCCTCTGCCATAGTGAAGACCATGGCGAAGGCGGAAGAAAAATAGTGCACCCACGGCACAGGATCGCGGGCCAGGCCACCGAGGGGGCACCCCCCAGAGCCAGAACTCCCCCGCCCCCCCCCCCCCCCAGGACCCCGGAGCCTGGCCGCGCCGCCTTGTCCTGCCGTTCAAAAGGTGGTATAATCCACGCTGGCGGGACAGGCATTCCAGCAGCGGGACTTTGGCCCATCGCGGGCCGGAGAATCAGCGGGGGTGGGCCCGCCGACTGGCGCGCCGCAATTCCAGCCCCGGCCGAATCTCTGGTGGCGGAGACTTCGGGACACGGCGGGGGCGGGATTCACGCCAGCCCACGGCGATTCTCCAACCCCGCATGGGGTCGGATAATCCCGCCGCTTGTGTGTCATTTGAATTTAATTTCGCGTAATATGTTACAGGGACTTGTTGATCCACGAGTCTTGTGTTAAACTGTTTAATTGGTTTGCTCATTTAAAGAACTTAGCCATCTTCATCCTATCGACAGCTTTATGCTCAGTCTTAGGATGTGACTGTCCCACAAATAGAATAACCTAATTGAATGCTATTACTTTATTTTCTTTGATTGAAAAACGATTGCTTTCTTCCCCTGACTGATCCATTGTTAGTTTCTGACACATGATATGGTCTTTCAGAATGGTTTGTGAGCTGCATTTACCCATCATTTTTGTCAGTATTGTATAGCAAGTGATTGTAATCTAAAATTAAGATACACCGTACGTGGCTGAGCAGAGAGCTCTGATTTAGTCGGAATTATCCATAGTATCCCTATAGTGCAGAACAAGGTCATTTGGCCCATCAGGTCTGCACCAACCCTCTGAAAGAACACCCTAACTAGGCCCACTTCCCCGCCTTATCCCCATAATCCTGTAACCCCACCTAACTTGCACACCTTTGAACACTTAACGAGCAAATTTTTAGCATGGCCAATCCACCTAACCTGCACGTCTTTGGAATGTGGGAGGAAACTGGGGGAAAAGAAGGAATTCGCACAGACACAGGGAGAATGTGAAAAAGGCTGCAATTAAACTCATCTCCCTGGCGCTCTGAGGCAGCATTGCTAACCACTTTTCCACCGTGCCGCCCATTGTTCCTCCATGTTCTAGTTTATTCTTGTCTCCAAAGTCATCAAGTCCTGTTTAAATTCCAGGACTGAACAGTCGGTTAGCTCAATTGGCTGGACGGCTAGTTTGTGATGCAGGGTGATGCCGACAGCGTGGGTTCAATTCCCGTACCGGTCGAGGCTATTCATGAAGGACCCACCTTCTCAAACTAGCCTGAGGCACGGTGACCCTCAGGTTAAATCACCACCAGTCAGCTCTCTCCCTCCAAAGGGAAAAACAGCCTATGGTCCTCTTGGACTGTGGCGACATTTGCATTTAAATGTTCTGATACAACAAAAATTCATTTTGTTCATAACGAAAGGAAGAAACTGCTGATCTGAAATATAACAGAAAATGCTGGGAAAACTCAGCAGGTCTAGCAGCATCTGTGGAGAGAGAAACGGAGTGTTTCTACTCTGCTATGGCTCTTCATCAAGTTCCAAAGAGGAGTCGTGTTCGACTCGAAACATTAATTCGGTTTCTCTCTCCACAGATGTTGCCAGGCTTGCTATGTTTCTCCAGCATTTTCTGTTTCTTGTCTTGTTTTATTTCATTTTGTTTGTTGCCAGTTGAGAAAAGCTGGTTTACTTCAGCTGCTTTTTTTTCAAAACACGAATCACCACTTTTCTTTTTTCTGTTGCCACACTGTCTGTTTTAACTGATTTTTTGCTGTTTTATTCTAAATAGACAGACTTCGAAAAAGACGTGGACATTGCGTGCCGATCAGGTAAGAATGAATGGGTTTATTATGACATCATGTTTCATGGCTACATTGGGAATAACGTTCGGGTTTGGCAGGGGGCGTCCGAATGGAGGCAACCGATTGGCTGATGTTCGATTTAATAATCGCTTATTGTCACAAGTAGGCTTCAATGAAGTTACTGTGAAAAGCCCCTAGTCGCCACATTCCGGCGCCTGTTCGGGGAGGCTGGTACCGGAATTGAACCGTGCTGCTGGCCCCCAAGAAAGGAAATTGGGTGAGCTGTGAGAGAGAAATCTGATCCCATGCACCCCTGTCTGAACTGAATGTTTCCCCCTTCGCCCCACCGAGCATAAATTCTAACACATCCTGTAGGACTTGTACATAACTTAAGACGGAACACCCTGAATTGGCTGCAAGTCGGCATTTTCTCCCTACCTAATGAAGTCGAAACACTCAGTGAAGAATTCTTCTTCTGTCTGAAACCTTTTGCACAGCAGAAGAGAACTGTCACTTTGGAAAGCACACAACCTAATATTAACGACCTGCTCCTAACAGTATAGTATTCATATTGTAAAGCCTCATGTAAGACTAGAAATTTAGGTCCATGCTTGGTGGTTGAATATGAATGAGGGTATCTTATATGCACATTACTGTGGTCTATTGTTCTGCTGTTAACTGTGAAGAATGTGCTCATCCCGTCCTGGTCTCATTCCGTCCTTGTTCTGAGAACTCCAGTGCTTTCTGAGTCATCCAGCCTCCTGCTCTCCTGCTCCCCACACTTCATTCTCCTCTTGTCAGGTCGCTTGTCTCCTGTTCTCCAATCCCAGCCTCCCGCTCTCCCATTTTTCTTTCCCCGCCTCCCGGTCTCCTGTCCTCATCCTCTCAGTTCCATCATCATTCCCTCCTAACCTCTGCCTCTAAAACAGACAGTGGAACACCAAAATCAGCTTTGTGGAGAGCTTGGGATGATTTGGGGATCCTTGGTAAGATTTTATCTATGTGACGTAACTTTTTTATGCTGTTCTCGGCTGGGAAATGGGGGGGCCACCTTGTGTGCAGAACAGTTTACACACAAATACAAGTCATTGTTGTGTTAGTGGACAGAGCAGAAGACCAGGTTCAATCCTGGCGTCGAGTCACTGTCCGTGTGGAGTTTGCACATTCTCCTGGTGTCTGCGTGGGTTTCACCCCCACAACCCAAAAAGATGTGCAGGGTAGGTGAATTGGCCATGCTAAATTGCCCCTTAATTGGTTAAAAAAAAAGATTTGGGTACTCTAAGTTTTTAAAAAATTGTTGTTTTAGTAGGACTGCCGTGAGGAACAACTTAAGATAACTATGGAGAAAAGTGCTTGCATTCTACTCTCTCATCCCTGGGCAATCCAGCTCGGAGGCGTCGCTGAGATTATAGAGTATAAGAGGAATGAATTAATGTGAATGGTTGAATTGAATTGACTGTCGGCATATGCTGCAATGTATAGCGCAATTCATGTTGCGCTAACTCCAGCAAACTGTTGAGCTGAATTATTCTCCAGATAAGCTCCCGCTGAGCTATCAGTGGCAGGCCACTATTGCCAACAATCAGCAGAAATAGAAATAAAATAGTGCTATAGGCAAGTCAAATTAACTCATGCAACCAGAGTGCCCTCGTGGAGGTGCGTGCCGTCACATTTTCAGTGAGGTGTTCCCGGAGGTCTATTAGAAATGTACAGGACCAAGTTTGAATAAAGGTGTTCCCAGTCGTTTATTGGACTTGTATGGGTTCACATTCCCAACTAGTTGGGTGTGTTCTTAATAATGTGTTAAAAGTTAATGTCCCCATCTGGAAGATGATTCAGTAGAGATGCCAGGTCCCTGATGATTCAACGAGGTGTGCTCAACAATATTGTTTTTGACGAGCAGCAGTGTCTGAAGAGGTATGGAACTGTGTGTGCGCTTATCCCGAGTGGTCTGTCAGATCTATGTACCCATGAATATTGTGTCCAATTCTGGTCACCGCACTACCAGAAGGCTTTTGAGAGAGTACAGAAAAGGTTTACCAGGATGTTGCCTGGTATGGATGGTATTAGCTATGAGGAGAGATTGAATAAACTGGGATTGTTCTCCCTAGCGAGACGGAGGCTGAGGGGCGACCTGACAGAAGTTTATAAAATTATTAGGGGTATAGATAGGGTGAACAGTTCAGCCCCTGATGTTCAGGAGCGGTCGCTGATGTTGAGGAATGGTCGCTGATGTTCAGGAGCGATCTCAGATGTTCACGAGCGATCTCAGATGTTCAGGAGCGGTCGCTGATGTTGAGGAATGGTCGCTGATGTCCAGGAGCGATCGCTGATGTTCAGGAGCGATCGCTGATGTTCAGGAGTGATCGCTGATGTTCAGGAGCGGTCGCTGATGTCCAGGAGCGATCTGATGTTCAGGAGCGATCTCTGATGTTCAGGAGCGGTCGCTGATGTTCAGGAATGGTCGCTGATGTTCAGGAGCGGTCTCTGATGTTCAGGAGCGGTCGCTGACGTTCGGGAGTGATCTCTGACGTTCGGGAGCGGTCGCTGACGTTCGGGAGCGGTCGCTGATGTTGAGGAGCGGTCGCTGATGTTGAGGAGCGGTCGCTGATGTTGAGGAGCGGTCGCTGATGTTGAGGAGCGGTCGCTGATGTTGAGGAGCGGTCGCTGATGTTGAGCAGCGGTCGCTGATGTTGAGGAGCGGTCGCTGATGTTGAGGAGCGGTCGCTGATGTTGAGGAGCGGTCGCTGATGTTCAGGAGCGGTCGCTGATGTTGAGGAGCGGTCGCTGATGTTGAGGAGCGGTCGCTGATGTTGAGGAGCGGTCGCTGATGTTGAGCAGCGGTTGCTGATGTTCAGGAGCAGTTGCTGATGTTGAGGAGCTGTTGCTGATGTTGAGGAGCTGTTGCTGATGTTGAGGAGCGGTCGCTGATGTTGAGGAGCGGTCGCTGATGTTGAGGAGCGGTCGCTGATGTTCAGGAGCGGTCGCTGATGTTCAGGAGCGGTCGCTGATGTTCAGGAGCTGTTGCTGATGTTCAGGAGCGGTCGCTGATGTTCAGGAGCAGTTGCTGATGTTCAGGAATGGTGTTTGATGATCAGGAACATGAGTTGATGTTCAGGAACGGTCGCTGACATTCAGGAGCAGTCGCTGACGTGCAGGAGCGGTCGCTGATGTTAAAGAGCGGTCGCTGATGTTAAGGAACGGTTGCTGATGTTCGGAAGGGGTCGCTGATGTTAAGGAGCAATCGCTGGTGTTCAGGAGCGATCTCTGATGTTCAGGAACGGTCGCTGATGTTAAGGAGCGAACTCTGATGTTCAGGTGCGGGCACTGATGTTCAGGATCAAAGGTTTACCAGGATGTTGCCTGGTATGGATGGTATTAGCTATGAGGAGAGATTGAATAAACTGGGATTGTTCTCCCTAGCGAGACGGAGGCTGAGGGGCGACCTGACAGAAGTTTATAAAATTATTAGGGGTATAGATAGGGTGAACAGTTGATGGCTTTTTCCCCAGGCAGAAATGACAATTACAAGGGAGCACAGGTTCAAGGTGAGGGGGGGGGAAACGGTCAGTGGAGATGTGGGGGGAAGTTTTTTTACACACGGTGGTGGTGACCTGGAATGCACTCTCAAGTGAGGTGGTTGAGGCAGATATGTTAGCGACCTTTAAGACTTATCTGGATAGGCACATGAACAGATGGGAACAGAAGGATACAGGCGGCTGGTCTAGATAGGACACGTGTTCGGCGCAGGCTTGGAGGGCCGAAGGGCCTGTTCCTGTGCTGTATTATTCTTTGTTCTTTTGTTCTTTGTATGTGGTATGTGGTCGATGGTCTAAAGTAGGCAGCTGTGCCAAGGTCCTTCTTTGGAGCTATATTTTTCAAAATTTTTAACCACCTGGAAAAGTAGAATATGCTAAGATTCTTGAGGGTCTAGTCGAGGTATGTGTAACCCAGTTGGTGAAGGTTTAGTGGAGCTGTGCGTGCTCAAGGTTCTGGTGATATGGTTGATATCTATATGTCCAGTTCACAGGTGCTTCTCCAGCAAAAGATTTTAACATAGCTTTGCGTTCAAATTCACTTCAGTAATTTCACTTAAATGCACTTCAAAACATTCAGTCACATATGCCATTTGGAACAGGTTTTTCTGGCACAACAGATATCATTTGCCATTAAAAGTGCTCAAATGCCAACTTTTAAAATCATTCTGATGCCTTTTGATCACTCTTGATTACTTCAGTCATTATTAAAGTGATGAAGTGGGCTTTGGTAAATTTGTTGAAGTGATCATCAGGGTTAGGAAGCAATTATTAGTGTTCAAAAGCTATTGTTAGTTTCCAGAAGCCACCATTGGAAGTGTTCATGAGCAATCATAGATATTCAAGAGTGATCATTGATGTTCAGGAGCGGTCGCTGACATTCATGGGCCGATCGCTGATGTTCAAGAGCGATCTTTGATGTTCCGGAATGGTCCCTGATGGTCAGGAGCGATCTCTGATGTCCAGGAGCGATCTCTGATGTTCAGGAGCGTTCGCTGATGTTCAGGAGCGTTCGCTGATGTTCAGGAGCGTTCGCTGATATTCAGGAGCGATCTCTGATGTTCAGGAGCGATTGCTGATGTTCAGGAGCGGTCGCTGATGTTCAGGAAGGGTCGCTGATGTTCAGGAGCGATCGCTGATGTTCAGGAGCGATCGCTGATGTTCAGGAGCGATCGCTGATGTTCAGGAGCGATCGCTGATGTTCAGGAGCGATCGCTGATGTTCAGGAGCGATCTCTGGTGTTCAGGAGCGATCTCTGGTGTTCAGGAGCGATCTCTGGTGTTCAGGAGCGATCTCTGATGTTCAGGAGTGATCTCTGATGTTCAGGAGCGATTGCTGATGATCAGGAGCGATCGCTGATGTTCAGGAGCGATCGCTGATGTTCAGGATCGGTCGCTGATGTTCAGGAGCGGTCGCTGATGTTGAGGAGCGGTCGCTGATGTTGAGGATCGGTCGCTGATGTTGAGCAGCGGTCGCTGATGTTGAGGAGCTGTCGCTGATATTCAGGAGCGGTCGCTGATGTTGAGGAGCGGTCGCTGATGTTGAGGATCGGTCGCTGATGTTGAGGAGCGGTCGCTGATATTCAGGAGCGGTCGCTGATGTTGAGGAGCGGTCGCTGATGTTGAGGATCGGTCGCTGATGTTGAGGAGCGGTCGCTGATGTTCAGGATCGGTCGCTGATGTTCAGGATCGGTCGCTGATGTTGAGGAGCGGTCGCTGATGTTCAGGATCGGTCGCTGATGTTGAGGATCGGTCGCTGATATTCAGGAGCGGTCGCTGATGTTGAGGAGCGGTCGCTGATGTTGAGGATCGGTCGCTGATGTTCAGGATCGGTCGCTGATGTTGAGGAGCGGTCGCTGATGTTCAGGATCGGTCGCTGATGTTCAGGATCGGTCGCTGATGTTGAGGAGCGGCCGCTGATGTTCAGGATCGGTCGCTGATGTTCAGGATCGGTCGCTGATGTTGAGGAGCGGCCGCTGATGTTCCGTGGCGATCTCTGATGTTGAGGAGCGGCCGCTGATGTTCCGTGGCGATCTCTGATGTTGAGGAGCGGTCGCTGATGTTCAGGAGCTGTTGCTGATGTTCGGCAGCGGTCGCTGATGTTGAGGAGCGGTCGCTGATGTTGAGGAGCGGTCGCTGATGTTGAGGAGCTGTCGCTGATGTTGAGGAGCGGTCGCTGATGTTCAGGATCGGTCGCTGATGTTGAGCAGCGGTCGCTGATGTTGAGGAGCGGTCGCTGATGTTCAGGATCGGTCGCTGATGTTGAGGAGCTGTCGCTGATGTTAAGGAGCGGTCGCTGATGTTCAGGATCGGTCGCTGATGTTCAGGAGCGGTCGCTGATGTTGAGCAGCGGTCGCTGATGTTAAGGAGCGGTCGCTGATGTTCAGGATCGGTCGCTGATGTTGAGGAGCGGTCGCTGATGTTGAGGAGCGGTCGCTGATGTTAAGGAGCGGTCGCTGATGTTCAGGATCGGTCGCTGATGTTCAGGAGCGGTCGCTGATGTTGAGGAGCGGTCGCTGATGTTCAGGATCGGTCGCTGATGTTGAGCAGCGGTCGCTGATGTTGAGGATCGGTCGCTGATGTTCAGGATCGGTCGCTGATGTTGAGGAGCGGTCGCTGATGTTAAGGAGCGGTCGCTGATGTTGAGGAGCGGTCGCTGATGTTCAGGAGCGGTCGCTGATGTTGAGGAGCGGTCGCTGATGTTCAGGATCGGTCGCTGATGTTGAGGAGCGGTCGCTGATGTTCAGGAGCGGTCGCTGATGTTGAGGAGCGGTCGCTGATGTTCAGGATCGGTCGCTGATGTTCAGGAGCGGTCGCTGATGTTGAGGAGCGGTCGCTGATGTTCAGGATTGGTCGCTGATGTTGAGGAGCGGTCGCTGATGTTGAGGATCGGTCGCTGATGTTCAGGATCGGTCGCTGATGTTGAGCAGCGGTCGCTGATGTTCAGGAGCGGTCGCTAATGTTGAGAAGCGGTCGCTGATGTTGAGGAGCGGTCGCTGATGTTCAGGAGCGGTCGCTGATGTTAAGGAGCGGTCGCTGATGTTGAGGAGCGGTCGCTGATGTTCAGGAGCGGTCGCTGATGTTGAGGAGCGGTCGCTGATGTTCAGGATCGGTCGCTGATGTTCAGGAGCGGTCGCTGATGTTGAGGAGCGGTCGCTGATGTTCAGGATCGGTCGCTGATGTTGAGGAGCGGTCGCTGATGTTGAGGATCGGTCGCTGATGTTCAGGATCGGTCGCTGATGTTGAGCAGCGGTCGCTGATGTTGAGGAGCGGTCGCTGATGTTCAGGAGCGGTCGCTGATGTTGAGGAGCGGTCGCTGATGTTCCGTGGCGATCTCTGATGTTGAGGAGCGGTCGCTGATGTTCAGGAGCTGTTGCTGATGTTGAGGAGCGGTCGCTGATGTTGAGGAGCGGTCGCTGATGTTGAGGAGCGGTTGCTGATGTTGAGCAGCGGTCGCTGATGTTGAGGATCGGTCGCTGATGTTCAGGAGCGGTCGCTGATGTTAAGGAGCGGTCGCTGATGTTGAGAAGCGGTCGCTGATGTTGAGGAGCGGTCGCTGATGTTCAGGAGCGGTCGCTGATGTTAAGGAGCGGTCGCTGATGTTGAGAAGCGGTCGCTGATGTTGAGGAGCGGTCGCTGATGTTCAGGAGCGGTCGCTGATGTTAAGGAGCGGTCGCTGATGTTAAGGAGCGGTCGCTGATGTTGAGAAGCGGTCGCTGATGTTGAGGATCGGTCGCTGATGTTCAGGAGCGGTCGCTGATGTTAAGGAGCGGTCGCTGATGTTGAGAAGCGGTCGCTGATGTTGAGGAGCGGTCGCTGATGTTCAGGAGCGGTCGCTGATGTTCAGGAGCGGTCGCTGATGTCCAGGAGCGATCGCTGATGTTCAGGATCGGTCGCTGATGTTGAGGAGCGGTCGCTGATGTTGAGGAGCGGTCGCTGATGTTGAGGAGCGGTCGCTGATGTCCAGGAGCGATCGCTGATGTTCAGGATCGGTCGCTGATGTTGAGCAGCGGTCGCTGATGTTAAGGAGCGGTCGCTGATGTTGAGGATCGGTCGCTGATGTTGAGGAGCGGTCGCTGATGTTGAGGAGCGGTCGCTGATGTTGAAGAGCGGTCGCTGATGTTGAGGAGCGGTCGCTGATGTTGAAGAGCGGTCGCTGATGTTGAGGAGCTGACGCTGATGTTGAGGAGCTGACGCTGATGTTGAGGAGCGGTCGCTGATGTTGAGGAGCGGTCGCTGATGTTGAGGAGCGGTCGCTGATGTTGAGGATCGGTCGCTGATGTTGAGGATCGGTCGCTGATGTTGAAGAGCGGTCGCTGATGTTGAGGAGCGGTCGCTGATGTTGAAGAGCGGTCGCTGATGTTGAGGAGCTGACGCTGATGTTGAGGAGCGGTCGCTGATGTTCAGGAGCGGTCGCTGATGTTGAGCAGCGGTCGCTGATGTTAAGGAGCGGTCGCTGATGTTGAGGAGCTGTCGCTGATGTTGAGGAGCGGTCGCTGATGTTCAGGATCGGTCGCTGATGTTGAGCAGCGGTCGCTGATGTTAAGGAGCGGTCGCTGATGTTGAGGAGCGGTCGCTGATGTTGAGGAGCGGTCGCTGATGTTCAGGATCGGTCGCTGATGTTGAGCAGCGGTCGCTGATGTTAAGGAGCGATCGCTGATGTTGAGCAGCGGTCGCTGATGTTGAGGAGCGGTCGCTGATGTTGAGGAGCGGTCGCTGATGTTGAGGAGCGGTCGCTGATGTTAAGGAGCGGTCGCTGATGTTCAGGATCGGTCGCTGATGTTGAGCAGCGGTCGCTGATGTTGAGGAGCGGTCGCTGATGTTCAGGATCGGTCGCTGATGTTGAGGAGCTGTCGCTGATGTTAAGGAGCGGTCGCTGATGTTGAGGAGCGGTCGCTGATGTTCAGGATCGGTCGCTGATGTTGAGGAGCGGTCGCTGATGTTCAGGATCGGTCGCTGATGTTGAGGAGCGGTCGCTGATGGTGAGGAGCGGTCGCTGATGGTGAGGAGCTGTCGCTGATGTTGAGGATCGGTCGCTGATGTTCAGGATCGGTCGCTGATGTTGAGGAGCGGTCGCTGATGTTGAGGAGCGGTCGCTGATGGTGAGGAGCTGTCGCTGATGTTGAGGAGCTGTCGCTGATGTTGAGGAGCTGTCGCTGATGTTGAGGAGCGGTCGCTGATGGTGAGGAGCGGTCGCTGATGTTGAGGAGCGATCGCTGATGTTGAGGAGCGGTCGCTGATGTTGAGGAGCTGTCGCTGATGTTGAGCAGCGGTCGCTGATGTTCAGGAGCGGCCGCTGATGTTCCGTGGCGATCTCTGATGTTGAGGAGTGGTCGCTGATGTTCAGGAGCTGTTGCTGATGTTCAGGAGCGGTCGCTGATGTTCAGGTGCGGCCGCTGATGTTCTGTGGTGATCTCTGATGTTGGGAGCTGTCGCTGATGTTCAGGTGCGGCCGCTGATGTTCCGTGGCGATCTCTGATGTTCAGGAGTGACCTCTGATCAGGAACGGTCGTTGATGTTCAGGAGCGGTCGCTGATGTTCAGGAGCTGTTGCTGATGTTCAGGAGCGGTCGCTGATGTTCAGGAGCGGTCGCTGATGTTCAGGAGCAGTTGCTGATGTTCAGGAATGGTGTTTGATGATCAGGAACATTAGCTGATGTTCAGGAACTGTCGCTGACATTCAGGAGCAGTCGCTGACATTCAGGAGCAGTCGCTGACGTGCAGGAGCGGTCGCTGATGTTAAAGAGCGGTCGCTGATGTTAAGGAACGGTCGCTGATGTTCGGAAGGGGTCGCTGATGTTAAGGAGCAATCGCTGGTGTTCAGGAGCGATCTCTGATGTTCAGGAACGGTCGCTGATGTTAAGGAGCGATCTCTGATGTTCAGGAGTGACCGCTGATGTTCAGGATCAATTGTTAGGGTTCAGGAGTAATCCTGCACATTCAGAAGCGATCACTGATGTTCAGCAATGATCACTGATGTTCAGAAGCGACCTCTGGTGTTCTGGAGTGATCATCAGCATTCAGCAATGATCGTCAGTGTTCACCAGTGAGCGATCACTGAAGTTCAGGAGTGAGTGGTCGCTAATGTTCAGGAATGAGCGGTCGCTGATGTTCAGGAGCGAGCGGTCGCTGATGTTCAGGGAGTGAGCGGTCGAAGATGTTCAGGAGTGAGGGGTCATTGATGTTTAGGAGTGAGCGGTCGCTGATGTTTAGGAGTGAGCGGTCCCTGATGTTTAGGAGTGAGCGGTCGCTGATGTTCAGGAGTGAGCGGTCGCTGATGTTCAGGAGTGAGCGGTCGCTGATGTTCAGGAGCGAGCGGTCGCTGATGTTCAGGGGTGAGGGGTCGCTGATGTTCAGGAGTGAGCGGTGATTGATGTTCAGGTGCGAGCGGTCACTGATATTAAGGAGTGAGCCGTCGCTGATGTTGTGGATTGAGCGGTCGCTGATGTGAAGGAGCTGTCGCTGATGTTACGGAGCGGTCGCTGATGTTCAAGAGCGGTCGCTGATGTTCAAGAGCGGTCGCTGATGTTCAAGAGCGGTCGCTGATGTTCAAGAGCGGTCGCTGATGTTCGGAAGCGGTCGCTGATGTTAAGGAGCGGTCGCTGATGTTCAGAAGTGGTCGCTGATGTTAAGGAGCAATCGCTGATGTTAAGGAGCGATCTCTGATGTTAAGGAGCGATCTCTGATGTTCAAATGCGGGCACTGATGTTCAGGAGTGATCCTGGACATTCAGAAGCGATCTCTGATGTTCCGCAATGATCACTGATGTTCAGAAGCGACCTCTGGTGTTCTGTAGTGATCATCAGGATTCAGCAATGATCGTCAGTGTTCACCAGTGAGCGATCACTGATGTTCAGGAGTGAGCGGTCGCTGATGTTCAGGAGCGAGCGGTCGCTGATGTTCAGGAGTGAGGGGTCGCTGATGTTCAGGAGTGAGGGGTCATTGATGTTTAGGAGTGAGCAGTCGCTGATGTTCAGGAGTGAGCCGTCGCTGATGTTCAGGAGTGAGCTGTCGCTAATGTTCAGGAGCAAGCGATCCTTGATGTTTAGGAGTGAGCAGTTACTTATGTTCAGGAGTGAGTTGTCAGGAGTATTCAGTTCACTTCTGTTCAGGAGTGAGTGTTCAGGAGTGATGTTCAGGAGTGAGCGGTCACTGATGGTCAGGAGTGCGCGGTCATTGATGTTCAGGAGTGAGCGGTCGCTAATGTTCAGGAATGAGCGGCCGCTGATGTTCAGGAGTGAGCTGTCGCTGATGTTCAGGAGTGAGCTGTCGCTGATGTTCAGGATTGAGCGGTCCCTGATGTTCAGGAGTGAGCGGTCCCTGATGTTCAGGAGTGAGGGGTCGCTGATGTTCAGGACTGAGCGGTCCCTGATGTTCAGGAGTGAGCGGTCCCTGATGTTCAGGAGTGAGCTGTCGCTGATGTTCAGGAGTGAGCGGTCCCTGATGTTCAGGAGTGAGCGGTCCCTGATGTTCAGGAGTGAGAGGTCGCTGATGTTCAGGAGAGAGCGGTCGCGAATGTTCAGGAGTGAGCGGTGCTGATGTTAAGGAGTGAGCGGTCACTTATGTTCAGGAGTGAGCGGTCATTGAGGTTCAGGAGTGAGCGGTCGCTGATGTTCAGGTGTGAGCTGTTGCTGATGTTTGGAGTGAGCGGTCGCTGATGTTCAAGAGTGAGCGGTGCTGAAGTTCAGGTGTGAGCGGTCGCTTATGTTCAGGAGTGAGCGGGCGCTGATGTTCAGGTCTGAGCGGACGCTGATGTTCAGGAGTGAGCGGTTGCTAATGTTCAGGAGTGAGCGGTGCTGAAGTTCAGGAGTGAGCGGTCGCTGATGTTCAGGAGTGAGCGATCACTGATGTTCAGGAGTGAGCGGACGCTGATGTTCAGGAGTGAACGGTCACTGATGTTCAGGAGTGAGCCGTCGCTGATATTCAGGAGTGAGGGGTCACTGATGTTCAGGAGTGAGCGGTCGCTGATGTTCAGGAGTGAGCGGTCGCTGATGTTCAGGAGTGAGCGGTCAATGATGTTCAGGAGTGAGCGGTCAATGATGTTCAGGAGTGAGCGGTCACTGATTTTTAGGAGGGAGCGGTCGCTGATGTTCTTGAGTGAGAGGTCATTGATCTTCAGGATTGAGCGGTGCTGATGTTCAGGAGTGAGTGGTCGCTGATGTTCAGGAGTGAGCGGTCGCTGATGATCAGCAGTGAGCGGTCGCTGATGTTCAGCAGTGAGCAGTCGCTGATGTTGTGGAGTGAGCGTTCGCTGATATTGAGGAGTGAGCGGTCGCTGATGTTCAGGATTGAGCGGTCGCTGATGTTCAGGAGCGAGCGGTCTCTGATGTTCAAGAGCGAGCGGTGCTGAAGTTCAGGAGTGAGCGGTCGCTGATGTTCAGGAGTGAGCGATCGCTGATGTTCAGGAGTGAGCGGTCGCTGATGTTCAGGAGTGAGCGGTCGCTGATGTTCAGGAGTGAGCGGTCGCTGATGTTCAGGAGTGAGCGGTCACTTATGTTCAGGAGCGAGCGGTCGCTGATGTTCAAGAGCGAGCGGTGCTGAAGTTCAGGAGTGAGCGGTCGCTGATGTTCAGGAGTGAGCGATCGCTGATGTTCAGGAGTGAGCGGTCGCTGATGTTCAGGAGTGAGCGGTCGCTGATGTTGTGGAGTGAGCGGTCACTGATGTTGTGGAGTGAGCGGTCACTGATGTTCAGGACTGAGCAGTCGCTGATGTTCAGGAGCGAGCGGTCGCTGATGTTCAAGAGTGAGCGGACGCTGATGTTCAGGTGTGGCGGACGCTGATCTTCAGGAGTGAGCGGTTGCTAATGTTCAGGAGTGAGCGGTGCTGAGGTTCAGGAGTGAGCGGTGCTGATGTTCAGGATTGAGCCGTCGCTGATTTTCAGGAGTGAGCAGTCGCTGATGTTCTGGAGTGAGCGGTCGCTGATGTTCAGGAGCGAGCCGTCGCTGATGTTCTGGAGTGAGCCGTCGCTGATGTTCAGGAGTGAGCCGTCACTGATGTTCAGGAGTGAGCGGCCATTGATGTTCAGGAGTGAGCGGTCGCTTATGTTCATGAGTGAGCCGTCGCTGAAGTTCTGGAGTGAGCGGTCGCTGGTGTTCAGGAGAGAGCGGTCGCTGATGTTCAGGAGTGAGCTGTCACTGATGTTCAGGAGTGAGTGGTCGCTGATGTTCACGAGTGAGCGGTCGCTGATGTTGTGGAGTGAGCGGTCGCTGATGTTGTGGAGTGAGCGATCGCTGATGTTGTGGAGTGAGCGGTCACTGATGTTCAGGAGGGAGCGGTCGCTGACGTTCTTGAGTGAGCCTTCGCTGATGTTCAGGAGTGAGCCGTCGCTGATTTTCTGGAGTGAGCGGTAACTGATGTTCAGGAGTGAGTGGTCATTGATCTTCAGGAATGAGCGGTGCTGATATTCAGTAATGAGCGGTTGCTGATGTTCAGGAGTGAGCGGTTGCTGATGTTCAGGAGTGAGTGGTCGCTGATGTTAAGGAGTGAGTGGTCGCTGATGTTCAGGAGTGAGGGGTCGCTGATGTTCAGGAGTGAGCGGTCACTTATGTTCAGGAGCGAGCGGTCGCTGATGTTCAAGAGCGAGCGGTGCTGAAGTTCAGGAGTGAGCGGTCGCTGATGTTCAGGAGCGAGCGGTCGCTGATGTTCAAGAGTGAGCGGACGCTGATGTTCAGGTGTGGCGGACGCTGATCTTCAGGAGTGAGCGGTTGCTAATGTTCAGGAGTGAGCGGTGCTGAGGTTCAGGAGTGAGCGGTGCTGAAGTTCAGGGTTGAGCGGTCGCTGATGTTCAGGAGTGAGCCGTCGCTGATGTTCTGGAGTGAGCGGTCGCTGATGTTCAGGAGCGAGCCGTCGCTGATGTTCAGGATTGAGCCGTCGCTGATTTTCAGGAGTGAGCCGTCGCTGATGTTCTGGAGTGAGCGGTCGCTGATTTTCAGGAGCGAGCCGTCGCTGATGTTCTGGAGTGAGCCGTCGCTGATGTTCAGGAGTGAGCGGTCGCTGATGTTCAGGAGTGAGCGGTCACTGATGTTCAGGAGTGAGCGGTCACTGATGTTCAGGAGTGAGTGGTCGCTGATGTTCACGAGTGAGCGGTCGCTGATGTTGTGGAGTGAGCGGTCGCTGATGTTGTGGAGTGAGCGATCGCTGATGTTGTGGAGTGAGCGGTCACTGATGTTCAGGAGGGAGCGGTCGCTGACGTTCTTGAGTGAGCCTTAGCTGATGTTCAGGAGTGAGCCGTCGCTGATTTTCTGGAGTGAGCGGTAACTGATGTTCAGGAGTGAGTGGTCATTGATCTTCAGGAATGTGCGTTCGCTGATATTGAGCAGTGAGCAGTCGCTGATGTTCAGTAATGAGCGGTTGCTGATGTTGTGGAGTGAGCGGTCGCTGATGTTGTGGAGTGAGCGGTCACTGATGTTCAGGAGTGAGCGGTCACTGATGTTCAGGAGTGAGCGGTCACTGATGTTCAGGAATGAGCGTTCGCTGATATTGAGCAGTGAGCAGTCACTGATGTTAAGGAGTGAGCGGTTGCTGATGTTCAGGAGTGAGCAGTTGCTGATGTTCAGGCGTGAGTGGTTGCTGATGTTCAGGAGTGAGTGGTCGCTGATGTTCAGGAGTGAGTGGTCGCTGATGTTCAGGAGTGAGGGGTCGCTGATGTTCAGGAGTGAGCGGTCACTTATGTTCAGGAGCGAGCGGTCGCTGATGTTCAAGAGCGAGCGGTGCCAAAGTTCAGGAGTGAGCGGTCGCTGATGTTCAGGAGTGAGCGGTCGCTGTTGTTCAGGAGTGAGCGATCGCTGATGTTCAGGAGTGAGCGGTCGCTGATGTTCAGGAGTGAGCGGTCGCTGATGTTGTGGAGTGAGCGGTCACTGATGATCAGTAGTGAGCAGTCACTTATGTTCAGGACTGAGCAGTCGCTGATGTTCAAGAGCGAGCGGTCGCTGATGTTCAAGAGTGAGCGGACGCTGATGTTCAGGTGTGGCGGACGCTGATCTTCAGGAGTGAGCGGTTGCTAATGTTCAGGAGTGAGCGGTGCTGAGGTTCAGGAGTGAGCGGTGCTGAAGTTCAGGGTTGAGCGGTCGCTGATTTTCAGGAGTGAGCAGCCATCGATGTTCAGGAGTGAGCCGTCGCTGATTTTCAGGAGTGAGCCGTCGCTGATGTTCTGGAGTGAGCGGTCGCTGATGTTCAGGAGCGAGCCGTCGCTGATGTTCTGGAGTGAGCCGTCGCTGATGTTCAGGAGTGAGCCGTCACTGATGTTCAGGAGTGAGCGGCCATTGATGTTCAGGAGTGAGCGGTCGCTTATTTCAGGAGTGAGCCGTCGCTGAAGTTCTGGAGTGAGCGGTCGCTGGTGTTCAGGAGAGAGCGGTCGCTGATGTTCAGGAGTGAGCGGTCACTGATCTTCAGGAGTGGGCGGTCACTGATGTTCAGGAGTGAGTGGTCGCTGATGTTCAGGAGTGAGTGGTTGCTGATGTTCAGGAGTGAGTGGTTGCTGATATTCAGGAGAGAGCCGTCGCTGATGTTCAGGAGGGAGCGGTCACTCATGTTCAGGAGTGAGGGTCATTGATGTTCAGGAGTGAGCGGTCGCTGATGTTCAGGAGTGTGTGGTCACTCATGTCCAGGAGTGTGTGGTCACTCATGTTCAGGAGTGAGGGTCATTGATGTTCAGGAGTGAGCGGTCGCTGATGTTCAGGAGTGAGCGGTCATTGATATTCAGGAGTGAGCAGTCGCTGATTTTCAGGAGTGAGCGGTCATTGATGTTCAGGAGTGAGCGGTCATTGATGTTCAGGAGTGAGCGGTCGCTGATGTTCAGGAGTGAGCGGTCATTGATGTTCAGGAGTGAGCAGTCGCTGATTTTCAGGAGTGAACGGTCCTTGTTGTTCAGGAGTGAGTGGTCACTGATGTTGTGGAGTGAGCGGTCACTGATGTTCAGGAGTTAGCGATCACTGATGTTAAGGAGCGAGCGGTCCTTGAAGTTCAGGAGTGAGCGGTCACTGATGTTCAGGAGTGATTGGTCACTGATGTTGTGGCGTGAGCGGTCACTGATGTTCAGGAGTTAGCGGTCATTGATGTTCAGGAGTGAGCGGTCACTGATGTTCAGGAGTTAGCGATCATTGATGTTCAGGAGTTAGCGGTCACTGATGTTCAGGAGTGAGCCGTCGCTGATGTTGTGGATTGAGCTGTCGCTGTTGTTCAGGAGTGAGCGGTCGCTGATGTTCAGGAGTGAGCGGTCACTGATGTTCTGCAGTGAGCGGTCGCTGATGTTCAGGAGTGAGTGGTCGCTGATGTTCTGGAGTGAGCAGACGCGGATGTTCAGGGGTGAGCGGTCGCTGATGTGAAGGTGAGAGCGGTCACTGATGTTCAGGAGTGAGCCGTCGCTGATGTTCTGGAGTGAGCGGTCGCTGATGCTCAGGAGGGTGCAGTCGCTGATGTTCTTGAGTGAGCCTTCGCTGATTTTCTGGAGTGAGCGGTAACTGATGTTCAGAAGTGAGAGGTCATTGATCTTCAGGATTGAGCGGTGCTGATGTTCAGTAATGAGCGGTCAATGATGTTGTGGAGTGAGCGGTCGCTGATGTTGTGGAGTGAGCGGTCGCTGATGTTGTGGAGTGAGCGGTCGCTGATGTTCAGCAGTGAGCGGTCGCTGATGTTGTGGAGTGAGCGGTCACTGAAGTTCAGGAGTGAGCGGTCACTGATGTTCAGGAGTGAGTGGTCACTGATGTTCAGGAATGGGCGTTTGCTGATATTGAGGAGTGAGCGGTCGCCGATGTTCAGGAGTGAGCAGTCACTTATGTTCAGCAGTGAGCGGTCACTTATGTTCAGGAGCGAGCGGTCGCTGATGTTCAAGAGCGAGCGGTGCCAAAGTTCAGGAGTGAGCGGTCGCTGATGTTAAGGAGTGAGCGGTCGCTGTTGTTCAGGAGTGAGCGATCGCTGATGTTCAGGAGTGAGCGGTCGCTGATGTTCAGGAGTGAGCGGTCGCTGATGTTGTGGAGTGAGCGGTCACTGATGATCAGTAGTGAGCAGTCACTTATGTTCAGGACTGAGCAGTCGCTGATGTTCAAGAGCGAGCGGTCGCTGATGTTCAAGAGTGAGCGGACGCTGATGTTCAGGTGTGGCGGACGCTGATCTTCAGGAGTGAGCGGTTGCTAATGTTCAGGAGTGAGCGGTGCTGAGGTTCAGGAGTGAGCGGTGCTGAAGTTCAGGGTTGAGCGGTCGCTGATTTTCAGGAGTGAGCAGCCATCGATGTTCAGGAGTGAGCCGTCGCTGATTTTCAGGAGTGAGCCGTCGCTGATGTTCTGGAGTGAGCGGTCGCTGATGTTCAGGAGCGAGCCGTCGCTGATGTTCTGGAGTGAGCCGTCGCTGATGTTCAGGAGTGAGCCGTCACTGATGTTCAGGAGTGAGCGGCCATTGATGTTCAGGAGTGAGCGGTCGCTTATGTTCAGGAGTGAGCCGTCGCTGAAGTTCTGGAGTGAGCGGTCGCTGGTGTTCAGGAGAGAGCGGTCGCTGATGTTCAGGAGTGAGCGGTCACTGATCTTCAGGAGTGGGCGGTCACTGATGTTCAGGAGTGAGTGGTCGCTGATGTTCAGGAGTGAGTGGTTGCTGATGTTCAGGAGTGAGTGGTTGCTGATATTCAGGAGAGAGCCGTCGCTGATGTTCAGGAGGGAGCGGTCACTCATGTTCAGGAGTGAGGGTCATTGATGTTCAGGAGTGAGCGGTCGCTGATGTTCAGGAGTGTGTGGTCACTCATGTCCAGGAGTGTGTGGTCACTCATGTTCAGGAGTGAGGGTCATTGATGTTCAGGAGTGAGCGGTCGCTGATGTTCAGGAGTGAGCGGTCATTGATATTCAGGAGTGAGCGGTCGCTGATTTTCAGGAGTGAGCGGTCATTGATGTTCAGGAGTGAGCGGTCATTGATGTTCAGGAGTGAGCGGTCGCTGATGTTCAGGAGTGAGCGGTCATTGATGTTCAGGAGTGAGCGGTCGCTGATTTTCAGGAGTGAACGGTCCTTGTTGTTCAGGAGTGAGTGGTCACTGATGTTGTGGAGTGAGCGGTCACTGATGTTCAGGAGTTAGCGATCACTGATGTTCAGGAGCGAGCGGTCCTTGAAGTTCAGGAGTGAGCGGTCACTGATGTTCAGGAGTGATTGGTCACTGATGTTGTGGCGTGAGCGGTCACTGATGTTCAGGAGTTAGCGGTCATTGATGTTCAGGAGTGAGCGGTCACTGATGTTCAGGAGTTAGCGATCATTGATGTTCAGGAGTTAGCGGTCACTGATGTTCAGGAGTGAGCCGTCGCTGATGTTGTGGATTGAGCTGTCGCTGTTGTTCAGGAGTGAGCGGTCGCTGATGTTCAGGAGTGAGCGGTCACTGATGTTCTGCAGTGAGCGGTCGCTGATGTTCAGGAGTGAGTGGTCGCTGATGTTCTGGAGTGAGCAGACGCGGATGTTCAGGGGTGAGCGGTCGCTGATGTGAAGGTGAGAGCGGTCACTGATGTTCAGGAGTGAGCCGTCGCTGATGTTCTGGAGTGAGCGGTCGCTGATGCTCAGGAGGGTGCAGTCGCTGATGTTCTTGAGTGAGCCTTCGCTGATTTTCTGGAGTGAGCGGTAACTGATGTTCAGAAGTGAGAGGTCATTGATCTTCAGGATTGAGCGGTGCTGATGTTCAGTAATGAGCGGTCAATGATGTTGTGGAGTGAGCGGTCGCTGATGTTGTGGAGTGAGCGGTCGCTGATGTTGTGGAGTGAGCGGTCGCTGATGTTCAGCAGTGAGCGGTCGCTGATGTTGTGGAGTGAGCGGTCACTGAAGTTCAGGAGTGAGCGGTCACTGATGTTCAGGGGTGAGTGGTCACTGATGTTCAGGAATGGGCGTTTGCTGATATTGAGGAGTGAGCGGTCGCCGATGTTCAGGAGTGATCAGTCACTTATGTTCAGCAGTGAGTGGTCGCTAATGTTCAGGAGCGAGCGATCCTTGATGTTCAGGAGTGAGCAGTTACTTATGTTCAGGAGTGAGTGTTCAGGAGTGATGTTCAGGAGTGATGTTCAGAAGTGAGCGGTCACTGATGGTCAGGAGAGCGCGGTCATTGATGTTCAGGAGTGAGCGGTCGCTGATGTTCAGGAGTGAGTTGTCGCTGATGTTCAGGAGTGAGCGGACGCTGATGTTCAGGAGTGAGGGGTCGCTGATGTGCACTCGTGAGCGGTTGCTGATGTTCAGGAATGAGTGGTCGCTGATGTTCAGGAGTGAGTGGTGCTGATGTTCAGGAGTGAGCGGTTGCTGATGTTCAGGAATGAGTGGTCGCTGATGTTCAGGAGTGAGTGGTGCTGATGTTCAGGAGTGAGCGGTCGCTGATGTTCAGGAGTGAGTGGTCGCCGATGTTCAGGAGCGATCACTGATGTTCAGGAGTTAGCGGTCACTGATTTTCAGGAGTGAGCGGTCGCTGATGTTCAGGAGTGAGTGGTCGCCGATGTTCAGGAGCGATCACTGATGTTCAGGAGTGAGCGGTTGCTGATGTTCAGGAGTGAGCGGTCATTGATATTCAGGAGTGAGCGGTCGCTGATGTTCAGGAGTGAGCGGTCACTGATTTTCAGGAGTGAGCGGTCGCTGATTTTCATGAGTGAGCGGTCGCTGATGGTCAGCAGTGAGCGGTCGCTGATGTTCAGGAGTGAGCGGTCGCTGATGTTCAGGAGTGAGCGGTCGCTGATGTTCAGGAGTGAGCGGCCGCTGATGTTCAGGATTGAGCGGTCGCTGATGGTCAGCAGTGAGCGGTCACTGAAGTTAATGAATGAGACGTTGCTGATGTTCAGGAGTGAGCCGTCGCTGATGTTCAGGAGTGAGCGGTCAATGATGTTCAGGAGTGAGCGGTCGCTGATGTTCAGGAGTGAGCGGTCGCTGATGTTCAGGAGTGAGCGGTTGCTGATGTTCAGGAGTGAGCGGTTGCTGATGTTCAGGTGTGAGCGGTCACTGATGTTCAGGACTGAGCGGTCACTGATCTTCTGTAGTGAGCGGTGATTGATGTTCAGGTGCGAGTGGTCATTGATGTTCAGGAGTGAGCCGTCGCTAATGTTCTGGAGTGAGCGGTCGCTGATGTTAAGCAGTGAGCGGTCGCTGATATTGAGGAGTGAGCGGTCACTGATGTTCAGCAGTGAGTGGTCGCTAATGTTCAGAAGCGAGCGATACTTGATGTTCAGGAGTGAGCAGTTACTTATGTTCAGGCGTGAGTGGTCAGGAGTGATGTTCAGGAGTGAGCGGTCACTGATGGTCAGGAGTGCGCGGTCATTGATGTTCAGGAGTCAGGGGTCGCTAATCTTCAGGAATGAGCTGCCGCTGATGTTCAGGAGTGGGTGGTCGCTGCTGTTCAGGAGTGAGCCGTCGCTGTTATTCTGGAGTGAACGGTCCTTGTTGTTCAGGAGTGACCGGTCGCTGATGTTGTGGCGTTAGCGGTCACTGATGTTCAGGAGTGAGCGATCACTGATGTTCAGGAGTTAGCGGTCACTGATTTTCAGGAGAGAGCCGTCACTGATGTTCAGGAGCGATCAGTCGCTGATGTTCAGGAGTGAGTGGTCACTGATGTTTAGGACTGAGTGGTTGCTGATATTCAGGAGTGAGCCGTCGCTGATGTTCAGGAGGGAGCGGTCGCTGATCTTAATGAATGAGACATTGCTGATGTTCAGGAGTGAGCGGTCACTGATGTTCAGGACTGAGCGGTCGCTGATGTTCAGGAGTGAGCCGTCGCTGATGTTAAGGAGTTAACGATCACTGATGTTCAGGAGCGAGCGGTCCTTGATGTTCAGGAGTGAGCGGTCACTGATGTTCAGGAGTGAGCGGTCACTGATGTTCAGGAGTGAGCGGTCACTGATGTTCAGGAGTTAGCGGTCACTGATGTTCAGGAGTGAGCGGTCACTGATGTTCAGGAGTGAGCCGTCGGTGATATTGTGGAGTGAGTGGTCGCTGATGTTCAGGAGTGAGCGGTCACTGATGTTCAGGAGTTAGCGGTCACTGATGTTCAGGAGTGAGCGGTCACTGATGTTCAGGAGTGAGCCGTCGGTGATATTGTGGAGTGAGCTGTCGCTGATGTTGTGGAGTGAGCGGTCACTGATGTTCAGGATTGAGCGGTCACTGATGTTCAGGAGTGAGCCGTCGCTGATGTTCTGGAGTGAGCGGTCGCTGTTGTTCAGGAGTGGGCGGACGCTGATGTTCAGGAGTGAGCGGTCGCTGATGTCCTGGAGTGAGCAGACGCTGATGTTCAGGAGTGAGCGGTCGCTGATGTTCAGGTGCGAGCGGTACTGATGTTCAGGAGTGAGCCATCGCTAATGTTCAGGAGTGAGCGGTCGCTGATGTTCAGGAGTGAGCGGTCGCTGATGTTCAGGAGTGAGCTGTCGCTGATGTTCAGGAGTGAGCGGTGCTGATGTTCAGGAGTGAGCGTTCACTGATGTTCAGGAGTGAGCAGTCACTGATGTTCAGGAGTGAGCGGTCACTGATGTTCAGTAGTTTGGGTCGCTGATGTTCAGGAGTGAGCGGTCGCTGATGTTCAGGAGTGAGCGGTCGCTGATGTTCAGGAGTGAGCGTTCACTGGTGTTCAGGAGTGAGCGGTCACTGAAGTTCAGGAGTGAGCGGTCGCTGATGTTCAGTAGTGAGCGGTCACTGATGTTCAGGAGTGAGCGGTCACTGATGTTCAGGAGTGAGCGATCACTGATGTTCAGGAGTGAGCGATCACTGATGTTCAGGAGTAATCAGTCGCTGATGTTCAGGAGTGAGTGGTCACTGATGTTGAGGACTGAGTGGTTGCTGATATTCAGGAGTGAGCCGTCGCTGATGTTCAGGAGGGAGCGGTGCTGATGTTCAGGAGTGAGCGTTCACTGATGTTCAGGAGTGAGCAATCACTGATGTTCTGGAGGGAGCGGTCGCTGATGTTCAGGAGTGAGCGTTCACTGATGTTCAGGAGTGAGCGTTCACTGATGTTCAGGAGTGAGCCGTCGCTGATGTTGTGGACTGAGCGGTCACTGATGTTCTGGAGGGAGCGGACGCTGATGTTCAGGACTGAGCGGTCACTGATCTTCTGGAGTGAGCGGTGATTGATGTTCAGGTGCGAGTGGTCACTGATGTTCAGGAGTGAGCGGTCGCTGATGTTGTGGAGTGAGCGGTCACTGATGTTCAGGAGTGAGCGGTCACTGATGTTCAGGAATGAGCGTTCGCTGATATCGAGGAGTGAGCGGTCGCTGATGTTCAGGAGTGAGTGGTCGCTGATGTTCAGGAGTGAGCGGTCACTGATGTTCAGGAGTGAGCCGTCGCTGATATTGAGGAGTGAGCAGTCACTGCTGTTTAGCAGTGAGTGGTCGCTAATGTTCAGAAGCGAGCGATACTTGATGTTCAGGAGTGAGCGGTCGCTGATGTTCAGGAGTGGGTGGTCGCTGCTGTTCAGGAGTGAGCCGTCACTGTTATTCTGGAGTGAACGGTCCTTGTTGTTCAGGAGTGACCGGTCGCTGATGTTGTGGCGTTAGCGGTCACTGATGTTCAGGAGTGAGCGATCACTGATGTTCAGGAGTTAGCGGTCACTGATTTTCATGAGAGAGCCGTCACTGAAGTTCAGGAGTGATCAGTCGCTGATGTTCAGGAGTGAGTGGTCACTGATGTTTAGGACTAAGTGGTTGCTGATACTCAGGAGTGAGCCGTCGCTGATGTTCAGGACTGAGCGGTCACTGATGTTCAGGAGTGAGCCGTCGCTGATGTTAAGGAGTTAACGATCACTGATGTTCAGGAGCGAGCGGTCCTTGATGTTCAGGAGTGAGCGGTCACTGATGTTCAGGAGTGAGCGGTCACTGATGTTCAGGAGTGAGCGGTCACTGATGTTCAGGAGTTAGCGGTCACTGATGTTCAGGAGTGAGCGGTCACTGATGTTCAGCAGTGAGCCGTCGGTGATATTGTGGAGTGAGTGGTCGCTGATGTTCAGGAGTGAGCGGTCACTGATGTTCAGGAGTTAGCGGTCACTGATGTTCAGGAGTGAGCTGTCGCTGATGTTGTGGAGTGAGCTGTCGCTGATGTTGTGGAGTGAGCGGTCGCTGATGTTCAGGATTGAGCGGTCACTGATGTTCAGGAGTGAGCCGTCGCTGATGTTCTGGAGTGAGCGGTCGCTGTTGTTCAGGAGTGGGCGGACGCTGATGTTCAGCAGTGAGCGGTCGCTGATGTCCTGGAGTGAGCAGACGCTGATGTTCAGGAGTGAGCGGTCGCTGATGTTCAGGTGCGAGCGGTACTGATGTTCAGGAGTGAGCCATCGCTAATGTTCAGGAGTGAGCGGTCGCTGATGTTCAGGAGTGAGCGGTCGCTGATGTTCAGGAGTGAGCGGTGCTGATGTTCAGGAGTGAGCGTTCACTGATGTTCAGGAGTGAGCAGTCACTGATGTTCAGGAGTGAGGGGTCGCTGATGTTCAGGAGTGAGGGGTCGCTGATGTTCAGGAGTGAGCGGTCGCTGATGTTCAGGAGTGAGCGGTCACTGATGTTCAGGAGTGAGCGGTCGCTGATGTTCAGGAGTGAGCGGTCACTGATGTTCAGGAGTGAGCGATCACTGATGTTCAGGAGTGAGCGGTCACTGATGTTCAGGAGTGAGGGGTCGCTGATGTTCAGGAGTGATCAGTCCCTGATGTTCAGGAGTGAGTGGTCACTGATGTTTAGGACTGAGTGGTTGCTGATATTCAGGAGTGAGCCGTCGCTGATGTTCAGGAGTGAGCGGTCGCTGATGTTCAGGAGTGAGCGGACGCTGATGTTGTGGAGTGAGCGGTCACTGATGTTCAGGAGTGAGCGGTCACTGATGTTCAGGAGTGAGCGGTCACTGATGTTCAGGAGTTAGCGGTCACGGCTGTTCAGGAGTGAGCGGTCACTGATGTTCAGGAGTGAGCCGTCGGTGATATTGTGGAGTGAGTGGTCGCTGATGTTCAGGAGTGAGCGGTCACTGATGTTCAGGAGTTAGCGGTCACTGATGTTCAGGAGTGAGCCGTCGCTGATGTTCAGGAGTGAGCTGTCGCTAATGTTCAGGAGTGAGGGGTCGCTGATGTTCAGGAGTGAGGGGTCGCTGATGTTCAGGAGTGAGCGGTCGCTGATATTCAGGAGTGAGCCGTCGCTGATGTGCAGGAGTGAGCGGTCGCTGATGTTCAGGAGTGAGCGGACGCTGATGTTGTGGAGTGAGCGGTCACTGATGTTCAGGAGTGAGCGGTCACTGATGTTCAGGAGTGAGCGGTCACTGATGTTCAGGAGTTAGCGGTCACTGCTGTTCAGGAGTGAGCGGTCACTGATGTTCAGGAGTGAGCCGTCGGTGATATTGTGGAGTGAGTGGTCGCTGATGTTCAGGAGTGAGCGGTCACTGATGTTCAGGAGTTAGCGGTCACTGATGTTCAGGAGTGAGCTGTCGCTGATGTTGTGGAGTGAGCTGTCGCTGATGTTGTGGAGTGAGCGGTCACTGATGTTCAGGATTGAGCGGTCACTGATGTTCAGGAGTGAGCCGTCGCTGATGTTCTGGAGTGAGCGGTCGCTGTTGTTCAGGAGTGGGCGGACGCTGATGTTCAGGAGTGAGCGGTCGCTGATGTTCAGGAGTGAGCGGTCGCTGATGTTCAGGTGCGAGCGGTACTGATGTTCAGGAGTGAGCCATCGCTAATGTTCAGGAGTGAGCGGTCGCTGATGTTCAGGAGTGAGCGGTCGCTGATGTTCAGGAGTGAGCTGTCGCTGATGTTCAGGAGTGAGCGGTGCTGATGGTCAGGAGTGAGCGTTCACTGATGTTCAGGAGTGAGCGGTCACTGATGTTCAGGAGTGAGCGGTCACTGATGTTCAGGAGTGAGGGGTCGCTGATGTTCAGGAGTGAGCGGTCGCTGATGTTCAGGAGTGAGCGGTCGCTGATGTTCAGCAGTGAGCGTTCACTGATGTTCAGGAGTGAGCGGTCACTGATGTTCAGGAGTGAGCGGTCGCTGATGTTCAGGAGTGAGCGGTCGCTGATGTTCAGGAGTGAGCGATCACTGATGTTCAGGAGTGAGCGGTCACTGATGTTCAGGAGTGAGGGGTCGCTGATGTTCAGGAGTGAGCGGTCGCTAATGTTCAGGAGTGAGCGGTCGCTGATGTTCAGGAGTGAGCCGTCGCTGATTTTCTGGATTGAGCGGTAACTGATGTTCAGGAGTGAGAGGTGATTGATCTTCAGGATTGAACGGTGCTGATGTTCAGTAATGAGCGGTCAATGATGTTGTGGAGTGAGCGGTCGCTGATGTTGTGGAGTGAGCGGTCGCTGATGTTGTGGAGTTTGCGGTCGCTGATGTTGTGGAGTGAGCGGTCACTGATGTTCAGGACTGAGCGGTCGCTGATGTTCAGGAGTGAGCCGTCGCTGATGTTAAGGAGTTAACGATCACTGATGTTCAGGAGCGAGCGGTCCTTGATGTTCCGGAGTGAGCCGTCGCTGATGTTAAGGAGTTAACGATCACTGATGTACAGGAGGGAGCGGTCGTTGATGTACAGGAGTGAGCGGTCACTGATGTTCAGGAGTGAGCGGTCACTGATGTTCAGGAGTGAGGGGTCGCTGATGTTCAGGAGTGAGCAGTCCCTCATGTTCAGGAGTGAGGGGTCGCTGATGTTCAGGAGTGAGGGGTCGCTGATGTTCAGGAGTGAGCGGTCGCTGATGTTCAGGAGTGAGCGGTCCCTTATGTTCAGGAGTGAGCGGTCTCTGATTTTCAGGAGTGAGCGGTGCTGATGTTCAGGAGTGAGCGGTGCTGATGTTCAGGAGTGAGCGGTGCTGATGTTCAGGAGTGAGCGGTGCTGATGTTCAGGAGTGAGCGGTGCTGATGTTCAGGAGTGAGTGGTCGCTGATGTTCAGGAGTGAGCCGTCGCTGATATTCAGGAGTGAACGGTCCTTGTTGTTCAGGAGTGAGTGGTCGCTAATGTTGTGGAGTTAGCGGTCACTGATGTTCTGGAGTGAGCGGTCGCTGATGTTCAGGAGTTAGCGGTCACTGATGTTCAGGAGTTAGCGGTCACTGATTTTCAGGAGTGAGCCGTCGCTGATGTTGAGGAGTGAGTGGTCACTGATGTTGAGGAGTTAGCGGTCACTGATGTTCAGGAGTTAGCGGTCACTGATTTTCAGGAGTGAGCCGTCGCTGATGTTGAGGAGTGAGTGGTCACTGATGTTCAGGAGTGAGCGGTCATTGATCTTCAGGATTGAGCTGTGCTGATGTTCAATAATGAGCGGTCGCTGATGTTGTGGAGTGAGCGGTCACTGATGTTGTGGAGTGAGCGGTCGCTGATGTTGTGAAGTAGGCGGTCACTGATGTTGTGGAGTGAGCGGTCGCTGATATTGAGGAGTGAGCAGTCACTTATGTTCAGCAGAGAGTGGTCGCTAATGTTCAGCAGCGAGCGATCCTTGATGTTCAGGAGTGAGCAGTTACTTAAGTTCAGGAGTGATTGTTCAGGAGTGATGTTCAGGAGTGAGCGGTCACTGATGATCCGGAGTGAGCGGTCGCTGATGTTCAGGAGTGAGGGGTCGCTGATGGTCAGCAGTGAGCTGTCGCTGATGTTCAGGAGTGAGCGGTCGCTGATGTTCAGGAGTGAGCGGTTGCTGATGTTCAGGAGTGAGCGGTCGCTGATGTTCAGGAGTGAGCAGTCGCTGATGTTCAGGTGTGAGCGGTCACTGATGTTGAGGAGTGAGCGGTTGCTGATGTTCAGGAGTGAGCAGTCACTGATGTTGTGGAGTGAGGGATCGCTGATGTTCAGGAGTGAGTGGTCGCTGATGTTCAGGAGTGAGCGGTCGCTGATATTCAGGAGTGGACGGTTCTTGTTGTTCAGGAGTGAGTGGTCACTGATGTTCAGGAGTGAGCAGTCACTGATGTTGTGGAGTGAGGGTCACTGATGTTGTGGAGTGAGGGGTCGCTGATATTCAGTAGTGAGCGGTCGCTGGTGATCAGTAGTGAGCGGTCACTGATGTTCAGGAGGGAGCGGTGGCTGATGTTCAGGAGTGAGTGGTCACTGATGTTTAGGAGTGAGCGGTCCCTGATGTTCAGGAGTGAGGGGTCGCTGATGTTCAGGAGTGAGCGGTCGCTGATGTTCAGGAGTGAGCGGTCGCTGATATTCAGGAGTGAGCCGTCGCTGATGTTCACGAGGGAGCGGTCGCTGATGTTCAGGAGTGAGCGGTCGCTGATGTTCAGGAGTGAGCGGTCCCTGATGTTCTGGAGTGAGGGGTCACTGATGTTTAGGAGTGAGCGGTCCCTGATGTTCAGGAGTGAGGGGTCGCTGATGTTCAGGAGTGAGCGGTCGCTGATGTTCAGGAGTGAGCGGTCGCTGATATTCAGGAGTGAGCCGCAGCTGATGTTCAGGAGGGAGCGGTCGCTGATGTTCAGGAGTGAGCGGTCACTGATGATCAGGAGTGAGGGGTCGCTGATGTTCAGGAGTGAGGGGTCACTGATGTTCAGGAGTGAGTGGTCGCTGATGTTCAGGAGTGAGCAGTCCCTGATGTTCAGGAGTGAAGGGTCGCTGATGTTCAGGAGTGAGGGGTCGCTGATGTTCAGGAGTGAGCGGTCGCTGATGTTCAGGAGTGAGCGGTCGCTTATGTTCAGGAGTGAGCGGTCTCTGATATTCAGGAGTGAGCGGTGCTGATGTTCAGGAGTGAGCGGTGCTGATGTTCAGGAGTGAGCGGTGCTGATGTTCAGGAGTGAGTGGTCGCTGATGTTCAGGAGTGAGCCGTCGCTGATATTCAGGAGTGAACGGTCCTTGTTGTTCAGGAGTGAGTGGTCGCTAATGTTGTGGAGTTAGCGGTCACTGATGTTCTGGAGTGAGCGGTCGCTGATGTTCAGGAGTTAGCGGTCACTGATGTTCAGGAGTTAGCGGTCACTGATTTTCAGGAGTGAGCCGTCGCTGATGTTGAGGAGTGAGTGGTCACTGATGTTGAGGAGTGAGTGGTCACTGATGTTCAGGAGTGAGCGGTCATTGATCTTCAGGATTGAGCTGTGCTGATGTTCAATAATGAGCGGTCGCTGATGTTGTGGAGTGAGCGGTCGCTGATGTTCAGGAGTGAGCGGTCGCTGATGTTCAGGAGTGAGCGGTCGCTGATGTTCAGGAGTGAGCGGTTGCTGATGTTCAGGAGTGAGCGGTTGCTGATGTTCAGGTGTGAGCGGTCACTGATGTTCAGGACTGAGCGGTCACTGATCTTCTGTAGTGAGCGGTGATTGATGTTCAGGTGCGAGTGGTCATTGATGTTCAGGAGTGAGCCGTCGCTAATGTTCTGGAGTGAGCGGTCGCTGATGTTAAGCAGTGAGCGGTCGCTGATATTGAGGAGTGAGCGGTCACTGATGTTCAGCAGTGAGTGGTCGCTAATGTTCAGAAGCGAGCGATACTTGATGTTCAGGAGTGAGCAGTTACTTATGTTCAGGCGTGAGTGGTCAGGAGTGATGTTCAGGAGTGAGCGGTCACTGATGGTCAGGAGTGCGCGGTCATTGATGTTCAGGAGTCAGGGGTCGCTAATCTTCAGGAATGAGCTGCCGCTGATGTTCAGGAGTGGGTGGTCGCTGCTGTTCAGGAGTGAGCCGTCGCTGTTATTCTGGAGTGAACGGTCCTTGTTGTTCAGGAGTGACCGGTCGCTGATGTTGTGGCGTTAGCGGTCACTGATGTTCAGGAGTGAGCGATCACTGATGTTCAGGAGTTAGCGGTCACTGATTTTCAGGAGAGAGCCGTCACTGATGTTCAGGAGCGATCAGTCGCTGATGTTCAGGAGTGAGTGGTCACTGATGTTTAGGACTGAGTGGTTGCTGATATTCAGGAGTGAGCCGTCGCTGATGTTCAGGAGGGAGCGGTCGCTGATCTTAATGAATGAGACATTGCTGATGTTCAGGAGTGAGCGGTCACTGATGTTCAGGACTGAGCGGTCGCTGATGTTCAGGAGTGAGCCGTCGCTGATGTTAAGGAGTTAACGATCACTGATGTTCAGGAGCGAGCGGTCCTTGATGTTCAGGAGTGAGCGGTCACTGATGTTCAGGAGTGAGCGGTCACTGATGTTCAGGAGTGAGCGGTCACTGATGTTCAGGAGTTAGCGGTCACTGATGTTCAGGAGTGAGCGGTCACTGATGTTCAGGAGTGAGCCGTCGGTGATATTGTGGAGTGAGTGGTCGCTGATGTTCAGGAGTGAGCGGTCACTGATGTTCAGGAGTTAGCGGTCACTGATGTTCAGGAGTGAGCGGTCACTGATGTTCAGGAGTGAGCCGTCGGTGATATTGTGGAGTGAGCTGTCGCTGATGTTGTGGAGTGAGCGGTCACTGATGTTCAGGATTGAGCGGTCACTGATGTTCAGGAGTGAGCCGTCGCTGATGTTCTGGAGTGAGCGGTCGCTGTTGTTCAGGAGTGGGCGGACGCTGATGTTCAGGAGTGAGCGGTCGCTGATGTCCTGGAGTGAGCAGACGCTGATGTTCAGGAGTGAGCGGTCGCTGATGTTCAGGTGCGAGCGGTACTGATGTTCAGGAGTGAGCCATCGCTAATGTTCAGGAGTGAGCGGTCGCTGATGTTCAGGAGTGAGCGGTCGCTGATGTTCAGGAGTGAGCTGTCGCTGATGTTCAGGAGTGAGCGGTGCTGATGTTCAGGAGTGAGCGTTCACTGATGTTCAGGAGTGAGCAGTCACTGATGTTCAGGAGTGAGCGGTCACTGATGTTCAGTAGTTTGGGTCGCTGATGTTCAGGAGTGAGCGGTCGCTGATGTTCAGGAGTGAGCGGTCGCTGATGTTCAGGAGTGAGCGTTCACTGGTGTTCAGGAGTGAGCGGTCACTGAAGTTCAGGAGTGAGCGGTCGCTGATGTTCAGTAGTGAGCGGTCACTGATGTTCAGGAGTGAGCGGTCACTGATGTTCAGGAGTGAGCGATCACTGATGTTCAGGAGTGAGCGATCACTGATGTTCAGGAGTAATCAGTCGCTGATGTTCAGGAGTGAGTGGTCACTGATGTTTAGGACTGAGTGGTTGCTGATATTCAGGAGTGAGCCGTCGCTGATGTTCAGGAGGGAGCGGTGCTGATGTTCAGGAGTGAGCGTTCACTGATGTTCAGGAGTGAGCAATCACTGATGTTCTGGAGGGAGCGGTCGCTGATGTTCAGGAGTGAGCGTTCACTGATGTTCAGGAGTGAGCGTTCACTGATGTTCAGGAGTGAGCCGTCGCTGATGTTGTGGACTGAGCGGTCACTGATGTTCTGGAGGGAGCGGACGCTGATGTTCAGGACTGAGCGGTCACTGATCTTCTGGAGTGAGCGGTGATTGATGATCAGGTGCGAGTGGTCACTGATGTTCAGGAGTGAGCGGTCGCTGATGTTGTGGAGTGAGCGGTCACTGATGTTCAGGAGTGAGCGGTCACTGATGTTCAGGAATGAGCGTTCGCTGATATCGAGGAGTGAGCGGTCGCTGATGTTCAGGAGTGAGTGGTCGCTGATGTTCAGGAGTGAGCGGTCACTGATGTTCAGGAGTGAGCCGTCGCTGATATTGAGGAGTGAGCAGTCACTGCTGTTTAGCAGTGAGTGGTCGCTAATGTTCAGAAGCGAGCGATACTTGATGTTCAGGAGTGAGCGGTCGCTGATGTTCAGGAGTGAACGGTCCTTGTTGTTCAGGAGTGACCGGTCGCTGATGTTGTGGCGTTAGCGGTCACTGATGTTCAGGAGTGAGCGATCACTGATGTTCAGGAGTTAGCGGTCACTGATTTTCAGGAGAGAGCCGTCACTGATGTTCAGGAGTGATCAGTCGCTGATGTTCAGGAGTGAGTGGTCACTGATGTTTAGGACTAAGTGGTTGCTGATATTCAGGAGTGAGCCGTCGCTGATGTTCAGGACTGAGCGGTCGCTGATGTTCAGGAGTGAGCCGTCGCTGATGTTAAGGAGTTAACGATCACTGATGTTCAGGAGCGAGCGGTCCTTGATGTTCAGGAGTGAGCGGTCACTGATGTTCAGGAGTTAGCGGTCACTGATGTTCAGGAGTGAGCGGTCACTGATGTTCAGCAGTGAGCCGTCGGTGATATTGTGGAGTGAGTGGTCGCTGATGTTCAGGAGTGAGCGGTCACTGATGTTCAGGAGTTAGCGGTCACTGATGTTCAGGAGTGAGCTGTCGCTGATGTTGTGGAGTGAGCTGTCGCTGATGTTGTGGAGTGAGCGGTCACTGATGTTCAGGATTGAGCGGTCACTGATGTTCAGGAGTGAGCCGTCGCTGATGTTCTGGAGTGAGCGGTCGCTGTTGTTCAGGAGTGGGCGGACGCTGATGTTCAGCAGTGAGCGGTCGCTGATGTCCTGGAGTGAGCAGACGCTGATGTTCAGGAGTGAGCGGTCGCTGATGTTCAGGTGCGAGCGGTACTGATGTTCAGGAGTGAGCCATCGCTAATGTTCAGGAGTGAGCGGTCGCTGATGTTCAGGAGTGAGCGGTCGCTGATGTTCAGGAGTGAGCGGTGCTGATGTTCAGGAGTGAGCGTTCACTGATGTTCAGGAGTGAGCAGTCACTGATGTTCAGGAGTGAGGGGTCGCTGATGTTCAGGAGTGAGGGGTCGCTGATGTTCAGGAGTGAGCGGTCGCTGATGTTCAGGAGTGAGCGGTCACTGATGTTCAGGAGTGAGCGGTCGCTGATGTTCAGGAGTGAGCGGTCACTGATGTTCAGGAGTGAGCGATCACTGATGTTCAGGAGTGAGCGGTCACTGATGTTCAGGAGTGAGGGGTCGCTGATGTTCAGGAGTGATCAGTCCCTGATGTTCAGGAGTGAGTGGTCACTGATGTTTAGGACTGAGTGGTTGCTGATATTCAGGAGTGAGCCGTCGCTGATGTTCAGGAGTGAGCGGTCGCTGATGTTCAGGAGTGAGCGGACGCTGATGTTGTGGAGTGAGCGGTCACTGATGTTCAGGAGTGAGCGGTCACTGATGTTCAGGAGTGAGCGGTCACTGATGTTCAGGAGTTAGCGGTCACGGCTGTTCAGGAGTGAGCGGTCACTGATGTTCAGGAGTGAGCCGTCGGTGATATTGTGGAGTGAGTGGTCGCTGATGTTCAGGAGTGAGCGGTCACTGATGTTCAGGAGTTAGCGGTCACTGATGTTCAGGAGTGAGCCGTCGCTGATGTTCAGGAGTGAGCTGTCGCTAATGTTCAGGAGCGAGCGGTCGCTGATGTTCAGGAGTGAGGGGTCGCTGATGTTCAGGAGTGAGGGGTCGCTGATGTTCAGGAGTGAGCGGTCGCTGATATTCAGGAGTGAGCCGTCGCTGATGTGCAGGAGTGAGCGGTCGCTGATGTTCAGGAGTGAGCGGACGCTGATGTTGTGGAGTGAGCGGTCACTGATGTTCAGGAGTGAGCGGTCACTGATGTTCAGGAGTGAGCGGTCACTGATGTTCAGGAGTTAGCGGTCACTGCTGTTCAGGAGTGAGCGGTCACTGATGTTCAGGAGTGAGCCGTCGGTGATATTGTGGAGTGAGTGGTCGCTGATGTTCAGGAGTGAGCGGTCACTGATGTTCAGGAGTTAGCGGTCACTGATGTTCAGGAGTGAGCTGTCGCTGATGTTGTGGAGTGAGCTGTCGCTGATGTTGTGGAGTGAGCGGTCACTGATGTTCAGGATTGAGCGGTCACTGATGTTCAGGAGTGAGCCGTCGCTGATGTTCTGGAGTGAGCGGTCGCTGTTGTTCAGGAGTGGGCGGACGCTGATGTTCAGGAGTGAGCGGTCGCTGATGTTCAGGAGTGAGCGGTCGCTGATGTTCAGGTGCGAGCGGTACTGATGTTCAGGAGTGAGCCATCGCTAATGTTCAGGAGTGAGCGGTCGCTGATGTTCAGGAGTGAGCGGTCGCTGATGTTCAGGAGTGAGCTGTCGCTGATGTTCAGGAGTGAGCGGTGCTGATGTTCAGGAGTGAGCGTTCACTGATGTTCAGGAGTGAGCGGTCACTGATGTTCAGGAGTGAGCGGTCACTGATGTTCAGGAGTGAGGGGTCGCTGATGTTCAGGAGTGAGCGGTCGCTGATGTTCAGGAGTGAGCGGTCGCTGATGTTCAGCAGTGAGCGTTCACTGATGTTCAGGAGTGAGCGGTCACTGATGTTCAGGAGTGAGCGGTCGCTGATGTTCAGGAGTGAGCGGTCACTGATGTTCAGGAGTGAGCGATCACTGATGTTCAGGAGTGAGCGGTCACTGATGTTCAGGAGTGAGGGTCGCTGATGTTCAGGAGTGAGCGGTCGCTAATGTTCAGGAGTGAGCGGTCGCTGATGTTCAGGAGTGAGCCGTCGCTGATTTTCTGGATTGAGCGGTAACTGATGTTCAGGAGTGAGAGGTGATTGATCTTCAGGATTGAACGGTGCTGATGTTCAGTAATGAGCGGTCAATGATGTTGTGGAGTGAGCGGTCGCTGATGTTGTGGAGTGAGCGGTCGCTGATGTTGTGGAGTTTGCGGTCGCTGATGTTGTGGAGTGAGCGGTCACTGATGTTCAGGACTGAGCGGTCGCTGATGTTCAGGAGTGAGCCGTCGCTGATGTTAAGGAGTTAACGATCACTGATGTTCAGGAGCGAGCGGTCCTTGATGTTCCGGAGTGAGCCGTCGCTGATGTTAAGGAGTTAACGATCACTGATGTACAGGAGGGAGCGGTCGCTGATGTACAGGAGTGAGCGGTCACTGATGTTCAGGAGTGAGCGGTCACTGATGTTCAGGAGTGAGGGGTCGCTGATGTTCAGGAGTGAGCAGTCCCTCATGTTCAGGAGTGAGGGGTCGCTGATGTTCAGGAGTGAGGGGTCGCTGATGTTCAGGAGTGAGCGGTCGCTGATGTTCAGGAGTGAGCGGTCCCTTATGTTCAGGAGTTAGCGGTCTCTGATTTTCAGGAGTGAGCGGTGCTGATGTTCAGGAGTGAGCGGTGCTGATGTTCAGGAGTGAGCGGTGCTGATGTTCAGGAGTGAGCGGTGCTGATGTTCAGGAGTGAGCGGTGCTGATGTTCAGGAGTGAGTGGTCGCTGATGTTCAGGAGTGAGCCGTCGCTGATATTCAGGAGTGAACGGTCCTTGTTGTTCAGGAGTGAGTGGTCGCTAATGTTGTGGAGTTAGCGGTCACTGAGGTTCTGGAGTGACCGGTCGCTGATGTTCAGGAGTTAGCGGTCACTGATGTTCAGGAGTTAGCGGTCACTGATTTTCAGGAGTGAGCCGTCGCTGATGTTGAGGAGTGAGTGGTCACTGATGTTGAGGAGTTAGCGGTCACTGATGTTCAGGAGTTAGCGGTCACTGATTTTCAGGAGTGAGCCGTCGCTGATGTTGAGGAGTGAGTGGTCACTGATGTTCAGGAGTGAGCGGTCATTGATCTTCAGGATTGAGCTGTGCTGATGTTCAATAATGAGCGGTCGCTGATGTTGTGGAGTGAGCGGTCACTGATGTTGTGGAGTGAGCGGTCGCTGATGTTGTGAAGTAGGCGGTCACTGATGTTGTGGAGTGAGCGGTCGCTGATATTGAGGAGTGAGCAGTCACTTATGTTCAGCAGAGAGTGGTCGCTAATGTTCAGCAGCGAGCGATCCTTGATGTTCAGGAGTGAGCAGTTACTTAAGTTCAGGAGTGATTGTTCAGGAGTGATGTTCAGGAGTGAGCGGTCACTGATGATCCGGAGTGAGCGGTCGCTGATGTTCAGGAGTGAGGGGTCGCTGATGGTCAGCAGTGAGCGGTCGCTGATGTTCAGGAGTGAGCGGTCGCTGATGTTCAGGAGTGAGCGGTTGCTGATGTTCAGGAGTGAGCGGTCGCTGATGTTCAGGAGTGAGCAGTCGCTGATGTTCAGGTGTGAGCGGTCACTGATGTTGAGGAGTGAGCGGTTGCTGATGTTCAGGAGTGAGCAGTCACTGATGTTGTGGAGTGAGGGATCGCTGATGTTCAGGAGTGAGTGGTCACTGATGTTCAGGAGTGAGCGGTCGCTGATATTCAGGAGTGGACGGTTCTTGTTGTTCAGGAGTGAGTGGTCACTGATGTTCAGGAGTGAGCAGTCACTGATGTTGTGGAGTGAGGGTCACTGATGTTGTGGAGTGAGGGGTCGCTGATATTCAGTAGTGAGCGGTCGCTGGTGATCAGTAGTGAGCGGTCACTGATGTTCAGGAGGGAGCGGTGGCTGATGTTCAGGAGTGAGTGGTCACTGATGTTTAGGAGTGAGCGGTCCCTGATGTTCAGGAGTGAGGGGTCGCTGATGTTCAGGAGTGAGCTGTCGCTGATGTTCAGGAGTGAGCGGTCGCTGATATTCAGGAGTGAGCCGTCGCTGATGTTCACGAGGGAGCGGTCGCTGATGTTCAGGAGTGAGCGGTCGCTGATGTTCAGGAGTGAGCGGTCCCTGATGTTCTGGAGTGAGGGGTCACTGATGTTTAGGAGTGAGCGGTCCCTGATGTTCAGGAGTGAGGGGTCGCTGATGTTCAGGAGTGAGCGGTCGCTGATGTTCAGGAGTGAGCGGTCGCTGATATTCAGGAGTGAGCCACAGCTGATGTTCAGGAGGGAGCGGTCGCTGATGTTCAGGAGTGAGCGGTCACTGATGATCAGGAGTGAGGGGTCGCTGATGTTCAGGAGTGAGGGGTCACTGATGTTCAGGAGTGAGTGGTCGCTGATGTTCAGGAGTGAGCAGTCCCTGATGTTCAGGAGTGAAGGGTCGCTGATGGTCAGGAGTAAGGGGTCGCTGATGTTCAGGAGTGAGCGGTCGCTGATGTTCAGGAGTGAGCGGTCGCTTATGTTCAGGAGTGAGCGGTCTCTGATATTCAGGAGTGAGCGGTGCTGATGTTCAGGAGTGAGCGGTGCTGATGTTCAGGAGTGAGCGGTGCTGATGTTCAGGAGTGAGTGGTCGCTGATGTTCAGGAGTGAGCCGTCGCTGATATTCAGGAGTGAACGGTCCTTGTTGTTCAGGAGTGAGTGGTCGCTAATGTTGTGGAGTTAGCGGTCACTGATGTTCTGGAGTGAGCGGTCGCTGATGTTCAGGAGTTAGCGGTCACTGATGTTCAGGAGTTAGCGGTCACTGATTTTCAGGAGTGAGCCGTCGCTGATGTTGAGGAGTGAGTGGTCACTGATGTTGAGGAGAGTGGTCACTGATGTTCAGGAGTGAGCGGTCATTGATCTTCAGGATTGAGCTGTGCTGATGTTCAATAATGAGCGGTCGCTGATGTTGTGGAGTGAGCGGTCGCTGATGTTGTGGAGTGAGCGGTCACTGATGTTGTGGAGTGAGCGGTCGCTGATGTTGTGAAGTAGGCGGTCACTGATGTTGTGGAGTGAGCGGTCGCTGATATTGAGGAGTGAGCAGTCACTTATGTTCAGCAGAGAGTGGTCGCTAATGTTCAGCAGCGAGCGATCCTTGATGTTCAGGAGTGAGCAGTTACTTAAGTTCAGGAGTGATTGTTCAGGAGTGATGTTCAGGAGTGAGCGGTCACTGATGATCCGGAGTGAGCGGTCGCTGATGTTCAGGAGTGAGGTGTCGCTGATGGTCAGCAGTGAGCGGTCGCTGATGTTCAGGAGTGAGCGGTCGCTGATGTTCAGGAGTGAGCGGTTGCTGATGTTCAGGAGTGAGCGGTCGCTGATGTTCAGGAGTGAGCTGTCGCTGATGTTCAGGTGTGAGCGGTCACTGATGTTGAGAAGTGAGCGGTTGCTGATGTTCAGGAGTGAGCAGTCACTGATGTTGTGGAGTGAGGGATCGCTGATGTTCAGGAGTGAGTGGTCGCTGATGTTCAGGAGTGAGCGGTCGTTGATGTTGTGGAGTGAGGGTCACTGATGTTGTGGAGTGAGGGGTCGCTGATATTCAGTAGTGAGCGGTCGCTGATGTTCAAGAGTGAGCGGTCAATTATGTTCACGAGTGAGCGGTCGCTGATGTTCAAGAGTGAGCGGTCACTTCTGTTCAGGAGAGAGTGGTCGCTGATGTTCAGGAGAGAGCGGTCGCTGGTGTTCAGGAGTGAGCGGTCGCTTATATTCAGGAGTGAACAGTCCTAGTTGTTCAGGAGTTAGCGGTCACTGATTTTCAGGAGTGAGCCGTCGCTGATGTTGAGGAGTGAGTGGTCACTGATGTTGAGGAGAGTGGTCACTGATGTTCAGGAGTGAGCGGTCATTGATCTTCAGGATTGAGCTGTGCTGATGTTCAATAATGAGCGGTCGCTGATGTTGTGGAGTGAGCGGTCGCTGATGTTGTGGAGTGAGCGGTCACTGATGTTGTGGAGTGAGCGGTCGCTGATGTTGTGAAGTAGGCGGTCACTGATGTTGTGGAGTGAGCGGTCGCTGATATTGAGGAGTGAGCAGTCACTTATGTTCAGCAGAGAGTGGTCGCTAATGTTCAGCAGCGAGCGATCCTTGATGTTCAGGAGTGAGCAGTTACTTAAGTTCAGGAGTGATTGTTCAGGAGTGATGTTCAGGAGTGAGCGGTCACTGATGATCCGGAGTGAGCGGTCGCTGATGTTCAGGAGTGAGGTGTCGCTGATGGTCAGCAGTGAGCGGTCGCTGATGTTCAGGAGTGAGCGGTCGCTGATGTTCAGGAGTGAGCGGTTGCTGATGTTCAGGAGTGAGCGGTCGCTGATGTTCAGGAGTGAGCTGTCGCTGATGTTCAGGTGTGAGCGGTCACTGATGTTGAGAAGTGAGCGGTTGCTGATGTTCAGGAGTGAGCAGTCACTGATGTTGTGGAGTGAGGGATCGCTGATGTTCAGGAGTGAGTGGTCGCTGATGTTCAGGAGTGAGCGGTCGTTGATGTTGTGGAGTGAGGGTCACTGATGTTGTGGAGTGAGGGGTCGCTGATATTCAGTAGTGAGCGGTCGCTGATGTTCAAGAGTGAGCGGTCAATTATGTTCACGAGTGAGCGGTCGCTGATGTTCAAGAGTGAGCGGTCACTTCTGTTCAGGAGAGAGTGGTCGCTGATGTTCAGGAGAGAGCGGTCGCTGGTGTTCAGGAGTGAGCGGTCGCTTATATTCAGGAGTGAACAGTCCTAGTTGTTCAGGAGTGAGCGGTCACTGATTTTCAGGTGTGAGCCGTCGCTGATGTTCAGGTGCGAGCGGTCGCTGATGTTCAGGAGTGAGTGGTCGCTGATGTTCAGGAGTGAGCGGTCGCTGATATTCAGGAGTGAGCGGTCGCTGATGATCAGTAGTGAGTGGTCACTGATTATCAGGAGTGAGCGGTCACTGATGTTCAGGAGTGAGCGGTCACTGATTTTCAGGAGTGAGCCGTCGCTGATGTTCAGGAGTGAGCGGTCGCTGATGTTCAGGAGTGAGCGATCACTGATTTTCAGGAGTGAGCCGTCGCTGATGTTCAGGAGTGAGCGGTCGTTGATATTCAGGACTGAGCGGTCACTGATGTTCAGGAGTGAGCGGTCACTGATGTTCAGGAGTGAGCGGTCACTGATGTTCAGGAATGAGCGGTCGCTGATCTTAAGGAGTGAGCCGTCGCT
The DNA here is from genome assembly GCF_047496885.1 of Scyliorhinus torazame. Lineage (NCBI taxonomy): Eukaryota > Metazoa > Chordata > Chondrichthyes > Carcharhiniformes > Scyliorhinidae > Scyliorhinus > Scyliorhinus torazame. The sequence continues at coordinate 98,046,314 of NC_092710.1, forward strand.
GATGTTCTGGAGTGAGCCGTCGCTGATTTTCTGGAGTGAGCGGTAACTGATGTTCAGGAGTGAGAGGTGATTGATCTTCAGCATTGAGCGGTGCTGATGTTCAGTAATGACCGGTCAATGATGTTGTGGAGTGAGCGGTCGCTGATGTTCAGGAGTGAGCGGTCGCTGGTGATCAGTAGTGAGCGGTCACTGATGTTCAGGAGGGAGCGGTGGCTGATGTTCAGGAGTGAGTGGTCACTGATGTTTAGGAGTGAGCGGTCCCTGATGTTCAGGAGTGAGGGGTCGCTGATGTTCAGGAGTGAGCTGTCGCTGATGTTCAGGAGTGAACGGTCGCTGATATTCAGGAGTGAGCCGTCGCTGATGTTCACGAGGGAGCGGTCGCTGATGTTCAGGAGTGAGCGGTCGCTGATGTTCAGGAGTGAGCGGTCCCTGATGTTCTGGAGTGAGGGGTCACTGATGTTTAGGAGTGAGCGGATCCTGAGGTTCAGGAGTGAGGGGTCGCTGATGTTCAGGAGTGAGCGGTCGCTGATGTTCAGGAGTGAGCGGTCGCTGATATTCAGGAGTGAGCCGCAGCTGATGTTCAGGAGGGAGCGGTCGCTGATGTTCAGGAGTGAGCGGTCACTGATGATCAGGAGTGAGCGGTCCCTGATGTTCAGGAGTGAGGGGTCGCTGATGTTCAGGAGTGAGTGGTCGCTGATGTTCAGGAGTGAGCGGTCCCTGATGTTCAAAAGTGAGGGGTCGCTGATGTTCAGGAGTGAGGGGTCGCTGATGTTCAGGATTGAGCGGTCGCTGATGTTCAGGAGTGAGCGGTCGCTTATGTTCAGGAGTGAGCGGTCTCTGATTTTCAGGAGTGAGCGGTGCTGATGTTCAGGAGTGAGCGGTGCTGATGTTCAGGAGTGAGCGGTGCTGATGTTCAGGAGTGAGTGGTTGCTGATGTTCAGGAGTGAGCGGTCGCTGATATTCAGGAGTGAACGGTCCTTGTTGTTCAGGAGTGAGTGGTCGCTAATGTTGTGGAGTTAGCGGTCACTGATGTTCTGGAGTGAGCGGTCGCTGATGTTCAGGAGTTAGCGGTCACTGATGTTCAGGAGTTAGCGGTCACTGATTTTCAGGAGTGAGCCGTCGCTGATGTTGAGGAGTGAGTGGTCACTGATATTCAGGAGTGAACGGTCCTTGTTGTTCAGGAGTGAGTGGTCGCTAATGTTGTGGAGTTAGCGGTCACTGATGTTCAGGAGTGAGCGATCATTGATCTTAAGGATTGAGCTGTGCTGATGTTCAGTAATGAGCGGTCGCTGATGTTGTGGAGTGAGCGGTCGCTGATGTGGAGTGAGCGGTCGCTGATGTTGTGGAGTGAGCGGTCGCTTATGTTGTGGAGTGAGCGGTCACTGATGTTGTGGAGTGAGCGGTCGCTGATGTTGTGGAGTGAGCGGTCACTGATGTTGTGGAGTGAGCGGTCGCTGATATTGAGGAGTGAGCGGTCGCTGATGTTCAGGAGTGGGCGGTCACTTATGTTCAGCAGAGAGTGGTCGCTAATGTTCAGCAGCGAGCGATCCTTGATGTTCAGGAGTGAGCAGTTACTTATGTTCAGGAGTGATTGTTCAGGACTGATGTTCAGGAGTGAGCGGTCACTGATGTTCCGGAGTGAGCGGTCGCTGATGTTCAGGAGTGAGGGGTCGCTGATGGTCAGCAGTGAGCGGTCGCTGATGTTCAGGAGTGAGGGGTCGCTGATGTTCAGGAGTGAGCGGTCGCTGATGGTCAGCAGTGAGCGGTCGCTGATGTTCAGGAGTGAGCGGTCGCTGATGTTCAGGAGTGAGGGGTCGCTGATGGTCAGCAGTGAGCGGTCGCTGATGGTCAGCAGTGAGCGGTCGCTGATGTTCAGGAGTGAGCGGTCGCTGATGTTCAGGAGTGAGCGGTCGCTGATGTTCAGGAGTGAGCGGTCGCTGATGTTCAGGAGTGAGCGGTCGCTGATGTTCAGGTGTGAACCATTGCTGATGTTCAGGAGTGAGCGGTCACTGATGTTCCGGAGTGAGCGGTCGCTGATGTTCAGGAGTGAGCTGTCGCTGATGTTCAGGAGTGAGCGGTTGCTGATGTTCAGGAGTGAGCGGTCACTGATGTTGAGGAGTGAGCGGTTGCTGATGTTCAGGAGTGAGCAGTCACTGATGTTGTGGAGTGAGGGATCGCTGATATTCAGGAGTGAGTGGTCGCTGATATTCAGGAGTGAGTGGTCGCTGAAGTTCAGGAGTGAGTGGTCGCTGATGTTCAGGAGTGAGCGGTCGCTGATATTCAGGAGTGGACGGTTCTTGTTGTTCAGGAGTGAGTGGTCACTGATGTTCAGGAGTGAGCAGTCACTGATGTTGTGGAGTGAGGGTCACTGATGTTGTGGAGTGAGGGGTCGCTGATATTCAGGAGTGAGCGGTCGCTGATGTTCAATTGTGAGCGGTCAATTATGTTCAAGAGTGAGCGGTCGCTGATGTTCAAGAGTGAGCGGTCACTTATGTTCAGGAGAGAGTGGTCGCTGATGTTCAGGAGAGAGCGGTCGCTGGTGTTCAGGAGTGAGCGGTCGCTTATATTCAGGAGTGAACAGTCCTAGTTGTTCAGGAGTGAGCGGTCACTGATTTTCAGGTGTGAGCCGTCGCTGATGTTCAGGTGCGAGCGGTCGCTGATGTTCAGGAGTGAGTGGTCGCTGATGTTCAGGAGTGAGCGGTCGCTGATGTTCAGGAGTGAGTGGTCGCTGATGGTCAGCAATGAGCGGTCGCTAATGTTCAGGAGTGAGCGGTCGCTGATGTTCAGGAGTGAGTGGTCGCTGATGGTCAGCAGTGAGGGGTCGCTGATGTTCAGGAGTGAGCGGTCGCTGATATTCAGGAGTGAACGGTCCTTGTAGTTCAGGAGTGAGTGGTCGCTAATGTTGTGGAGTTAGCGGTCACTGATGTTCTGGAGTGAGCGGTCGCTGATGTTCAGGAGTTAGCGGTCACTGATGTTCAGGAGTTAGCGGTCACTGATTTTCAGGAGTGAGCCGTCGCTGATGTTGAGGAGTGAGTGGTCACTGATGTACAGGAGTGAGCGGTCATTGATCTTCAGGATTGAGCTGTGCTGATGTTCAGTAATGAGCGGTCGCTGATGTTGTGGAGTGAGCGGTCGCTGATGTTGTGGAGTGAGCGGTCACTGATGTTGTGGAGTGAGCGGTCGCTGATGTTGTGAAGTAGGCGGTCACTGATGTTGTGGAGTGAGCGGTCGCTGATATTGAGGAGTGAGCAGTCACTTATGTTCAGCAGAGAGTGGTCGCTAATGTTCAGCAGCGAGCGATCCTTGATGTTCAGGAGTGAGCAGTTACTTAAGTTCAGGAGTGATTGTTCAGGAGTGATGTTCAGGAGTGAGCGGTCACTGATGATCCGGAGTGAGCGGTCGCTGATGTTCAGGAGTGAGGTGTCGCTGATGGTCAGCAGTGAGCGGTCGCTGATGTTCAGGAGTGAGCGGTCGCTGATGTTCAGGAGTGAGCGGTTGCTGATGTTCAGGAGTGAGCGGTCGCTGATGTTCAGGAGTGAGCTGTCGCTGATGTTCAGGTGTGAGCGGTCACTGATGTTGAGAAGTGAGCGGTTGCTGATGTTCAGGAGTGAGCAGTCACTGATGTTGTGGAGTGAGGGATCGCTGATGTTCAGGAGTGAGTGGTCGCTGATGTTCAGGAGTGAGCGGTCGTTGATGTTGTGGAGTGAGGGTCACTGATGTTGTGGAGTGAGGGGTCGCTGATATTCAGTAGTGAGCGGTCGCTGATGTTCAAGAGTGAGCGGTCAATTATGTTCACGAGTGAGCGGTCGCTGATGTTCAAGAGTGAGCGGTCACTTCTGTTCAGGAGAGAGTGGTCGCTGATGTTCAGGAGAGAGCGGTCGCTGGTGTTCAGGAGTGAGCGGTCGCTTATATTCAGGAGTGAACAGTCCTAGTTGTTCAGGAGTGAGCGGTCACTGATTTTCAGGTGTGAGCCGTCGCTGATGTTCAGGTGCGAGCGGTCGCTGATGTTCAGGAGTGAGTGGTCGCTGATGTTCAGGAGTGAGCGGTCGCTGATATTCAGGAGTGAGCGGTCGCTGATGATCAGTAGTGAGTGGTCACTGATTATCAGGAGTGAGCGGTCACTGATGTTCAGGAGTGAGCGGTCACTGATTTTCAGGAGTGAGCCGTCGCTGATGTTCAGGAGTGAGCGGTCGCTGATGTTCAGGAGTGAGCGATCACTGATTTTCAGGAGTGAGCCGTCGCTGATGTTCAGGAGTGAGCGGTCGTTGATATTCAGGACTGAGCGGTCACTGATGTTCAGGAGTGAGCGGTCACTGATGTTCAGGAGTGAGCGGTCACTGATGTTCAGGAATGAGCGGTCGCTGATCTTAAGGAGTGAGCCGTCGCTGATGTTCTGGAGTGAGCCGTCGCTGATTTTCTGGAGTGAGCGGTAACTGATGTTCAGGAGTGAGAGGTGATTGATCTTCAGCATTGAGCGGTGCTGATGTTCAGTAATGACCGGTCAATGATGTTGTGGAGTGAGCGGTCGCTGATGTTCAGGAGTGAGCGGTCGCTGGTGATCAGTAGTGAGCGGTCACTGATGTTCAGGAGGGAGCGGTGGCTGATGTTCAGGAGTGAGTGGTCACTGATGTTTAGGAGTGAGCGGTCCCTGATGTTCAGGAGTGAGGGGTCGCTGATGTTCAGGAGTGAGCTGTCGCTGATGTTCAGGAGTGAACGGTCGCTGATATTCAGGAGTGAGCCGTCGCTGATGTTCACGAGGGAGCGGTCGCTGATGTTCAGGAGTGAGCGGTCGCTGATGTTCAGGAGTGAGCGGTCCCTGATGTTCTGGAGTGAGGGGTCACTGATGTTTAGGAGTGAGCGGATCCTGAGGTTCAGGAGTGAGGGGTCGCTGATGTTCAGGAGTGAGCGGTCGCTGATGTTCAGGAGTGAGCGGTCGCTGATATTCAGGAGTGAGCCGCAGCTGATGTTCAGGAGGGAGCGGTCGCTGATGTTCAGGAGTGAGCGGTCACTGATGATCAGGAGTGAGCGGTCCCTGATGTTCAGGAGTGAGGGGTCGCTGATGTTCAGGAGTGAGTGGTCGCTGATGTTCAGGAGTGAGCGGTCCCTGATGTTCAAAAGTGAGGGGTCGCTGATGTTCAGGAGTGAGGGGTCGCTGATGTTCAGGATTGAGCGGTCGCTGATGTTCAGGAGTGAGCGGTCGCTTATGTTCAGGAGTGAGCGGTCTCTGATTTTCAGGAGTGAGCGGTGCTGATGTTCAGGAGTGAGCGGTGCTGATGTTCAGGAGTGAGCGGTGCTGATGTTCAGGAGTGAGTGGTTGCTGATGTTCAGGAGTGAGCGGTCGCTGATATTCAGGAGTGAACGGTCCTTGTTGTTCAGGAGTGAGTGGTCGCTAATGTTGTGGAGTTAGCGGTCACTGATGTTCTGGAGTGAGCGGTCGCTGATGTTCAGGAGTTAGCGGTCACTGATGTTCAGGAGTTAGCGGTCACTGATTTTCAGGAGTGAGCCGTCGCTGATGTTGAGGAGTGAGTGGTCACTGATATTCAGGAGTGAACGGTCCTTGTTGTTCAGGAGTGAGTGGTCGCTAATGTTGTGGAGTTAGCGGTCACTGATGTTCAGGAGTGAGCGGTCATTGATCTTAAGGATTGAGCTGTGCTGATGTTCAGTAATGAGCGGTCGCTGATGTTGTGGAGTGAGCGGTCGCTGATGTGGAGTGAGCGGTCGCTGATGTTGTGGAGTGAGCGGTCGCTTATGTTGTGGAGTGAGCGGTCACTGATGTTGTGGAGTGAGCGGTCGCTGATGTTGTGGAGTGAGCGGTCGCTGATATTGAGGAGTGAGCGGTCGCTGATGTTCAGGAGTGGGCGGTCACTTATGTTCAGCAGAGAGTGGTCGCTAATGTTCAGCAGCGAGCGATCCTTGATGTTCAGGAGTGAGCAGTTACTTATGTTCAGGAGTGATTGTTCAGGACTGATGTTCAGGAGTGAGCGGTCACTGATGTTCCGGAGTGAGCGGTCGCTGATGTTCAGGAGTGAGGGGTCGCTGATGGTCAGCAGTGAGCGGTCGCTGATGTTCAGGAGTGAGGGGTCGCTGATGTTCAGGAGTGAGCGGTCGCTGATGGTCAGCAGTGAGCGGTCGCTGATGTTCAGGAGTGAGCGGTCGCTGATGTTCAGGAGTGAGGGGTCGCTGATGGTCAGCAGTGAGCGGTCGCTGATGGTCAGCAGTGAGCGGTCGCTGATGTTCAGGAGTGAGCGGTCGCTGATGTTCAGGAGTGAGCGGTCGCTGATGTTCAGGAGTGAGCGGTCGCTGATGTTCAGGAGTGAGCGGTCGCTGATGTTCAGGTGTGAACCATTGCTGATGTTCAGGAGTGAGCGGTCACTGATGTTCCGGAGTGAGCGGTCGCTGATGTTCAGGAGTGAGCTGTCGCTGATGTTCAGGAGTGAGCGGTTGCTGATGTTCAGGAGTGAGCGGTCACTGATGTTGAGGAGTGAGCGGTTGCTGATGTTCAGGAGTGAGCAGTCACTGATGTTGTGGAGTGAGGGATCGCTGATATTCAGGAGTGAGTGGTCGCTGATATTCAGGAGTGAGTGGTCGCTGAAGTTCAGGAGTGAGTGGTCGCTGATGTTCAGGAGTGAGCGGTCGCTGATATTCAGGAGTGGACGGTTCTTGTTGTTCAGGAGTGAGTGGTCACTGATGTTCAGGAGTGAGCAGTCACTGATGTTGTGGAGTGAGGGTCACTGATGTTGTGGAGTGAGGGGTCGCTGATATTCAGGAGTGAGCGGTCGCTGATGTTCAATTGTGAGCGGTCAATTATGTTCAAGAGTGAGCGGTCGCTGATGTTCAAGAGTGAGCGGTCACTTATGTTCAGGAGAGAGTGGTCGCTGATGTTCAGGAGAGAGCGGTCGCTGGTGTTCAGGAGTGAGCGGTCGCTTATATTCAGGAGTGAACAGTCCTAGTTGTTCAGGAGTGAGCGGTCACTGATTTTCAGGTGTGAGCCGTCGCTGATGTTCAGGTGCGAGCGGTCGCTGATGTTCAGGAGTGAGTGGTCGCTGATGTTCAGGAGTGAGCGGTCGCTGATGTTCAGGAGTGAGTGGTCGCTGATGGTCAGCAATGAGCGGTCGCTAATGTTCAGGAGTGAGCGGTCGCTGATGTTCAGGAGTGAGTGGTCGCTGATGGTCAGCAGTGAGGGGTCGCTGATGTTCAGGAGTGAGCGGTCGCTGATATTCAGGAGTGAACGGTCCTTGTAGTTCAGGAGTGAGTGGTCGCTAATGTTGTGGAGTTAGCGGTCACTGATGTTCTGGAGTGAGCGGTCGCTGATGTTCAGGAGTTAGCGGTCACTGATGTTCAGGAGTTAGCGGTCACTGATTTTCAGGAGTGAGCCGTCGCTGATGTTGAGGAGTGAGTGGTCACTGATGTACAGGAGTGAGCGGTCATTGATCTTCAGGATTGAGCTGTGCTGATGTTCAGTAATGAGCGGTCGCTGATGTTGTGGAGTGAGCGGTCGCTGATGTTGTGGAGTGAGCGGTCGCTGATGTTGTGGAGTGAGCGGTCGCTGATGTTGTGGAGTGAGCGGTCGCTGATGTTGTGGAGTGAGCGGTCACTGATGTTGTGGAGTGAGCGGTCGCTGATATTGAGGAGTGAGCGGTCGCTGATGTTCAGGAGTGAGCGGTCGCTGATGTTCAGGAGTGAGCGGTCGCTAATGTTGTGGAGTGAGCGGTCACTGATGTTGTGGAGTGAGCGGTCGCTGATGTTGTGGAGTGAGCGGTCACTGATGTTGTGGAGTGAGCGGTCGCTGATGTGGAGTGAGCGGTCACTGATGTTGTGGAGTGAGCGGTCGCTGATATTGAGGAGTGAGCGGTCGCTGATGTTCAGGAGTGAGCGGTTGCTGATGTTGTGGAGTGAGCGGTCGCTGATGTTGTGGAGTGAGCGGTCGCTGATGTTGTGGAGTGAGCGGTCGCTGATGTTGTGGAGTGAGCGGTCACTGATGTTGTGGAGTGAGCGGTCGCTGATATTGAGGAGTGAGCGGTCGCTGATGTTGTGGAGTGAGCGGTCGCTGATGTTGTGGAGTGAGCGGTCACTGATGTTGTGGAGTGAGCGGTCGCTGATATTGAGGAGTGAGCGGTCGCTGATGTTCAGGAGTGAGCGGTTGCTGATGTTGTGGAGTGAGCGGTCACTGATGTTGTGGAGTGAGTGGTCGCTGATGTTGTGGAGTGAGCGGTCACTGATGTTGTGGAGTGAGCGGTCGCTGATGTTGTGGAGTGAGCGGTCACTGATGTTGTGGAGTGAGCGGTCGCTGATATTGAGGAGTGAGCGGTCGCTGATGTTCAGGAGTGAGCGGTTGCTGATGTTGTGGAGTGAGCGGTCACTGATGTTGTGGAGTGAGCGGTCGCTGATGTTGTGGAGTGAGCGGTCGCTGATGTTGTGGAGTGAGCGGTCGCTGATTTTCAGGTGTGAGCCGTCGCTGATGTTCAGGTGCGAGCGGTCGCTGATGTTCAGGAGCGAGTGGTCGCTGATGTTCAGGAGTGAGCGGTCGCTGATGTTCAGGAGTGAGTGGTCGCTGATGGTCAGCAATGAGCGGTCGCTAATGTTCAGGAGTGAGCGGTCGCTGATGTTCAGGAGTGAGTGGTCGCTGATGGTCAGCAGTGAGGGGTCGCTGATGTTCAGGAGTGAGCGGTCGCTGATATTCAGGAGTGAACGGTCCTTGTTGTTCAGGAGTGAGTGGTCGCTAATGTTGTGGAGTTAGCGGTCACTGATGTTCTGGAGTGAGCGGTCGCTGATGTTCAGGAGTTAGCGGTCACTGATGTTCAGGAGTTAGCGGTCACTGATTTTCAGGAGTGAGCCGTCGCTGATGTTGAGGAGTGAGTGGTCACTGATGTACAGGAGTGAGCGGTCATTGATCTTCAGGATTGAGCTGTGCTGATGTTCAGTAATGAGCGGTCGCTGATGTTGTGGAGTGAGCGGTCGCTGATGTTGTGGAGTGAGCGGTCGCTGATGTTGTGGAGTGAGCGGTCGCTGATGTTGTGGAGTGAGCGGTCGCTGATGTTGTGGAGTGAGCGGTCACTGATGTTGTGGAGTGAGCGGTCGCTGATATTGAGGAGTGAGCGGTCGCTGATGTTCAGGAGTGAGCGGTCGCTGATGTTCAGGAGTGAGCGGTCGCTGATGTTGTGGAGTGAGCGGTCACTGATGTTGTGGAGTGAGCGGTCGCTGATGTTGTGGAGTGAGCGGTCACTGATGTTGTGGAGTGAGCGGTCGCTGATGTGGAGTGAGCGGTCACTGATGTTGTGGAGTGAGCGGTCGCTGATATTGAGGAGTGAGCGGTCGCTGATGTTCAGGAGTGAGCGGTTGCTGATGTTGTGGAGTGAGCGGTCGCTGATGTTGTGGAGTGAGCGGTCGCTGATGTTGTGGAGTGAGCGGTCGCTGATGTTGTGGAGTGAGCGGTCACTGATGTTGTGGAGTGAGCGGTCGCTGATATTGAGGAGTGAGCGGTCGCTGATGTTGTGGAGTGAGCGGTCACTGATGTTGTGGAGTGAGCGGTCGCTGATATTGAGGAGTGAGCGGTCGCTGATGTTCAGGAGTGAGCGGTCGCTGATGTTGTGGAGTGAGCGGTCACTGATGTTGTGGAGTGAACGGTCGCTGATGTTGTGGAGTGAGCGGTCACTGATGTTGTGGAGTGAGCGGTCACTGATGTTGTGGAGTGAGCGGTCGCTGATGTTGTGGAGTGAGTGGTCACTGATGTTGTGGAGTGAGCGGTCGCTGATGTTGTGGAGTGAGCGGTCTCTGATGTTGTGGAGTGAGCGGTCACTGATATTGAGGAGTGAGCGGTCGCTGATGTTCAGGAGTGAGCGGTTGCTGATGTTGTGGAGTGAGCGGTCACTGATGTTGAGGAGTGAGCGGTCACTGATGTTGTGGAGTGAGCGGTCGCTGATATTGAGGAGTGAGCGGTCGCTGATGTTCAGGAGTGAGCGGTTGCTGATGTTGTGGAGTGAGCGGTCACTGATGTTGTGGAGTGAGCGGTCGCTGATGTTGTGGAGTGAGCGGTCGCTGATGTTGTGGAGTGAGCGGTCGCTGATATTGAGGAGTGAGCGGTCGCTGATGTTCAGGAGTGAGGGGTCGCTGATGTTCAGGAGTGAGCGGTCGCTGATGTTCCGGAGTGAGCGGTCGCTGATGTTCCGGAGTGAGCGGTCGCTGATGGTCAGCAGTGAGCGGTCGCTGATGTTCAGGAGTGAGGGGTCGCTGATGTTCAGGAGTGAGCGGTCGCTGATGTTCAGGAGTGAGCGGTCGCTGATGTTCAGCAGCGAGCGATCCTTGATGTTCAGGAGTGAGGGGTCGCTGATGTTCAGGAGTGAGCGGTCGCTGATGTTCCGGAGTGAGCGGTCGCTGATGTTCAGGAGTGAGGGGTCGCTGATGGTCAGCAGTGAGCGGTCGCTGATGTTCAGGAGTGAGGGGTCGCTGATGTTCAGGAGTGAGCGGTCGCTGATGTTCAGGAGTGAGCGGTCGCTGATTTTCATGAGTGAGCGGTCGCTGGTGTTCAGGAGTGAGCGGTCGCTTATATTCAGGAGTGAACAGTCCTCGTTGTTCAGGAGTGAGCGGTCACTGATTTTCAGGTGTGAGCCGTCGCTGATGTTCAGGTGCGAGCGGTCGCTGATGTTCAGGAGTGAGTGGTCGCTGGTGATCAGTAGTAAGCGGTCACTGATGTTCAGGAGGGAGCGGTGGCTGATGTTCAGGAGTGAGCGGTCGCTGATGTTCAGGAGTGAGCGGTCGCTGATATTCAGGAGTGAGCGGTCGCTGATGTTCAGGAGTGAGCGGTCACTGATTTTCAGGAGTGAGCCGTCGCTGATGTTCAGGAGTGAGCGGTCGCTGATGTTCAGGAGTGAGCAGTCACTGATGTTGTGGAGTGAGGGATCGCTGATATTCAGGAGTGAGTGGTCGCTGATATTCAGGAGTGAGTGGTCGCTGAAGTTCAGGAGTGAGTGGTCGCTGATGTTCAGGAGTGAGCGGTCGCTGATATTCAGGAGTGGACGGTTCTTGTTGTTCAGGAGTGAGTGGTCACTGATGTTCAGGAGTGAGCAGTCACTGATGTTGTGGAGTGAGGGTCACTGATGTTGTGGAGTGAGGGGTCGCTGATATTCAGGAGTGAGCGGTCGCTGATGTTCAATTGTGAGCGGTCAATTATGTTCAAGAGTGAGCGGTCGCTGATGTTCAAGAGTGAGCGGTCACTTATGTTCAGGAGAGAGTGGTCGCTGATGTTCAGGAGAGAGCGGTCGCTGGTGTTCAGGAGTGAGCGGTCGCTTATATTCAGGAGTGAACAGTCCTAGTTGTTCAGGAGTGAGCGGTCACTGATTTTCAGGTGTGAGCCGTCGCTGATGTTCAGGTGCGAGCGGTCGCTGATGTTCAGGAGTGAGTGGTCGCTGATGTTCAGGAGTGAGCGGTCGCTGATGTTCAGGAGTGAGTGGTCGCTGATGGTCAGCAATGAGCGGTCGCTAATGTTCAGGAGTGAGCGGTCGCTGATGTTCAGGAGTGAGTGGTCGCTGATGGTCAGCAGTGAGGGGTCGCTGATGTTCAGGAGTGAGCGGTCGCTGATATTCAGGAGTGAACGGTCCTTGTAGTTCAGGAGTGAGTGGTCGCTAATGTTGTGGAGTTAGCGGTCACTGATGTTCTGGAGTGAGCGGTCGCTGATGTTCAGGAGTTAGCGGTCACTGATGTTCAGGAGTTAGCGGTCACTGATTTTCAGGAGTGAGCCGTCGCTGATGTTGAGGAGTGAGTGGTCACTGATGTACAGGAGTGAGCGGTCATTGATCTTCAGGATTGAGCTGTGCTGATGTTCAGTAATGAGCGGTCGCTGATGTTGTGGAGTGAGCGGTCGCTGATGTTGTGGAGTGAGCGGTCGCTGATGTTGTGGAGTGAGCGGTCGCTGATGTTGTGGAGTGAGCGGTCACTGATGTTGTGGAGTGAGCGGTCGCTGATATTGAGGAGTGAGCGGTCGCTGATGTTCAGGAGTGAGCGGTCGCTGATGTTCAGGAGTGAGCGGTCGCTAATGTTGTGGAGTGAGCGGTCACTGATGTTGTGGAGTGAGCGGTCGCTGATGTTGTGGAGTGAGCGGTCACTGATGTTGTGGAGTGAGCGGTCGCTGATGTGGAGTGAGCGGTCACTGATGTTGTGGAGTGAGCGGTCGCTGATATTGAGGAGTGAGCGGTCGCTGATGTTCAGGAGTGAGCGGTTGCTGATGTTGTGGAGTGAGCGGTCGCTGATGTTGTGGAGTGAGCGGTCGCTGATGTTGTGGAGTGAGCGGTCGCTGATGTTGTGGAGTGAGCGGTCACTGATGTTGTGGAGTGAGCGGTCGCTGATATTGAGGAGTGAGCGGTCGCTGATGTTGTGGAGTGAGCGGTCGCTGATGTTGTGGAGTGAGCGGTCACTGATGTTGTGGAGTGAGCGGTCGCTGATATTGAGGAGTGAGCGGTCGCTGATGTTCAGGAGTGAGCGGTTGCTGATGTTGTGGAGTGAGCGGTCACTGATGTTGTGGAGTGAGTGGTCGCTGATGTTGTGGAGTGAGCGGTCACTGATGTTGTGGAGTGAGCGGTCGCTGATGTTGTGGAGTGAGCGGTCACTGATGTTGTGGAGTGAGCGGTCGCTGATATTGAGGAGTGAGCGGTCGCTGATGTTCAGGAGTGAGCGGTTGCTGATGTTGTGGAGTGAGCGGTCACTGATGTTGTGGAGTGAGCGGTCGCTGATGTTGTGGAGTGAGCGGTCGCTGATGTTGTGGAGTGAGCGGTCGCTGATTTTCAGGTGTGAGCCGTCGCTGATGTTCAGGTGCGAGCGGTCGCTGATGTTCAGGAGTGAGTGGTCGCTGATGTTCAGGAGTGAGCGGTCGCTGATGTTCAGGAGTGAGTGGTCGCTGATGGTCAGCAATGAGCGGTCGCTAATGTTCAGGAGTGAGCGGTCGCTGATGTTCAGGAGTGAGTGGTCGCTGATGGTCAGCAGTGAGGGGTCGCTGATGTTCAGGAGTGAGCGGTCGCTGATATTCAGGAGTGAACGGTCCTTGTTGTTCAGGAGTGAGTGGTCGCTAATGTTGTGGAGTTAGCGGTCACTGATGTTCTGGAGTGAGCGGTCGCTGATGTTCAGGAGTTAGCGGTCACTGATGTTCAGGAGTTAGCGGTCACTGATTTTCAGGAGTGAGCCGTCGCTGATGTTGAGGAGTGAGTGGTCACTGATGTACAGGAGTGAGCGGTCATTGATCTTCAGGATTGAGCTGTGCTGATGTTCAGTAATGAGCGGTCGCTGATGTTGTGGAGTGAGCGGTCGCTGATGTTGTGGAGTGAGCGGTCGCTGATGTTGTGGAGTGAGCGGTCGCTGATGTTGTGGAGTGAGCGGTCGCTGATGTTGTGGAGTGAGCGGTCACTGATGTTGTGGAGTGAGCGGTCGCTGATATTGAGGAGTGAGCGGTCGCTGATGTTCAGGAGTGAGCGGTCGCTGATGTTCAGGAGTGAGCGGTCGCTGATGTTGTGGAGTGAGCGGTCACTGATGTTGTGGAGTGAGCGGTCGCTGATGTTGTGGAGTGAGCGGTCACTGATGTTGTGGAGTGAGCGGTCGCTGATGTGGAGTGAGCGGTCACTGATGTTGTGGAGTGAGCGGTCGCTGATATTGAGGAGTGAGCGGTCGCTGATGTTCAGGAGTGAGCGGTTGCTGATGTTGTGGAGTGAGCGGTCGCTGATGTTGTGGAGTGAGCGGTCGCTGATGTTGTGGAGTGAGCGGTCGCTGATGTTGTGGAGTGAGCGGTCACTGATGTTGTGGAGTGAGCGGTCGCTGATATTGAGGAGTGAGCGGTCGCTGATGTTGTGGAGTGAGCGGTCACTGATGTTGTGGAGTGAGCGGTCGCTGATATTGAGGAGTGAGCGGTCGCTGATGTTCAGGAGTGAGCGGTCGCTGATGTTGTGGAGTGAGCGGTCACTGATGTTGTGGAGTGAACGGTCGCTGATGTTGTGGAGTGAGCGGTCACTGATGTTGTGGAGTGAGCGGTCACTGATGTTGTGGAGTGAGCGGTCGCTGATGTTGTGGAGTGAGCGGTCACTGATGTTGTGGAGTGAGCGGTCGCTGATGTTGTGGAGTGAGCGGTCTCTGATGTTGTGGAGTGAGCGGTCGCTGATATTGAGGAGTGAGCGGTCGCTGATGTTCAGGAGTGAGCGGTTGCTGATGTTGTGGAGTGAGCGGTCACTGATGTTGTGGAGTGAGCGGTCGCTGATGTTGTGGAGTGAGCGGTCGCTGATGTTGTGGAGTGAGCGGTCGCTGATATTGAGGAGTGAGCGGTCGCTGATGTTCAGGAGTGAGGGGTCGCTGATGTTCAGGAGTGAGCGGTCGCTGATGTTCCGGAGTGAGCGGTCGCTGATGTTCCGGAGTGAGCGGTCGCTGATGGTCAGCAGTGAGCGGTCGCTGATGTTCAGGAGTGAGGGGTCGCTGATGTTCAGGAGTGAGCGGTCGCTGATGTTCAGGAGTGAGCGGTCGCTGATGTTCAGCAGCGAGCGATCCTTGATGTTCAGGAGTGAGGGGTCGCTGATGTTCAGGAGTGAGCGGTCGCTGATGTTCCGGAGTGAGCGGTCGCTGATGTTCAGGAGTGAGGGGTCGCTGATGGTCAGCAGTGAGCGGTCGCTGATGTTCAGGAGTGAGGGGTCGCTGATGTTCAGGAGTGAGCGGTCGCTGATGTTCAGGAGTGAGCGGTCGCTGATTTTCATGAGTGAGCGGTCGCTGGTGTTCAGGAGTGAGCGGTCGCTTATATTCAGGAGTGAACAGTCCTCGTTGTTCAGGAGTGAGCGGTCACTGATTTTCAGGTGTGAGCCGTCGCTGATGTTCAGGTGCGAGCGGTCGCTGATGTTCAGGAGTGAGTGGTCGCTGGTGATCAGTAGTAAGCGGTCACTGATGTTCAGGAGGGAGCGGTGGCTGATGTTCAGGAGTGAGCGGTCGCTGATGTTCAGGAGTGAGCGGTCGCTGATATTCAGGAGTGAGCGGTCGCTGATGTTCAGGAGTGAGCGGTCACTGATTTTCAGGAGTGAGCCGTCGCTGATGTTCAGGAGTGAGCGGTCGCTGATTTTCAGGAGTGAGCGATCACTGATTTTCAGGAGTGAGCCGTCGCTGATGTTCAGGTGCGAGCGGTCACTGATGTTCAGGAGTGAGCGGTCACTGATGTTCAGGAGTGAGCGGTCACTGATGTTCAGGAATGAGCGGTCGCTGATCTTAAGGAGTGAGCCGTCGCTGATGTTCTGGAGTGAGCGGTAACTGATGTTCAGGAGTGAGAGGTGATTGATCTTCAGCATTGAGCGGTGCTGATCTTCAGTAATGAGCGGTCAATGATGTTGTGGAGTGAGCGGTCGCTGATGTTCAGGAGTGAGCGGTCGCTGGTGATCAGTAGTAAGCGGTCACTGATGTTCAGGAGGGAGCGGTGGCTGATGTTCAGGAGTGAGCGGTCGCTGATGTTCAGGAGTGAGCGGTCGCTGATATTCAGGAGTGAGCCGCAGCTGATGTTCAGGAGGGAGCGGTCGCTGATGTTCAGGAGTGAGTGGTCACTGATGATCAGGAGTGAGCGGTCCCTGATGTTCAGGAGTGAGGGGTCGCTGATGTTCAGGAGTGAGTGGTCGCTTATGTTCAGGAGTGAGCAGTCCCTGATGTTCAGGAGTGAGGGGTCGCTGATGTTCAGGAGTGAGGGGTCGCTGATGTTCACGAGTGAGCGGCCGCTGATGTTCAGGAGTGAGCGGTCGCTTATGTTCAGGAGTGAGCGGTCTCTGATTTTCAGGAGTGAGCGGTGCTGATGTTCAGGAGTGAGCGGTGCTGATGTTCAGGAGTGAGCGGTGCTGATGTTCAGGAGTGAGTGGTCGCTGATGTTCAGGAGTGAGCGGTCGCTGATATTCAGGAGTGAACGGTCCTTGTTGTTCAGGAGTGAGTGGTCGCTAATGTTGTGGAGTTAGCGGTCACTGATGTTCTGGAGTGAGCGGTCGCTGATGTTCAGGAGTTAGCGGTCACTGATGTTCAGGAGTGAGCGGTCACTGATTTTCAGGAGTGAGCCGTCGCTGATGTTCAGGAGTGAGCGGTCGCTGATGATCAGTAGTGAGCGGTCGCTGATGTTCAGGAGTGAGCGGTGACTGATTTTCAGGAGTTAGCCGTCGCTGATGTTAAGGAGTGAGCGGTCGCTGATGTTCAGGAGTGAGCGATCACTGATTTTCAGCAGTGAGCCGTCGCTGATGTTCAGGAGTGAGCGGTCGTTGATGTTCAGGACTGAGCGGTCACTGATGTTCAGGAGTGAGCGGTAACTGATGTTCAGGAGTGAGAGGTGATTGATCTTCAGCATTGAGCGGTGCTGATCTTCAGTAATGACCGGTCAATGATGTTGTGGAGTGAGCGGTCGCTGATGTTCAGGAGTGAGCGGTCGCTGGTGATCAGTAGTGAGCGGTCACTGATGATCAGGAGTGAGCGGTCCCTGATGTTCAGGAGTGAGGGGTCGCTGATGTTCAGGAGTGAGGGGTCGCTGATGTTCAGGAGTGAGCGGTCGCTGATGTTCAGGAGTGAGCGGTCGCTTATGTTCAGGAGTGAGCGGTCTCTGATTTTCAGGAGTGAGCGGTGCTGATGTTCAGGAGTGAGCGGTGCTGATGTTCAGGAGTGAGCGGTGCTGATGTTCAGGAGTGAGCGGTGCTGATGTTCAGGAGTGAGTGGTCGCTGATGTTCAGGAGTGAGCGGTCGCTGATATTCAGGAGTGAACGGTCCTTGTTGTTCAGGAGTGAGTGGTCGCTAATGTTGTGGAGTTAGCGGTCACTGATGTTCTGGAGTGAGCGGTCGCTGATGTTCAGGAGTTAGCGGTCACTGATGTTCAGGAGTTAGCGGTCACTGATTTTCAGGAGTGAGCCGTCGCTGATGTTGAGGAGTGAGTGGTCACTGATGTTCAGGAGTGAGCGGTCATTGATCTTCAGGATTGAGCTGTGCTGATGTTCAGTAATGAGCGGTCGCTGATGTTGTGGAGTGAGCGGTCGCTGATGTTGTGGAGTGAGCGGTCGCTTATGTTGTGGAGTGAGCGGTCACTGATGTTGTGGAGTGAGCGGTCGCTGATGTTGTGGAGTGAGCGGTCACTGATGTTGTGGAGTGAGCGGTCGCTGATATTGAGGAGTGAGCGGTCGCTGATGTTCAGGAGTGGGCGGTCACTTATGTTCAGCAGAGAGTGGTCGCTAATGTTCAGCAGCGAGCGATCCTTGATGTTCAGGAGTGAGCAGTTACTTATGTTCAGGCGTGATTGTTCAGGAGTGATGTTCAGGAGTGAGCGGTCACTGATGTTCCGGAGTGAGCGGTCGCTGATGTTCAGGAGTGAGGGGTCGCTGATGGTCAGCAGTGAGCGGTCGCTGATGGTCAGCAGTGAGCGGTCGCTGATGTTCAGGAGTGAGCGGTCGCTGATGTTCAGGAGTGAGCGGTCGCTGATGTTCAGGAGTGAGCGGTCGCTGATGTTCAGGAGTGAGCGGTCGCTCATGTTCAGGTGTGAACCATTGCTGATGTTCAGGAGTGAGCGGTCACTGATGTTCCGGAGTGAGCGGTCGCTGATGTTCAGGAGTGAGCTGTCGCTGATGTTCAGGAGTGAGCTGTCGCTGATGTTCAGGAGTGAGCGGTTGCTGATGTTCAGGAGTGAGCGGTCACTGATGTTGAGGAGTGAGCGGTTGCTGATGTTCAGGAGTGAGCAGTCACTGATGTTGTGGAGTGAGGGATCGCTGATATTCAGGAGTGAGTGGTCGCTGATATTCAGGAGTGAGTGGTCGCTGAAGTTCAGGAGTGAGTGGTCGCTGATGTTCAGGAGTGAGCGGTCGCTGATATTCAGGAGTGGACGGTTCTTGTTGTTCAGGAGTGAGTGGTCACTGATGTTCAGGAGTGAGCAGTCACTGATGTTGTGGAGTGAGGGTCACTGATGTTGTGGAGTGAGGGGTCGCAGATATTCAGGAGTGAGCGGTCGCTGATGTTCAAGTGTGAGCGGTCAATTATGTTCAAGAGTGAGCGGTCGCTGATGTTCAAGAGTGAGCGGTCACTTATGTTCAGGAGAGAGTGGTCGCTGATGTTCAGGAGAGAGCGGTCGCTGGTGTTCAGGAGTGAGCGGTCGCTTATATTCAGGAGTGAACAGTCCTAGTTGTTCAGGAGTGAGCGGTCACTGATTTTCAGGTGTGAGCCGTCGCTGATGTTCAGGTGCGAGCGGTCGCTGATGTTCAGGAGTGAGTGGTCGCTGATGTTCAGGAGTGAGCGGTCGCTGATGTTCAGGAGTGAGTGGTCGCTGATGGTCAGCAATGAGTGGTCGCTGATGTTCAGGAGTGAGCGGTCGCTGATGTTCAGGAGTGAGTGGTCGCTGATGGTCAGCAGTGAGGGGTCGCTGATGTTCAGGAGTGAGAGGTCGCTGATATTCAGGAGTGAACGGTCCTTGTTATTCAGGACTGAGTGGTCGCTAATGTTGTGGAGTTAGCGGTCACTGATGTTCTGGAGTGAGCGGTCGCTGATGTTCAGGAGTTAGCGGTCACTGATGTTCAGTAATGAGCGGTCGCTGATGTTGTGGAGTGAGCGGTCGCTGATGTTGTGGAGTGAGCGGTCGCTGATGTTGTGGAGTGAGCGGTCGCTGATGTTGTGGAGTGAGCGGTCGCTGATGTTGTGGAGTGAGCGGTCGCTGATGTTGTGGAGTGAGCGGTCGCTGATATTGTGGAGTTAGCGGTCACTGATGTTGTTGAGTGAGCGGTCGCTGATGTTGTGGAGTGAGCGGTCACTGATGTTGTGGAGTGAGCGGTCGCTGATGTTGTGGAGTGAGCGGTTGCTGATGTTGTGGAGTGAGCGGTCACTGATGCTGTGGAGTGTGCGGTCGCTGACGTTGTGGAGTGAGCGGTCACTGATGTTGTGGAATGAGCGGTCGCTGATATTGAGGAGTGAGCGGTCGCTGATGTTCAGGAGTGAGCGGTCGCTGATGTTGTGGAGTGAGCGGTCACTGATGTTGTGGAGTGAGCGGTCGCTGATGTTGTGGAGTGAGCGGTCGCTGATGTTGTGGAGTGAGCGGTCACTGATGTTGTGGAGTGAGCGGTCGCTGATATTGAGGAGTGAGCGGTCGCTGATGTTGTGGAGTGAGCGGTCACTGATGTTGTGGAGTGAGCGGTCGCTGATATTGAGGAGTGAGCGGTCGCTGATGTTCAGGAGTGAGCGGTTGCTGATGTTGTGGAGTGAGCGGTCACTGATGTTCTGGAGTGAGCGGTCGCTGATGTTGTGGAGTGAGCGGTCACTGATGTTGTGGAGTGAGCGGTCACTGATGTTGTGGAGTGAGCGGTCGCTGATGTTGTGGAGTGAGCGGTCACTGATGTTGTGGAGTGAGCGGTCGCTGATGTTGTGGAGTGAGCGGTCACTGATGTTGTGGAGTGAGCGGTCGCTGATATTGAGGAGTGAGCGGTCGCTGATGTTCAGGAGTGAGCGGTTGCTGATGTTGTGGAGTGAGCGGTCACTGATGTTGTGGAGTGAGCGGTCGCTGATGTTGTGGAGTGAGCGGTCGCTGATGTTGTGGAGTGAGCGGTCGCTGATATTGAGGAGTGAGCGGTCGCTGATGTTCAGGAGTGAGCAGTTGCTGATGTTGTGGAGTGAGCGGTCACTGATGTTGTGGAGTGAGCGGTCGCTGATGTTGTGGAGTGAGCGGTCACTGATGTTGTGGAGTGAACGGTCGCTGATATTGAGGAGTGAGCGGTCGCTGATGTTCAGGAGTGAGGGGTCGCTGATGTTCAGGAGTGAGCGGTCGCTGATGTTCCGGAGTGAGCGGTCGCTGATGTTCCGGAGTGAGCGGTCGCTGATGGTCAGCAGTGAGCGGTCGCTGATGTTCAGGAGTGAGGGGTCGCTGATGTTCAGGAGTGAGCGGTCGCTGATGTTCAGGAGTGAGCGGTCGCTGATGTTCAGCAGCGAGCGATCCTTGATGTTCAGGAGTGAGGGGTCGCTGATGTTCAGGAGTGAGCGGTCGCTGATGTTCCGGAGTGAGCGGTCGCTGATGTTCAGGAGTGAGGGGTCGCTGATGGTCAGCAGTGAGCGGTCGCTGATGTTCAGGAGTGACGGGTCCCTGATGTTCAGGAGTGAGCGGTCGCTGATGTTCAGGAGTGAGCGGTCGCTGATGTTCAGGAGTGAGCGGAGGCTGATGTTCAGGTGTGAACCATTGCTGATGTTCAGGAGTGAGCGGTCGCTGATGTTCAGGAGTGAGCGGTCACTGATGTTCAGGAGTGAGCTGTCGCTGATGTTCAGGAGTGAGCGGTTGCTGATGTTCAGGAGTGAGCGGTAACTGATGTTGAGGAGTGAGCGGTTGCTGATGTTCAGGAGTGAGCGGTTGCTGATGTTCAGGAATGAGCGGTCGCTGATGTTCAGGAGTGAGCGGTCGCTGATGTTCAGGTGTGAGCGGTTGCTGATGTTCAGGAGTGAGCGGTAACTGATGTTGAGGAGTGAGCGGTTGCTGATGTTCAGGAGTGAGCGGTAACTGATGTTGAGGAGTGAGCGGTTGCTGATGTTCAGGAGTGAGCGGTAACTGATGTTGAGGAGTGAGCGGTTGCTGATGTTCAGGAGTGAGCTGTCGCTGATGTTCAGGAGTGAGCGGTTGCTGATGTTCAGGAGTGAGCTGTCGCTGATGTTCAGGAGTGAGCGGTTGCTGATGTTCAGGAGTGAGCGGTAACTGATGTTGAGGAGTGAGCAGTTGCTGATGTTCAGGAGTGAGCGGTAACTGATTTTGAGGAGTGAGCGGTTGCTGATGTTCAGGAGTGAGCTGTCGCTGATGTTCAGGAGTGAGCGGTTGCTGATGTTCAGGAGTGAGCGGTAACTGATGTTGAGGAGTGAGCTGTCGCTGATGTTCAGGAGTGAGCGGTTGCTGATGTTCAGGAGTGAGCGGTAACTGATGTTCAGGAGTGAGCTGTCACTGATGTTCAGGAGTGAGCGGTGACTGATGTTGAGGAGTGAGCGGTTGCTGATGTTCAGGAGTGAGCAGTCACTGATGTTGTGGAGTGAGGGATCGCTGATATTCAGGAGTGAGTGGTCGCTGATATTCAGGAGTGAGTGGTCGCTGATGTTTAGGAGTGAGTGGTCGCTGATGTTCAGGAGTGAGCGGTCGCTGATATTCAGGAGTGGACGGTTCTTGTTGTTCAGGAGTGAGTGGTCACTGATGTTCAGGAGTGAGCAGTCACTGATGTTGTGAAGTGAGGGTCACTGATGTTGTGGAGTGAGGGGTCGCTGATATTCAGGAGTGAGCGGTCGCTGATGTTCAAGAGTGAGCGGTCAATTATGTTCAAGAGTGAGCGGTCGCTGATGTTCAAGAGTGAGCGGTCACTTATGTTCAGGAGAGAGTGGTCACTTATGTTCAGGAGTGAGCGGTCGCTTATATTCAGGAGTGAACAGTCCTAGTTGTTCAGGAGTGAGCGTTCACTGATTTTCAGGTGTGAGCCGTCGCTGATGTTCAGGTGCGAGCGGATGCCGATGTTCAGGAGTGAGTGGTTGCTGATGTTCAGGAGTGAGCGGTCGCTGATGTTCAGGAGTGAGCGGTCACTGATGTTCAGGAGTGAGCGGTCACTGATTTTCAGGAGTGAGCCGTCGCTGATGATCAGGAGTGAGCGGTCGCTGATGATCAGTAGTGAGCGATCGCTGATGTTCAGGAGTGAGCGGTCACTGATTTTCAGGAGTGAGCCGTCGCTGATGTTCAGGAGTGAGCGGTCGCTGATGTTCAGGAGTGAGCGGTCACTGATTTTCAGGAGTGAGCCGTCGCTGATGTTCAGGAGTGAGCGGTCGTTGATGTTCAGGACTGAGCGGTCACTGATGTTCAGGAGTGAGCGGTCACTGATGTTCAGGAGTGAGCGGTCACTGATGTTCAGGAATGAGCGGTCGCTGATCTTAAGGAGTGAGCCGTCGCTGATGTTCTGGAGTGAGCCGCCGCTGATTTTCTGGAGTGAGCGGAAACTGATGTTCAGGAGTGAGAGGTGATTGATCTTCAGCATTGAGCGGTGCTGATGTTCAGTAATGACCGGTCAATGATGTTGTGGAGTGAGCGGTCGCTGATGTTGTGGAGTGAGCGTTCGCTGATGTTGTGGAGTGAGCGATCGCTGATGTTGTGGAGTTAGCGGTCGCTGATATTGAGGAGTGAGCGGTCGCTGATGTTCAGGAGTGAGGGATCGCTGATGTTCAGGAGTGAGCTGTCGCTGATATTCAGGAGTGAGCGGTCACTGATGTTCAGGAGTGAGCGGTCACTGATGTTCAGGAGTGAGGGGTCGCTGATGTTCAGGAGTGAGCGGTCGCTGATGTTCAGGAGTGAGCGGTTGCTGATGTTCAGGAGTGAGCGGTCACTGATGTTCAGGACTGAGCGGTGCTGATGTTCAGGAGTGAGCGGTCACTGATGTTCAGGAGTGAGCGGTCGCTGATATTCAGGAGTGAGTGGTCGCTGATGTTCAGGAGTGAGTGGTCGCTGATGTTCAGGAGTGAGCGGTCGCTGATATTCAGGAGTGAACGGTCCTTGTTATTCAGGAGTGAGTGGTCACTGTTTTTCAGGAGTGAGCCGTCGCTGATGTTCAGGAGTGAGCGGTCGCTGATGTTCAGGAGTGAGCGGTGCTGATGTTCAGGAGTGAACGGTCCTTGTTGTTCAGGAGTGAGTGGTCGCTAATGTTGTGGAGTTAGCGGTCACTGATGTTCTGGAGTGAGCGGTCGCTGATGTTCAGGGGTTAGCGGTCACTGATGTTCAGGAGTTAGCGGTCACTGATTTTCAGGAGTGAGCCGTCGCTGATGTTGAGGAGTGAGTGGTCACTGATGTTCAGGAGTGAGCGGTCATTGATCTTCAGGATTGAGCTGTGCTGATGTTCAGTCATGAGCGGTCGCTGATGTTGTGGAGTGAGTGGTCGCTGATGTTGTGGAGTGAGCGGTCGCTGATGTTGTGGAGTGAGCGGTCACTGATGTTGTGGAGTGAGCGGTCGCTGATATTGTGGAGTGAGCGGTCACTGATGTTGTGGAGTGAGCGGTCGCTGATATTGAGGAGTGAGCGGTCGCTGATGTTCAGGAGTGGGCAGTCACTGTTGTTCAGGAGTGATTGTTCAGGAGTGATGTTCCGGTGTGAGCGGCCACTGATGTTCCGGAGTGAGCGGTCGCAGATGTTCAGGAGTGAGGGGTCGCTGATGGTCAGCAGTGAGCGGTCGCTGATGTTCAGGAGTGAGGGGTCGCTGATGTTCAGGAGTGAGCGGTTGCTGATGTTCAGGAGTGAGCGGTTGCTGATGTTCAGGAGTGAGCGGTCGCTGATGTTCAGGAGTGAGCGGTCACTGATGTTCCGGAGTGAGCGGTCGCTGATGTTCAGGAGTGAGCTGTCGCTGATGTTCAGGAGTGAGCGGTTGCTGATGTTCAGGAGTGAGCGGTCACTGATGTTGAGGAGTGAGCGGTTGCTGATGTTCAGGAGTGAGCAGTCACTGATGTTGTGGAGTGAGGGATCGCTGATATTCAGGAGTGAGTGGTCGCTGATGTTCAGGAGTGAGTGGTCGCTGATGTTCAGGAGTGAGCGGTCGCTGATATTCAGGAGTGGACGGTACTTGTTGTTCAGGAGTAAGTGGTCACTGATGTTCAGGAGTGAGCAGTCACTGATGTTGTGGAGTGAGGGTCACTGATGTTGTGGAGTGAGGGGTCGCTGATATTCAGGAGTGAGCGGTCACTGATGTTCAAGAGTGAGCCGTCAATTATGTTCAAGAGTGAGCGGTCGCTGATGTTCAAGAGTGAGCGGTCACTTATGTTCAGGAGAGAGTGGTCGCTGATGTTCAGGAGAGAGCGGTCGCTGGTGTTCAGGAGTGAGCGGTCGCTTATATTCAGGAGTGAACAGTCCTAGTTGTTCAGGAGTGAGCGGTCACTGATTTTCAGGTGTGAGCCGTCGCTGATGTTCAGGTGCGAGCGGTCGCTGATGTTCAGGAGTGAGCGGTCGCTGATGTTCAGGAGTGAGCGGTCGCTGATGATCAGTAGTGAGCGGTCACCGATGTTCAGGAGTGACCGGTCACTGATGTTCAGGAGTGAGCGGTCACTGATGTTGTGGAGTGAGCGGTCGCTGATGTTGTGGAGTTTGCGGTCGCTGATATTGAGGAGTGAGCGGTCGCTGATGTTCAGGAGTGAGGGGTCGCTGATGTTCAGGAGTGAGCGGTCGCTGATATTCAGGAGTGAACGGTCCTTGTTGTTCAGGAGTGAGTGGTCGCTAATGTTGTGGAGTTAGCGGTCACTGATGTTCTGGAGTGAGCGGTCGCTGATGTTCAGGAGTTAGCGGTCACTGATGTTCAGGAGTTAGCGGTCACTGATTTTCAGGAGTGAGCCGTCGCTGATGTTGAGGAGTGAGTGGTCACTGATGTTCAGGAGTGAGCGGTCATTGATCTTCAGGATTGAGCTGTGCTGATGTTCAGTAATGAGCGGTCGCTGATGTTGTGGAGTGAGCGGTCGCTGATGTTGTGGAGTGAGCGGTCGCTGATGTTGTGGAGTGAGCGGTCGCTGATGTTGTGGAGTGAGCGGTCACTGATGTTGTGGAGTGAGCGGTCGCTGATGTTGTGGAGTGAGCGGTCGCTGATATTGAGGAGTGAGCGGTCACTGATGTTCAGGAGTGGGCAGTTACTGATGTTCTGGAGTGAGGGATCGCTGATATTCAGGAGTGAGTGGACGCTGATATTCAGGAGTGAGTGGTCGCTGATGTTCAGGAGTGAGTGGTCGCTGATGTTCAGGAGTGAGCGGTCGCTGATGTTCAGGAGTGAGCGGTCGCTGATATTCAGGAGTGGACGGTTCTTGTTGTTCAGGAGTGAGTGGTCACTGATGTTCAGGAGTGAGCAGTCACTGATGTTGTGAAGTGAGGGTCACTGATGTTGTGGAGTGAGGGGTCGCTGATATTCAGGAGTGAGCGGTCGCGGATGTTCAAGAGTGAGCGGTCAATTATGTTCAAGAGTGAGCGGTCGCTGATGTTCAAGAGTGAGCGGTCACTTATGTTCAGGAGAGAGCGGTCGCTGATGTTCAGGAGAGAGCGGTCGCTGGTGTTCAGGAGTGAGCGGTCGCTTATATTCAGGAGTGAACAGTCCTAGTTGTTCAGGAGTGAGCGGTCACTGATTTTCAGGTGTGAGCCGTCGCTGATGTTCAGGTGCGAGCGGTCGCTGATGTTCAGGAGTGAGCGGTCGCTGATGTTCAGGAGTGAGCGGTCGCTGATGATCAGGTGCGAGCGGTCGCTGATGTTCAGGAGTGAGCGGTCACCGATGTTCAGGAGTGAGCGGTCACTGATGTTCAGGAGTGAGCGGTCACTGATTTTCAGGAGTGAGCCGTCGCTGATGTTCAGGAGTGAGCGGTCCCTGATGTTGTGGAGTGAGCGGTCGCTGATGTTGTGGAGTGAGCGGTCGCTGATGTTGTGGAGTGAGCGGTCGCTGATGTTGTGGAGTTTGCGGTCGCTGATGTTGTGGAGTTTGCGGTCGCTGATATTGAGGAGTGAGCGGTCGCTGATGTTCAGGAGTGAGGGGTCGCTGATGTTCAGGAGTGAGCGGTCGCTGATATTCAGGAGTGAACGGTCCTTGTTGTTCAGTAGTGAGCGGTCGCTGATGTTGTGGAGTGAGCGGTCGCTGATGTTGTGCAGTGAGCGGTCACTGATGTTGTGGAGTGAGCGGTCGCTGATATTGAGGAGTGAGCGGTCACTGATGTTCAGGTGTGGGCAGTCACTGATGTTGTGGAGTGAGGGATCGCTGATATTCAGGAGTGAGTGGTCGCTGATATTCAGGAGTGAGTGGTCGCTGATGTTCAGGAGTGAGTGGTCGCTGATGTTCAGGAGTGAGCGGTCGCTGATATTCAGGAGTGGACGGTTCTTGTTGTTCAGGAGTGAGTGGTCACTGATGTTCAGGAGTGAGCAGTCACTGATGTTGTGAAGTGAGGGTCACTGATGTTGTGGAGTGAGGGGTCGCTGATATTCAGGAGTGAGCGGTCGCTGATGTTCAAGAGTGAGCGGTCAATTATGTTCAAGGGTGAGCGGTCGCTGATGTTCAAGAGTGAGCGGTCACTTATGTTCAGGAGAGAGTGGTCGCTGATGTTCAGGAGAGAGCGGTCGCTGGTGTTCAGGAGTGAGCGGTCGCTTATATTCAGGAGTGAACCGTCCTAGTTGTTCAGGAGTGAGCGGTCACTGATTTTCAGGTGTGACCCGTCGCTGATGTTCAGGTGCGAGCGGTCGCTGATGTTCAGGAGTGAGTGGTCGCTGATGTTCAGGAGTGAGCGGTCGCTGATGTTCAGGAGTGAGCGGTCGCTGATGATCAGTAGTGAGTGGTCACTGATGTTCAGGAGTGAGCGGTCACTGATGTTCAGGAGTGAGCGGTCACTGATTTTCAGGAGTGAGCCGTCGCTGATGTTCAGGAGTGAGCGATCGCTGATGATCAGTAGTGAGCGATCGCTGATGTTCAGGAGTGAGCGGTCACTGATTTTCAGGAGTGAGCCGTCGCTGATGTTCAGGAGTGAGCGGTCGCTGATGTTCAGGAGTGAGCGGTCACTGATGTTCAGGAGTGAGCGGTCACTGATTTTCAGGAGTGAGCCGTCGCTGATGTTCAGGAGTGAGCGGTCGTTGATGTTCAGGACTGAGCGGTCACTGATGTTCAGGAGTGAGCGGTCACTGATGTTCAGGAGTGAGCGGTCACTGATGTTCAGGAATGAGCGGTCGCTGATCTTCAGGAGTGAGCCGTCGCTGATGTTCTGGAGTGAGCCGTCGCTGATTTTCTGGAGTGAGCGGTAACTGATGTTCAGGAGTGAGAGGTGATTGATCTTCAGCATTGAGCGGTGCTGATGTTCAGTAATGACCGGTCAATGATGTTGTGGAGTGAGCGGTCGCTGATGTTGTGGAGTGAGCGTTCGCTGATGTTGTGGAGTGAGCTGTCGCTGATGTTCAGGAGTGAGCGATCGCTGATGTTGTGGAGTTAGCGGTCGCTGATATTGAGGAGTGAGCGGTCGCTGATGTTCAGGAGTGAGCGGTTGCTGATATTCAGGAGTGAGTGGTCGCTGATGTTCAGGAGTGAGTGGTCTCTGATGTTCAGGAGTGAGCGGTCGCTGATATTCAGGAGTGAACGGTCCTTGTTATTCAGGAGTGAGTGGTCACTGATGTTCTGGTGTGAGCGGTCGGTGATGTTCAGGAATGAGCGGCCGCTGATATTCAGGAGTGAGCGGTGATTGATGTTCAGGAGTGAGTGGTCGCTGATGTTCAGGAGTGAGCGGTCGCTGACATTAAGGAGTGAACGGTCCTTGTTGTTCAGGAGTGAGTGGTCGCTAATGTTGTGGAGTTAGCGGTCACTGATGTTCTGGAGTGAGCGGTCGCTGATATTCAGGAGTTAGCGGTCACTGATGTTCAGGAGTTAGCGGTCACTGATTTTCAGGAGTGAGCCGTCGCTGATGTTGAGGAGTGAGTGGTCACTGATGTTCAGGAGTGAGCGGTCGTTGATCTTCAGGATTGAGCTGTGCTGATGTTCAGTAATGAGCGGTCGCTGATGTTGTGGAGTGAGCGGTCACTGATGTTGTGGAGTGAGCGGTCGCTGATATTGTGGAGTGAGCGGTCACTGATGTTGTGGAGTGAGCGGTCGCTGATATTGAGGAGTGGGCAGTCACTGATGTTCAGGAGTGATTGTTCAGGAGTGATGTTCCGGAGTGAGCGGTCACTGATGTTCCGGAGTGAGTGGTCGCAGATGTTCAGGAGTGAGGGGTCGCTGATGGTCAGCAGTGAGCGGTCGCTGATGTTCAGGAGTGAGGCGTCGCTGATGTTCAGGAGTGAGCGGTCGCTGATGTTCAGGAGTGAGCGGTTGCTGATGTTCAGGAGTGAGCGGTCGCTGATGTTCAGGAGTGAGCGGTCACTGATGTTCCGGAGTGAGCGGTCGCTGATGTTCAGGAGTGAGCTATCGCTGATGTTCAGGAGTGAGCGGTTGCTGATGTTCAGGAGTGAGCGGTCACTGATGTTGAGGAGTGAGCGGTTGCTGATGTTCAGGAGTGAGCGGTCGCTGATGTTCAGGAGTGAGCGGTCGCTGATGTTCAGGAGTGAGTGGTCGCTGATGTTCAGGAGTGAGTGGTCGCTGATGTTCAGGAGTGAGCGGTCGCTGATATTCAGGAGTGGACGGTACTTGTTGTTCAGGAGTGAGTGGTCACTGATGTTCAGGAGTGAGCAGTCACTGATGTTGTGGAGTGAGGGTCACTGATGTTGTGGAGTGAGGGGTCGCTGATGTTCAAGAGTGAGCGGTCGCTGATGTTCAAGAGTGAGCGGTCACTTATGTTCAGGAGAGAGTGGTCGCTGATGTTCAGGAGAGAGCGGTCGCTGGTGTTCAGGAGTGAGCGGTCGCTTATATTCAGGAGTGAACAGTCCTAGTTGTTCAGGAGTGAGCGGTCACTGATTTTCAGGTGTGAGCCGTCGCTGATGTTCAGGTGCGAGCGGTCGCTGATGTTCAGGAGTGAGCGGTCGCTGATGTTCAGGAGTGAGCAGTCACTGATGATCAGTAGTGAGCGGTCACCGATGTTCAGGAGTGAGCGGTCGCTGATGTTCAGGAGTGAGCGGTCGCTGATGTTCAGGAGTGAGCAGTCACTGATGATCAGTAGTGAGCGGTCACCGATGTTCAGGAGTGAGCCGTCGCTGATGTTCAGGAGTGAGCGGTCGCTGCTGTTCAGGAGTGAGCCGTCGCTGTTATTCAGGAGTGAACGGTCCTTGTTGTTCAGGAGTGAGCGGTCGCTGATGTTGTGGCGTTAGCGGTCACTGATGTTCAGGAGTGAGCGATCACTGATGTTCAGGAGTTAGCGGTCACTGATTTTCAGGAGAGAGCCGTCACTGATGTTCAGGAGTGATCAGTCGCTGATGTTCAGGAGTGAGTGGTCACTGATGTTTAGGACTGAGTGGTTGCTGATATTCAGGAGTGAGCCGTCGCTGATGTTCAGGAGGGAGCGGTCGCTGATCTTAATGAATGAGACGTTGCTGATGTTCAGGAGTGAGCGGTCACTGATGTTCAGGACTGAGCCGTCGCTGATGTTCAGGAGTGAGCCGTCGCTGATGTTCAGGAGTGAGCGGTCCCTGATGTTCAGGACTGAGCGTTCGCTGATGTTCAGGAGGGAGCGGTCACTGATGTTCAGGACTGAGCGGTCGCTGATGTTCAGGAATGAGCCGTCGCTGATGTTCAGGAGTGAGCGGTCACTGATGTTCAGGACTGAGCGGTCGCTGATGTTCAGGAGTGAGAGGTGATTGATCTTCAGGATTGATCGGTGCTGATGTTCAGTAATGAGCGGTCAATGATGTTGTGGAGTGAGCGGTCGCTGATGTTGTGGAGTGAGCGGTCGCTGATGTTGTGGAGTTTGCGGTCGCTGATGTTCAGGAGTGAGCGTTCACTGATGTTCAGGAGTGAGCGGTCACTGATGTTCAGGAGTGAGCGGTCACTGTTGTTCAGGAGTGAGGGGTCGCTGATGTTCAGGAGTGAGCGGTCGCTGATGTTCAGGAGTGAGCGGTTGCTGATGTTCAGGAGTGAGCGTTCACTGATGTTCAGGAGTGAGTGGTCACTGATGTTCAGGAGTGAGCGGTCGCTGATGTTCAGGAGTGAGGGGTCGCTGATGTTCAGGAGTGAGCGGTCGTTGATGTTCAGGAGTGAGCGGTCGCTGCTGTTCAGGAGTGAGCGGTCACTGATGTTCAGGAGTGAGCGGTCGCTGCTGTTCAGGAGTGAGCGGTCGCTAATGTTCAGGAGTGAGCGGTTGCTGATATTCAGGAGTGAGTGGTCGCTGATGTTCAGGAGTGAGCCGTCGCTGATGTTAAGGAGTGAGCCGTCGCTGATGTTCAGGAGTGAGCGGCTGCTGATGTTCAGGAGGGACCGGTCGCTGATGTTCAGGAGTGAGCGGTCACTGATGTTAAGGAGTGAGCCGTCGCTGATGTTCAGGAGTGAGCGGTCGCTGATGTTCAGGAGTGAGTGGGCGCTGATGTTCAGGAGTGAGCGGTTGCTGATGTTCAGGAGTGAGCGGTCGCTGATGTTCAGGAGTGAGGGGTCGCTGATGTGCAGGCGTGAGCGGTCGCTGATGTTCAGGAGTGAGCGGTTGCTGATGTTCAGGAATGAGTGGTCGCTGATGTTCAGGAGTGAGTGGTGCTGATGTTCAGGAGTGAGCGGTCGCTGATGTTCAGGAGTGAGTGGTCGCCGATGTTCAGGAGCGATCACTGATGTTCAGGAGTGAGCGGTCACTGATGTTCAGGAGTGAGCGGTCACTAATGTTCAGGAGTTAGCGGTCACTGATTTTCTGGAGTGAGCCGTCACTGATGTTAATGAGTGAGCGGTCACTGATGTTCAGGAGTGAGTGGTCACTGATGTTCAGGAGTGAGTGGTCACTGATGTTCAGGAGTGAGCGGTCGCTGATGTTCAGGAGTGAGCGGCCGCTGATGTTCAGGAGTGAGCGGTTGCTGATATTCAGGAGTGAGCGGTCGCTGATGTTAATGAGTGAGCGGTCACTGATGTTCAGGAGTGAGTGGTCGCTGATGTTCAGGAGTGAGCGGTCGCTGACATTCAGGAGTGAACGGTCCTTGTTGTTCAGGAGTGAGTGGTCGCTAATGTTGTGGAGTTAGCGGTCACTGATGTTCTGGAGTGAGCGGTCGCTGATGTTCAGGAGTTAGCGGTCACTGATGTTCAGGAGTTAGCGGTCACTGATTTTCAGGAGTGAGCCGTCGCTGATGTTGAGGAGTGAGTGGTCACTGATGTTCAGGAGTGAGCGGTCGTTGATCTTCAGGATTGAGCTGTGCTGATGTTCAGTAATGAGCGGTCGCTGATGTTGTGGAGTGAGCGGTCGCTGATGTTGTGGAGTGAGCGGTCGCTGATGTTGTGGAGTGAGCGGTCACTGATGTTGTGGAGTGAGCGGTCGCTGATATTGTGGAGTGAGCGGTCACTGATGTTGTGGAGTGAGCGGTCGCTGATATTGAGGAGTGAGCGGTCGCTGATGTTCAGGAGTGGGCAGTCACTGATGTTCAGGAGTGATTGTTCAGGAGTGATGTTCCGGAGTGAGCGGTCACTGATGTTCCGGAGTGAGTGGTCGCAGATGTTCAGGAGTGAGGGGTCGCTGATGGTCAGCAGTGAGCGGTCGCTGATGTTCAGGAGTGAGGGGTCGCTGATGTTCAGGAGTGAGCGGTCGCTGATGTTCAGGAGTGAGCGGTTGCTGATGTTCAGGAGTGAGCGGTCGCTGATGTTCAGGAGTGAGCGGTCACTGATGTTCCGGAGTGAGCGGTCGCTGATGTTCAGGAGTGAGCTGTCGCTGATGTTCAGGAGTGAGCGGTTGCTGATGTTCAGGAGTGAGCGGTCACTGATGTTGAGGAGTGAGCGGTTGCTGATGTTCAGGAGTGAGCGGTCGCTGATGTTCAGGAGTGAGCGGTCGCTGATGTTCAGGAGTGAGTGGTCGCTGATGTTCAGGAGTGAGTGGTCGCTGATGTTCAGGAGTGAGCGGTCGCTGATATTCAGGAGTGGACGGTACTTGTTGTTCGGGAGTGAGTGGTCACTGATGTTCAGGAGTGAGCAGTCACTGATGTTGTGGAGTGAGGGTCACTGATGTTGTGGAGTGAGGGGTCGCTGATATTCAGGAGTGAGCGGTCGCTGATGTTCAAGAGTGAGCGGTCAATTATGTTCAAGAGTGAGCGGTCGCTGATGTTCAAGAGTGAGCGGTCACTTATGTTCAGGAGAGAGTGGTCGCTGATGTTCAGGAGAGAGCGGTCGCTGGTGTTCAGGAGTGAGCGGTCGCTTATATTCAGGAGTGAACAGTCCTAGTTGTTCAGGAGTGAGCGGTCACTGATTTTCAGGTGTGAGCCGTCGCTGATGTTCAGGTGCGAGCGGTCGCTGATGTTCAGGAGTGAGCGGTCGCTGATGTTCAGGAGTGAGCAGTCACTGATGATCAGTAGTGAACGGTCACCGATGTTCAGGAGTGAGCGGTCACTGATGTTCAGGAGTGAGCGGGCACTGATTTTCAGGAGTGAGCTGTCGCTGATGTTCAGGAGTGAGCGGTCGCTGATGATCAGTAGTGAGCGGTCGCTGATGTTCAGGAGTGAGCGGTCGCTGATGTTGTGGAGTGAGCGGTCGCTGATGATCAGTAGTGACGGTCACTGATTTTCAGGAGGGAGCGGTCGCTGATGTTCAGGAGTGAGTGGTCACTGATGTTCAGGAGGGAGCGGTCGCTGATGTTCAGGAGTGAGTGGTCACTGATGTTTAGGATTGAGCGGTCACTGATGTTCAGGAGGGAGCGGTCGCTGATGTTCAGGAGTGAGTGGTCACTGATGTTTTAGGAGTGAGCTGTCCCTGATGTTCAGGAGTGAGGGGTCGCTGATGTTCAGGAGTGAGCCATCGCTGATGTTCAGGAGGGAGCGGTCGCTGATGTTCAGGAGTGAGCGGTCACTGATGTTAAGGAGTGAGCGGTCCCTGATGTTCAGGAGTGAGGGGTCGCTGATGTTCAGGAGGGAGTGGTCGCTGATGTTCAGGAGTGAGCGGTCCCTGATGTTCAGGAGTGAGGGGTCACTGATGTTTAGGAGTGAGCCGTCCCTGATGTTCAGGAGTGAGGGGTCGCTGATGTTCAGGAGTGAGCGGTCGCTGATGTTCAGGAGTGAGCAGTCGCTGATATTCATGAGTGAGCCGTCGCTGATGTTCAGGAGGGAGCGGTCGCTGATGTTCAGGAGTGAGCGGTCCCTGATGTTCAGGAGTGAGGGGTCGCTGATGTTCAGGAGTGAGCGGTGCTGATGTTCAGGAGTGAGCGGTGCTGATGTTCAGGAGTGAGCGGTGCTGATGTTCAGGAGTGAGCGGTGCTGATGTTCAGGAGTGAGTGGTCTCTGATGTTCAGGAGTGAGCAGTCGCTGTTATTCAGGAGTGAACGATCCTTGTTGTTCAGGAGTGAGTGGTCGCTAATGTTGTGGAGTTAGCGGTCACTGATGTTCTGGAGTGAGCGGTCGCTGATGTTCAGGAGGGAGCGGTCGCTGATGTTCAGGAGTGAGCAGTCGCTGATATTCATGAGTGAGCCGTCGCTGATGTTCAGGAGGGAGCGGTCGCTGATGTTCAGGAGTGAGCGGTCCCTGATGTTCAGGAGTGAGGGGTCGCTGATGTTCAGGAGTGAGCGGTGCTGATGTTCAGGAGTGAGCGGTGCTGATGTTCAGGAGTGAGCGGTGCTGATGTTCAGGAGTGAGCGGTGCTGATGTTCAGGAGTGAGTGGTCTCTGATGTTCAGGAGTGAGCAGTCGCTGTTATTCAGGAGTGAACGATCCTTGTTGTTCAGGAGTGAGTGGTCGCTAATGTTGTGGAGTTAGCGGTCACTGATGTTCTGGAGTGAGCGGTCGCTGATGTTCAGGAGTTAGCGGTCACTGATGTTCAGGAGTTAGCGGTCACTGATTTTCAGGAGTGAGCTGTCGCTGATGTTGAGGAGTGAGTGGTCACTGATGTTCAGGAGTGAGCGGTCGCTGATGCTGTGGAGTGAGCGGTCGCTGATGCTGTGGAGTGAGCGGTCGCTGATGTTCAGGAGTGAGCGGTTGCTGATGTTCAGGAGTGAGCGGTCACTGATGTTCAGGAGTGAGCGGAGCTGATGTTCAGGAGTGAGCGGTCACTGATGTTCAGGAGTGAGCGGTCGCTGATGTTCAGGAGTGAGCGGTCTCTGATGTTCAGGAGTGAGCGGTTGCTCATGTTCAGGAGTGAGGGGTCGCTGATGTTAAGGAGAGAGGGGTCGCTGATGTTCAGGAGTGAGTGGTCGCTGATGTTCAGGAGTGAGCGGTCCCTGATGTTCAGGAGTGAGGGGTCACTGATGTTTAGGAGTGAGCGGTCCCTGATGTTCAGGAGTGAGGGGTCGCTGATGTTCAGGAGTGAGCGGTTGCTGATATTCAGGAGTGAGTGGTCTCTGATGTTCAGGAGTGAGCGGTCACTGATGTTAAGGAGTGATCCGTCGCTGATGTTCAGGAGTGAGCGGACGCTGATGTTCAGGAGTGAGTGGTCGCTGATGTTCAGGAGTGAGTGGTCGCTGATGTTCAGGAGTGAGCGGTCGCTGATATTCAGGAGTGAACGGTCCTTGTTGTTCAGGAGTGAGTGGTCACTGATGTTCTGGTGTGAGCGGCCGCTGATACTCAGGACTGAGCGGTGATTGATGTTCAGGAGTGAGTGGTCACTGTTTTTCAGGAGTGAGCATTCGCTGATGTTCAGGAGTGAGCGGTCGCTGACTTTCAGGACTGAGCGGTCGCTGATGTTCAGGAGTGAGCGGTCACTCATGTTCAGGAGTGAGGGTCATTGATGTTCAGGAGTGAGCGGTCGCTGATGTTCAGGAGTGTGTGGTCACTCATGTTCAGGAGTGTGTGGTCACTCATGTTCAGGAGTGAGGGTCATTGATGTTCAGGAGTGAGCAGTCGCTGTTATTCAGGAGTGAACGATCCTTGTTGTTCAGGAGTGAGTGGTCGCTAATGTTGTGGAGTTAGCGGTCACTGATGTTCTGGAGTGAGCGGTCGCTGATGTTCAGGAGTTAGCGGTCACTGATGTTCAGGAGTTAGCGGTCACTGATTTTCAGGAGTGAGCTGTCGCTGATGTTGAGGAGTGAGTGGTCACTGATGTTCAGGAGTGAGCGGTCGCTGATGCTGTGGAGTGAGCGGTCGCTGATGTTCAGGAGTGAGCGGTTGCTGATGTTCAGGAGTGAGCGGTCACTGATGTTCAGGAGTGAGCGGTCTCTGATGTTCAGGAGTGAGCGGTTGCTCATGTTCAGGAGTGAGGGGTCGCTGATGTTCAGGAGAGAGGGGTCGCTGATGTTCAGGAGTGAGTGGTCGCAGATGTTCAGGAGTGAGCGGTCCCTGATGTTCAGGAGTGAGGGGTCACTGATGTTTAGGAGTGAGCGGTCCCTGATGTTCAGGAGTGAGGGGTCGCTGATGTTCAGGAGTGAGCGGTTGCTGATATTCAGGAGTGAGTGATCTCTGATGTTCAGGAGTGAGCGGTCACTGATGTTAAGGAGTGAGCCGTCGCTGATGTTCAGGAGTGAGCGGACGCTGATGTTCAGGAGTGAGTGGTCGCTGATGTTCAGGAGTGAGTGGTCGCTGATGTTCAGGAGTGAGCGGTCGCTGATATTCAGGAGTGAACGGTCCTTGTTGTTCAGGAGTGAGTGGTCACTGATGTTCTGGTGTGAGCGGCCGCTGATACTCAGGACTGAGCGGTGATTGATGTTCAGGAGTGAGTGGTCACTGTTTTTCAGGAGTGAACATTCGCTGATGTTCAGGAGTGAGCGGTCGCTGACTTTCAGGACTGAGCGGTCGCTGATGTTCAGGAGTGAGCGGTCACTCATGTTCAGGAGTGAGGGTCATTGATGTTCAGGAGTGAGCGGTCGCTGATGTTCAGGAGTGTGTGGTCACTCATGTTCAGGAGTGTGTGGTCACTCATGTTCAGGAGTGAGGGTCATTGATGTTCAGGAGTGAGCGGTCGCTGATGTTCAGGAGTGAGCGGTCATTGATATTCAGGAGTGAGCGGTCGCTGATTTTCAGGAGTGAGCGGTCATTGATGTTCAGGAGTGAGCGGTCATTGATGTTCAGGAGTGAGCGGTCACTCATGTTCAGGAGTGAGCGGTCATTGATGTTCAGGAGTGAGCGGTCGCTGATTTTCAGGAGTGAACGGTCCTTGTTGTTCAGGAGTGAATGGTCACTGATGTTGTGGAGTGAGCGGTCACTGATGTTCAGGAGTTAGCGATCACTGATGTTCAGGAGCGAGCGGTCCTTGAAGTTCATGAGTGAGCGGTCACTGATGTTCAGGAGTGATTGGTCACTGATGTTGTGGCGTGAGCGGTGACTGATGTTCAGGAGTTAGCGGTCATTGATGTTCAGGAGTGAGCGGTCACTGATGTTCAGGAGTTAGCGGTCATTGATGTTCAGGAGTTAGCGGTCACTGATGTTCAGGAGTGAGCCGTCGCTGATGTTGTGGATTGAGCTGTCGCTGTTGTTCAGGAGTGAGCGGTCGCTGATGTTCAGGAGTGAGTGGTGCTGATGTTCAGCAGTGAGTGGTCGCCGATGTTCAGGAGCGATCACTGATGTTCAGGAGTTAGCGGTCACTGATTTTCAGGAGTGAGCCGTCACTGATGTTAATGAGTGAGTGGTCACTGATGTTCAGGAGTGAGTGGTCACTGATGTTCAGGAGTGAGTGGTCACTGATGTTCAGGAGTGAGCGGCCGCTGATGTTCAGGAATGAGCGTTCGCTGATATCGAAGAGTGAGCGGTCACTGATGTTCAGGAGTGAGCGGTGCTGATGTTCAGGAGGGAGCCGTCGCTGATATTGAGGAGTGAGCAGTCACTGCTGTTCAGCAGTGAGTGGTCGCTAATGTTCAGAAGCGAGCGATACTTGATGTTCAGGAGTGAGCAGTTACTTCTGTTCAGGCGTGAGTGGTCAGGAGTGATGTTCAGTAGTGAGCGGTCACTGATGTTCAGGAGTGAGTGGTCGCTGATGTTCAGGAATGAGCTGCCGCTGATGTTCAGGAGTGGGTGGTCGCTGCTGTTCAGGAGTGAGCCGTCGCTGTTATTCAGGAGTGAACGGTCCTTGTTGTTCAGGAGTGAGCGGTCGCTGATGTTGTGGCGTTAGCGGTCACTGATGTTCAGGAGTGAGCGATCACTGATGTTCAGGAGTTAGCGGTCACTGATTTTCAGGAGAGAGCCGTCACTGATGTTCAGGAGTGATCAGTCGCTGATGTTCAGGAGTGAGTGGTCACTGATGTTTAGGACTGAGTGGTTGCTGATATTCAGGAGTGAGCCGTCGCTGATGTTCAGGAGGGAGCGGTCGCTGATCTTAATGAATGAGACGTTGCTGATGTTCAGGAGTGAGCGGTCACTGATGTTCAGGACTGAGCGGTCGCTGATGTTCAGGAGTGAGCCGTCGCTGATGTTCAGGAGTGAGCGGTCCCTGATGTTCAGGACTGAGCGGTCGCTGATGTTCAGGAGGGAGCGGTCACTGATGTTCAGGACTGAGCGGTCGCTGATGTTCAGGAGTGAGCCGTCGCTGATGTTCAGGAGTGAGCGGTCACTGATGTTCAGGACTGAGCGGTCGCTGATGTTCAGGAGTGAGAGGTGATTGATCTTCAGGATTGAGCGGTGCTGATGTTCAGTAATGAGCGGTCAATGATGTTGTGGAGTGAGCGGTCGCTGATGTTGTGGAGTGAGCGGTCGCTGATGTTGTGGAGTTTGCGGTCGCTGATATTGAGGAGTGAGCGGTCGCTGATGTTCAGGAGTGAGGGGTCGCTGATGTTCAGGAGTGAGCTGTCGCTGATGTTCAGGAGTGAGCGGTGCTGATGTTCAGGAGTGAGCGTTCACTGATGTTCAGGAGTGAGCGGTCACTGGTGTTCAGGAGTGAGCGGTCGCTGATGTTCAGGAGTGAGCGGTCACTGATGTTCAGGAGTGAGCGATCACTGATGTTCAGGAGTGAGCGGTCGCTGATGTTCAGGAGTGAGGGGTCGCTGATGTTCAGGAGTGAGCGGTCGTTGATGTTCAGGAGTGAGCGGTCGCTGATGTTCAGGAGTGAGCGGTCACTGATGTTCAGGAGTGAGCGGTCGCTGCTGTTCAGGAGTGAGCGGTCGCTAATGTTCAGGAGTGAGCGGTTGCTGATATTCAGGAGTGAGCGGTCGCTGATGTTCAGGAGTGAGCCGTCGCTGATGTTAAGGAGTGAGCCGTCGCTGATGTTCAGGAGTGAGCGGCTGCTGATGTTCAGGAGGGAGCGGTCGCTGATGTTCAGGAGTGAGCGGTCACTGATGTTAAGGAGTGAGCCGTCGCTGATGTTCAGGAGTGAGCGGTCGCTGATGTTCAGGAGTGAGTGGGCGCTGATGTTCAGGAGTGAGCGGTTGCTGATGTTCAGGAGTGAGCGGTCGCTGATGTTCAGGAGTGAGGGGTCGCTGATGTGCAGGCGTGAGCGGTCGCTGATGTTCAGGAGTGAGCGGTTGCTGATGTTCAGGAATGAGTGGTCGCTGATGTTCAGGAGTGAGTGGTGCTGATGTTCAGGAGTGAGCGGTCGCTGATGTTCAGGAGTGAGTGGTCGCCGATGTTCAGGAGCGATCACTGATGTTCAGGAGTGAGCGGTCACTGATGTTCAGGAGTGAGCGGTCACTGATGTTCAGGAGTTAGCGGTCACTGATTTTCAGGAGTGAGCCGTCACTGATGTTAATGAGTGAGCGGTCACTGATGTTCAGGAGTGAGTGGTCACTGATGTTCAGGAGTGAGTGGTCACTGATGTTCAGGAGTGAGCGGTCGCTGATGTTCAGGAGTGAGCGGCCGCTGATGTTCAGGAGTGAGCGGTTGCTGATATTCAGGAGTGAGCGGTCGCTGATGTTAATGAGTGAGCGGTCGCTGATGTTAATGAGTGAGCGGTCACTGATGTTCAGGAGTGAGTGGTCGCTGATGTTCAGGAGTGAGCGGTCGCTGACATTCAGGAGTGAACGGTCCTTGTTGTTCAGGAGTGAGTGGTCGCTAATGTTGTGGAGTTAGCGGTCACTGATTTTCTGGAGTGAGCGGTCGCTGATGTTCAGGAGTTAGCGGTCACTGATGTTCAGGAGTTAGCGGTCACTGATTTTCAGGAGTGAGCCGTCGCTGATGTTGTGGAGTTAGCGGTCACTGATGTTCTGGAGTGAGCGGTCGCTGATGTTCAGGAGTTAGCGGTCACTGATGTTCAGGAGTTAGCGGTCACTGATTTTCAGGAGTGAGCCGTCGCTGATGTTGAGGAGTGAGTGGTCACTGATGTTCAGGAGTGAGCGGTCGTTGATCTTCAGGATTGAGCTGTGCTGATGTTCAGTAATGAGCGGTCGCTGATGTTGTGGAGTGAGCGGTCGCTGATGTTGTGGAGTGAGCGGTCGCTGATGTTGTGGAGTGAGCGGTCACTGATGTTGTGGAGTGAGCGGTCGCTGATATTGTGGAGTGAGCGGTCACTGATGTTGTGGAGTGAGCGGTCGCTGATATTGAGGAGTGAGCGGTCGCTGATGTTCAGGAGTGGGCAGTCACTGATGTTCAGGAGTGATTGTTCAGGAGTGATGTTCCGGAGTGAGCGGTCACTGATGTTCCGGAGTGAGTGGTCGCAGATGTTCAGGAGTGAGGGGTCGCTGATGGTCAGCAGTGAGCGGTCGCTGATGTTCAGGAGTGAGGGTTCGCTGATGTTCAGGAGTGAGCGGTCGCTGATGTTCAGGAGTGAGCGGTTGCTGATGTTCAGGAGTGAGCGGTCGCTGATGTTCAGGAGTGAGCGGTAACTGATGTTCCGGAGTGAGCGGTCGCTGATGTTCAGGAGTGAGCTGTAGTTGATGTTCAGGAGTGAGCGGTTGCTGATGTTCAGGAGTGAGCGGTCACTGATGTTGAGGAGTGAGCGGTTGCTGATGTTCAGGAGTGAGCGGTCGCTGATGTTCAGGAGTGAGCGGTCGCTGATGTTCAGGAGTGAGTGGTCGCTGATGTTCAGGAGTGAGTGGTCGCTGATGTTCAGGAGTGAGCGGTCGCTGATATTCAGGAGTGGACGGTACTTGTTGTTCAGGAGTGAGTGGTCACTGATGTTCAGGAGTGAGCAGTCACTGATGTTGTGGAGTGAGGGTCACTGATGTTGTGGAGTGAGGGGTCGCTGATATTCAGGAGTGAGCGGTCGCTGATGTTCAAGAGTGAGCGGTCAATTATGTTCAAGAGTGAGCGGTCGCTGATGTTCAAGAGTGAGCGGTCACTTATGTTCAGGAGAGAGTGGTCGCTGATGTTCAGGAGAGAGCGGTCGCTGGTGTTCAGGAGTGAGCGGTCGCTTATATTCAGGAGTGAACAGTCCTAGTTGTTCAGGAGTGAGCGGTCACTGATTTTCAGGTGTGAGCCGTCGCTGATGTTCAGGTGCGAGCGGTCGCTGATGTTCAGGAGTGAGCGGTCGCTGATGTTCAGGAGTGAGCAGTCACTGATGATCAGTAGTGAGCGGTCACCGATTTTCAGGAGTGAGCGGTCACTGATGTTCAGGAGTGAGCGGGCACTGATTTTCAGGAGTGAGCTGTCGCTGATGTTCAGGAGTGAGCGGTCGCTGATGATCAGTAGTGAGCGGTCGCTGATGTTCAGGAGTGAGCGGTCGCTGATGTTGTGGAGTGAGCGGTCGCTGATGATCAGTAGTGACGGTCACTGATTTTCAGGAGGGAGCGGTCGCTGATGTTCAGGAGTGAGTGGTCACTGATGTTCAGGAGGGGGCGGTCGCTGATGTTCAGGAGTGAGTGGTCACTGATGTTTAGGAGTGAGCTGTCCCTGATGTTCAGGAGTGAGGGGTCGCTGATGTTCAGGAGTGAGCCATCGCTGATGTTCAGGAGGGAGCGGTCGCTGATGTTCAGGAGTGAGCGGTCACTGATGTTAAGGAGTGAGCGGTCCCTGATGTTCAGGAGTGAGGGGTCGCTGATGTTCAGGAGGGAGTGGTCGCTGATATTCAGGAGTGAGCGGTCCCTGATGTTCAGGAGTGAGGGGTCACTGATGTTTAGGAGTGAGCCGTCCCTGATGTTCAGGAGTGAGGGGTCGCTGATGTTCAGGAGTGAGCGGTCGCTGATGTTCAGGAGTGAGCGGTCGCTGATATTCATGAGTGAGCCGTCGCTGATGTTCAGGAGGGAGCGGTCGCTGATGTTCAGGAGTGAGCGGTCCCTAATGTTCAGGAGTGAGGGGTGCTGATGTTCAGGAGTGAGCGGTGCTGATGTTCAGGAGTGAGCGGTGCTGATGTTCAGGAGTGAGCGGTGCTGATGTTCAGGAGTGAGCGGTGCTGATGTTCAGGAGTGAGTGGTCTCTGATGTTCAGGAGTGAGCAGTCGCTGTTATTCAGGAGTGAACGATCCTTGTTGTTCAGGAGTGAGTGGTCGCTAATGTTGTGGAGTTAGCGGTCACTGATGTTCTGGAGTGAGCGGTCGCTGATGTTCAGGAGTTAGCGGTCACTGATGTTCAGGAGTTAGCGGTCACTGATTTTCAGGAGTGAGCTGTCGCTGATGTTGAGGAGTGAGTGGTCACTGATGTTCAGGAGTGAGCGGTCGCTGATGCTGTGGAGTGAGCGGTCGCTGATGTTCAGGAGTGAGCGGTTGCTGATGTTCAGGAGTGAGCGGTCACTGATGTTCAGGAGTGAGCGGAGCTGATGTTCAGGAGTGAGCGGTCACTGATGTTCAGGAGTGAGCGGTCGCTGATGTTCAGGAGTGAGCGGTCTCTGATGTTCAGGAGTGAGCGGTTGCTCATGTTCAGGAGTGAGGGGTCGCTGATGTTAAGGAGAGAGGGGTCGCTGATGTTCAGGAGTGAGTGGTCGCTGATGTTCAGGAGTGAGCGGTCCCTGATGTTCAGGAGTGAGGGGTCACTGATGTTTAGGAGTGAGCGGTCCCTGATGTTCAGGAGTGAGGGGTCGCTGATGTTCAGGAGTGAGCGGTTGCTGATATTCAGGAGTGAGTGGTCTCTGATGTTCAGGAGTGAGCGGTCACTGATGTTAAGGAGTGAGCCGTCGCTGATGTTCAGGAGTGAGCGGACGCTGATGTTCAGGAGTGAGTGGTC
This sequence comes from Scyliorhinus torazame, assembly GCF_047496885.1. Taxonomy (NCBI): domain Eukaryota; kingdom Metazoa; phylum Chordata; class Chondrichthyes; order Carcharhiniformes; family Scyliorhinidae; genus Scyliorhinus; species Scyliorhinus torazame. The sequence continues at coordinate 98,087,779 of NC_092710.1, forward strand.
GCTGATGTTCAGGAGTGAGTGGTCGCTGATGTTCAGGAGTGAGCGGTCGCTGATATTCAGGAGTGAACGGTCCTTGTTGTTCAGGAGTGAGTGGTCACTGATGTTCTGGTGTGAGCGGCCGCTGATACTCAGGACTGAGCGGTGATTGATGTTCAGGAGTGAGTGGTCACTGTTTTTCAGGAGTGAGCATTCGCTGATGTTCAGGAGTGAGCGGTCGCTGACTTTCAGGACTGAGCGGTCGCTGATGTTCAGGAGTGAGCGGTCACTCATGTTCAGGAGTGAGGGTCATTGATGTTCAGGAGTGAGCGGTCGCTGATGTTCAGGAGTGTGTGGTCACTCATGTTCAGGAGTGTGTGGTCACTCATGTTCAGGAGTGAGGGTCATTGATGTTCAGGAGTGAGCGGTCGCTGATGTTCAGGAGTGAGCGGTCATTGATATTCAGGAGTGAGCGGTCGCTGATTTTCAGTAGTGAGCGGTCATTGATGTTCAGGAGTGAGCGGTCGCTCATGTTCAGGAGTGAGCGGTCACTGATTTTCAGGAGTGAACGGTCCTTGTTGTTCAGGAGTGAATGGTCACTGATGTTGTGGAGTGAGCGGTCACTGATGTTCAGGAGTTAGCGATCACTGATGTTCAGGAGCGAGCGGTCCTTGAAGTTCATGAGTGAGCGGTCACTGATGTTCAGGAGTGATTGGTCATTGATGTTGTGGCGTGAGCGGTGACTGATGTTCAGGAGTTAGCGGTCATTGATGTTCAGGAGTGAGCGGTCACTGATGTTCAGGAGTTAGCGGTCATTGATGTTCAGGAGTTAGCGGTCACTGATGTTCAGGAGTGAGCCGTCGCTGATGTTGTGGATTGAGCTGTCGCTGTTGTTCAGGAGTGAGCGGTCGCTGATGTTCAGGAGTGAGTGGTGCTGATGTTCAGCAGTGAGTGGTCGCCGATGTTCAGGAGCGATCACTGATGTTCAGGAGTTAGCGGTCACTGATTTTCAGGAGTGAGCCGTCACTGATGTTAATGAGTGAGTGGTCACTGATGTTCAGGAGTGAGTGGTCACTGATGTTCAGGAGTGAGTGGTCACTGATGTTCAGGAGTGAGCGGCCGCTGATGTTCAGGAATGAGCGTTCGCTGATATCGAAGAGTGAGCGGTCACTGATGTTCAGGAGTGAGCGGTGCTGATGTTCAGGAGGGAGCCGTCGCTGATATTGAGGAGTGAGCAGTCACTGCTGTTCAGCAGTGAGTGGTCGCTAATGTTCAGAAGCGAGCGATACTTGATGTTCAGGAGTGAGCAGTTACTTCTGTTCAGGCGTGAGTGGTCAGGAGTGATGTTCAGTAGTGAGCGGTCACTGATGTTCAGGAGTGAGTGGTCACTGATGTTCAGGAGTGAGTGGTCGCTGATGTTCAGGAATGAGCTGCCGCTGATGTTCAGGAGTGGGTGGTCGCTGCTGTTCAGGAATGAGCCGTCGCTGTTATTCAGGAGTGAACGGTCCTTGTTGTTCAGGAGTGAGCGGTCGCTGATGTTGTGGCGTTAGCGGTCACTGATGTTCAGGAGTGAGCGATCACTGATGTTCAGGAGTTAGCGGTCACTGATTTTCAGGAGAGAGCCGTCACTGATGTTCAGGAGTAATCAGTCGCTGATGTTCAGGAGTGAGTGGTCACTGATGTTTAGGACTGAGTGGTTGCTGATATTCAGGAGTGAGCCGTCGCTGATGTTCAGGAGGGAGCGGTCGCTGATCTTAATGAATGAGACGTTGCTGATGTTCAGGAGTGAGCGGTCACTGATGTTCAGGACTGAGCGGTCGCTGATGTTCAGGAGTGAGCCGTCGCTGATGTTCAGGAGTGAGCGGTCACTGATGTTCAGGACTGAGCGGTCGCTGATGTTCAGGAGGGAGCGGTCACTGATGTTCAGGACTGAGCGGTCGCTGATGTTCAGGAGTGAGCCGTCGCTGATGTTCAGGAGTGAGCGGTCACTGATGTTCAGGAGCGACCGGTCCTTGATGTTCAGGAGTGAGCGGTCACTGATGTTCAGGAGTGAGCGGTCGCTGATGTTCAGGAGTGTGCGGACGCTGATGTTGTGGAGTGAGCGGTCACTGATGTTCAGGAGTGAGCTGTCACTGATGTTCAGGAGTTAGCGGTCACTGATGTTCAGGAGTGAGCGGTCACTGATGTTCAGGAGTGAGCCGTCGGTGATATTGTGGAGTGAGCGGTCGCTGATGTTCAGGAGTGAGCGGTCGCTGATGTTCAGGAGTGAGCGGTCGCTGATGTTCAGGAGTGAGCGGTCACTGATGTTCAGGAGTTAGCGGTCACTGATGTTCAGGAGTGAGCTGTTGCTGATGTTGTGGAGTGAGCTGTCGCTGATGTTGTGGAGTGAGTGGTCACTGATGTTCAGGAGTGAGCGGTCACTGATGTTCAGGAGTGAGCGGTCGCTGATGTTCTGGAGTGAGCCGTCGCTGATGTTCAGGAGGGAGCGGTCGCTGATGTTCAGGACTGAGCGGTCGCTGATGTTCAGGAGTGAGCGGTCACTGATGTTCAGGACTGAGCGGCCGCTGATGTTCAGGAGTGAGCCGTCGCTGATGTTAAGGAGTTAACGATCACTGATGTTCAGGAGCGACCGGTCCTTGATGTTCAGGAGTGAGCGGTCACTGATGTTCAGGAGTGAGCGGTCGCTGATGTTCAGGAGTGTGCGGACGCTGATGTTGTGGAGTGAGCGGTCACTGATGTTCAGGAGTGAGCGGTCACTGATGTTCAGGAGTTAGGTGTCACTGATGTTCAGGAGTGAGCGGTCACTGATGTTCAGGAGTGAGCCGTCGGTGATATTGTGGAGTGAGTGGTCGCTGATGTTCAGGAGTGAGCGGTCGCTGATGTTCAGGAGTGAGCGGTCGCTGATGTTCAGGAGTGAGCGGTCACTGATGTTCAGGAGTGAGCGGTCACTGATGTTCAGGATTGAGCCGTCGCTGATGTTCTAGAGTGAGCGGTCGCTGTTGTTCAGGAGTGAGCGGTCGCTGTTGTTCAGGAGTGGGCGGACGCTGATGTTCAGGAGTGAGCGGTCGCTGATGTTCAGGAGTGAGCAGACGCTGATGTTCAGGAGTGAGCGGTCGCTGATGTTCAGGTGCGAGCGGTCACTGATGTTCAGGAGTGAGCCATCGCTAATGTTCAGGAGTGAGCGGTCGCTGATGTTCAGGAGTGAGCGGTCGCTGATGTTCAGGAGTGAGCCGTCGCTGATGTTCTGGAGTGAGCCGTCGCTGATTTTCTGGATTGAGCGGTAACTGATGTTCAGGAGTGAGAGGTGATTGATCTTCAGGATTGAGCGGTGCTGATGTTCAGTAATGAGCGGTCAATGATGTTGTGGAGTGAGCGGTCGCTGATGTTGTGGAGTGAGCGGTCGCTGATGTTGTGGAGTGAGCTGTCGCTGATGTTGTGGAGTTTGCGGACGCTGATATTGAGGAGTGAGCGGTCGCTGATGTTCAGGAGTGAGGGGTCGCTGATGTTCAGGAGTGAGCTGTCGCTGATGTTCAGGAGTGAGCGGTTGCTGATGTTCAGGAGTGAGCGGTCACTGATGTTCAGGAGTGAGCGGTGCTGATGTTCAGGAGTGAGCGGTCGCTGATGTTCAGGAGTGAGCGGTCACTGATGTTCAGGAGTGAGCGATCACTGATGTTCAGGAGTGAGCGGTCGCTGATGTTCAGGAGTGAGGGGTCGCTGATGTTCAGGAGTGAGCGGTCGTTGATGTTCAGGTGTGCGCGGTCGCTGATGTTCAGGAGTGAGCGGTCACTGATGTTCAGGAGTGAGCGGTCGCTGCTGTTCAGGAGTGAGCGGTCGCTAATGTTCAGGAGTGAGCGGTTGCTGATATTCAGGAGTGAGTGGTCGCTGATGTTCAGGAGTGAGCGGTCACTGATGTTAAGGAGTGAGCCGTCGCTGATGTTCAGGAGTGAGCGGTCGCTGATGTTCAGGAGTGAGTGGGCGCTGATGTTCAGGAGTGAGTGGTCGCTGATGTTCAGGAGTGAGCGTTCGCTGATATTCAGGAGTGAACGGTCCTTGTTGTTCAGGAGTGAGTGGTCACTGATGTTCAGGTGTGAGCGGTCGCTGATGTTCAGGAGTGAGCGGCCGCTGATATTCAGGAGTGAGCGGTGATTGATGTTCAGGAGTGAGTGGTCACTGTTTTTCAGGAGTGAGCCGTCGCTGATGTTCAGGAGTGAGCGGTCGCTGATGTTCAGGAGTGAGCGTTCGCTGATGTTCAGGAGTGAGTGGTCACTGATGTTCAGGAGTGAGCGGTCGCTGATGTTCAGGAGTGAGCGGTCGCTGATGTTCAGCAGTGAGCGATGATTGATGTTCAGGAGTGAGCTGTCACCGATGTTCAGGAGTGAGCGGTGATTGATGTTCAGGAGTGAGCGGTCACTGATGTTCAGGAGTGAGCGGTCTCTGATGTTCAGGAGTGAGCAGTCGCTGTTATTCAGGAGTGAACGATCCTTGTTGTTCAGGAGTGAGTGGTCGCTAATGTTGTGGAGTTAGCGGTCACTGATGTTCTGGAGTGAGCGGTCGCTGATGTTCAGGAGTTAGCGGTCACTGATGTTCAGGAGTTAGCGGTCACTGATTTTCAGGAGTGAGCTGTCGCTGATGTTGAGGAGTGAGTGGTCACTGATGTTCAGGAGTGAGCGGTCGCTGATGCTGTGGAGTGAGCGGTCGCTGATGTTCAGGAGTGAGCGGTTGCTGATGTTCAGGAGTGAGCGGTCACTGATGTTCAGGAGTGAGCGGAGCTGATGTTCAGGAGTGAGCGGTCACTGATGTTCAGGAGTGAGCGGTCGCTGATGTTCAGGAGTGAGCGGTCTCTGATGTTCAGGAGTGAGCGGTTGCTCATGTTCAGGAGTGAGGGGTCGCTGATGTTAAGGAGAGAGGGGTCGCTGATGTTCAGGAGTGAGTGGTCGCTGATGTTCAGGAGTGAGCGGTCCCTGATGTTCAGGAGTGAGGGGTCACTGATGTTTAGGAGTGAGCGGTCCCTGATGTTCAGGAGTGAGGGGTCGCTGATGTTCAGGAGTGAGTGGTTGCTGATATTCAGGAGTGAGTGGTCTCTGATGTTCAGGAGTGAGCGGTCACTGATGTTAAGGAGTGAGCCGTCGCTGATGTTCAGGAGTGAGCGGACGCTGATGTTCAGGAGTGAGTGGTCGCTGATGTTCAGGAGTGAGTGGTCGCTGATGTTCAGGAGTGAGCGGTCGCTGATATTCAGGAGTGAACGGTCCTTGTTGTTCAGGAGTGAGTGGTCACTGATGTTCTGGTGTGAGCGGCCGCTGATACTCAGGACTGAGCGGTGATTGATGTTCAGGAGTGAGTGGTCACTGTTTTTCAGGAGTGAGCATTCGCTGATGTTCAGGAGTGAGCGGTCGCTGACTTTCAGGACTGAGCGGTCGCTGATGTTCAGGAGTGAGCGGTCACTCATGTTCAGGAGTGAGGGTCATTGATGTTCAGGAGTGAGCGGTCGCTGATGTTCAGGAGTGTGTGGTCACTCATGTTCAGGAGTGTGTGGTCACTCATGTTCAGGAGTGAGGGTCATTGATGTTCAGGAGTGAGCGGTCGCTGATGTTCAGGAGTGAGCGGTCATTGATATTCAGGAGTGAGCGGTCGCTGATTTTCAGGAGTGAGCGGTCATTGATGTTCAGGAGTGAGCGGTCGCTCATGTTCAGGAGTGAGCGGTCACTGATTTTCAGGAGTGAACGGTCCTTGTTGTTCAGGAGTGAATGGTCACTGATGTTGTGGAGTGAGCGGTCACTGATGTTCAGGAGTTAGCGATCACTGATGTTCAGGAGCGAGCGGTCCTTGAAGTTCATGAGTGAGCGGTCACTGATGTTCAGGAGTGATTGGTCATTGATGTTGTGGCGTGAGCGGTGACTGATGTTCAGGAGTTAGCGGTCATTGATGTTCAGGAGTGAGCGGTCACTGATGTTCAGGAGTTAGCGGTCATTGATGTTCAGGAGTTAGCGGTCACTGATGTTCAGGAGTGAGCCGTCGCTGATGTTGTGGATTGAGCTGTCGCTGTTGTTCAGGAGTGAGCGGTCGCTGATGTTCAGGAGTGAGTGGTGCTGATGTTCAGCAGTGAGTGGTCGCCGATGTTCAGGAGCGATCACTGATGTTCAGGAGTTAGCGGTCACTGATTTTCAGGAGTGAGCCGTCACTGATGTTAATGAGTGAGTGGTCACTGATGTTCAGGAGTGAGTGGTCACTGATGTTCAGGAGTGAGTGGTCACTGATGTTCAGGAGTGAGCGGCCGCTGATGTTCAGGAATGAGCGTTCGCTGATATCGAAGAGTGAGCGGTCACTGATGTTCAGGAGTTAGCAGTCATTGATGTTCAGGAGTTAGCGGTCACTGATGTTCAGGAGTGAGCCGTCGCTGATGTTGTGGATTGAGCTGTCGCTGTTGTTCAGGAGTGAGCGGTCGCTGATGTTCAGGAGTGAGTGGTGCTGATGTTCAGCAGTGAGTGGTCGCCGATGTTCAGGAGCGATCACTGATGTTCAGGAGTTAGCGGTCACTGATTTTCAGGAGTGAGCCGTCACTGATGTTAATGAGTGAGTGGTCACTGATGTTCAGGAGTGAGTGGTCACTGATGTTCAGGAGTGAGTGGTCACTGATGTTCAGGAGTGAGCGGCCGCTGATGTTCAGGAATGAGCGTTCGCTGATATCGAAGAGTGAGCGGTCACTGATGTTCAGGAGTGAGCGGTGCTGATGTTCAGGAGGGAGCCGTCGCTGATATTGAGGAGTGAGCAGTCACTGCTGTTCAGCAGTGAGTGGTCGCTAATGTTCAGAAGCGAGCGATACTTGATGTTCAGGAGTGAGCAGTTACTTCTGTTCAGGCGTGAGTGGTCAGGAGTGATGTTCAGTAGTGAGCGGTCACTGATGTTCAGGAGTGAGTGGTCACTGATGTTCAGGAGTGAGTGGTCGCTGATGTTCAGGAATGAGCTGCCGCTGATGTTCAGGAGTGGGTGGTCGCTGCTGTTCAGGAGTGAGCCGTCGCTGTTATTCAGGAGTGAACGGTCCTTGTTGTTCAGGAGTGAGCGGTCGCTGATGTTGTGGCGTTAGCGGTCACTGATGTTCAGGAGTGAGCGATCACTGATGTTCAGGAGTTAGCGGTCACTGATTTTCAGGAGAGAGCCGTCACTGATGTTCAGGAGTAATCAGTCGCTGATGTTCAGGAGTGAGTGGTCACTGATGTTTAGGACTGAGTGGTTGCTGATATTCAGGAGTGAGCCGTCGCTGATGTTCAGGAGTGAGCGGTCACTGATGTTCAGGACTGAGCGGTCGCTGATGTTCAGGAGTGAGAGGTGATTGATCTTCAGGATTGAGCGGTGCTGATGTTCAGTAATGAGCGGTCAATGATGTTGTGGAGTGAGCGGTCGCTGATGTTGTGGAGTGAGCGGTCGCTGATGTTGTGGAGTTTGCGGTCGCTGATATTGAGGAGTGAGCGGTCGCTGATGTTCAGGAGTGAGGGGTCGCTGATGTTCAGGAGTGAGCTGTCGCTGATGTTCAGGAGTGAGCGGTGCTGATGTTCAGGAGTGAGCGTTCACTGATGTTCAGGAGTGAGCGGTCACTGATGTTCAGGAGTGAGCGGTCGCTGATGTTCAGGAGTGAGCGGTCACTGATGTTCAGGAGTGAGCGATCACTGATGTTCAGGAGTGAGCGGTCGCTGATGTTCAGGAGTGAGGGGTCGCTGATGTTCAGGAGTGAGCGGTCGTTGATGTTCAGGAGTGAGCGGTCGCTGATGTTCAGGAGTGAGCGGTCACTGATGTTCAGGAGTGAGCGGTCGCTGCTGTTCAGGAGTGAGCGGTCGCTAATGTTCAGGAGTGAGCGGTTGCTGATATTCAGGAGTGAGCGGTCGCTGATGTTCAGGAGTGAGCCGTCGCTGATGTTAAGGAGTGAGCCGTCGCTGATGTTCAGGAGTGAGCGGCTGCTGATGTTCAGGAGGGAGCGGTCGCTGATGTTCAGGAGTGAGCGGTCACTGATGTTAAGGAGTGAGCCGTCGCTGATGTTCAGGAGTGAGCGGTCGCTGATGTTCAGGAGTGAGTGGGCGCTGATGTTCAGGAGTGAGCGGTTGCTGATGTTCAGGAGTGAGCGGTCGCTGATGTTCAGGAGTGAGGGGTCGCTGATGTGCAGGCGTGAGCGGTCGCTGATGTTCAGGAGTGAGCGGTTGCTGATGTTCAGGAATGAGTGGTCGCTGATGTTCAGGAGTGAGTGGTGCTGATGTTCAGGAGTGAGCGGTCGCTGATGTTCAGGAGTGAGTGGTCGCCGATGTTCATGAGCGATCACTGATGTTCAGGAGTGAGCGGTCACTGATGTTCAGGAGTGAGCGGTCACTGATGTTCAGGAGTTAGCGGTCACTGATTTTCAGGAGTGAGCCGTCACTGATGTTAATGAGTGAGCGGTCACTGATGTTCAGGAGTGAGCGGTCACTGATGTTCAGGAGTGAGTGGTCACTGATGTTCAGGAGTGAGCGGTCGCTGATGTTCAGGAGTGAGCGGCCGCTGATGTTCAGGAGTGAGCGGTTGCTGATATTCAGGAGTGAGCGGTCGCTGATGTTAATGAGTGAGCGGTCACTGATGTTCAGGAGTGAGTGGTCGCTGATGTTCAGGAGTGAGCGGTCGCTGACATTCAGGAGTGAACGGTCCTTGTTGTTCAGGACTAAGTGGTCGCTAATGTTGTGGAGTTAGCGGTCACTGATTTTCTGGAGTGAGCGGTCGCTGATGTTCAGGAGTTAGCGGTCACTGATGTTCAGGAGTTAGCGGTCACTGATTTTCAGGAGTGAGCCGTCGCTGATGTTGTGGAGTTAGCGGTCACTGATGTTCTGGAGTGAGCGGTCGCTGATGTTCAGGAGTTAGCGGTCACTGATGTTCAGGAGTTAGCGGTCACTGATTTTCAGGAGTGAGCCGTCGCTGATGTTGAGGAGTGAGTGGTCACTGATGTTCAGGAGTGAGCGGTCGTTGATCTTCAGGATTGAGCTGTGCTGATGTTCAGTAATGAGCGGTCGCTGATGTTGTGGAGTGAGCGGTCGCTGATGTTGTGGAGTGAGCGGTCGCTGATGTTGTGGAGTGAGCGGTCACTGATGTTGTGGAGTGAGCGGTCGCTGATATTGTGGAGTGAGCGGTCACTGATGTTATGGAGTGAGCGGTCGCTGATATTGAGGAGTGAGCGGTCGCTGATGTTCAGGAGTGGGCAGTCACTGATGTTCAGGAGTGATTGTTCAGGAGTGATGTTCCGGAGTGAGCGGTCACTGATGTTCCGGAGTGAGTGGTCGCAGATGTTCAGGAGTGAGGGGTCGCTGATGGTCAGCAGTGAGCGGTCGCTGATGTTCAGGAGTGAGGGTTCGCTGATGTTCAGGAGTGAGCGGTCGCTGATGTTCAGGAGTGAGCGGTTGCTGATGTTCAGGAGTGAGCGGTCGCTGATGTTCAGGAGTGAGCGGTAACTGATGTTCCGGAGTGAGCGGTCGCTGATGTTCAGGAGTGAGCTGTAGTTGATGTTCAGGAGTGAGCGGTTGCTGATGTTCAGGAGTGAGCGGTCACTGATGTTGAGGAGTGAGCGGTTGCTGATGTTCAGGAGTGAGCGGTCGCTGATGTTCAGGAGTGAGCGGTCGCTGATGTTCAGGAGTGAGTGGTCGCTGATGTTCAGGAGTGAGTGGTCGCTGATGTTCAGGAGTGAGCGGTCGCTGATATTCAGGAGTGGACGGTACTTGTTGTTCAGGAGTGAGTGGTCACTGATGTTCAGGAGTGAGCAGTCACTGATGTTGTGGAGTGAGGGTCACTGATGTTGTGGAGTGAGGGGTCGCTGATATTCAGGAGTGAGCGGTCGCTGATGTTCAAGAGTGAGCGGTCAATTATGTTCAAGAGTGAGCGGTCGCTGATGTTCAAGAGTGAGCGGTCGCTGATGTTCAAGAGTGAGCGGTCACTTATGTTCAGGAGAGAGTGGTCGCTGATGTTCAGGAGAGAGCGGTCGCTGGTGTTCAGGAGTGAGCGGTCGCTTATATTCAGGAGTGAACAGTCCTAGTTGTTCAGGAGTGAGCGGTCACTGATTTTCAGGTGTGAGCCGTCGCTGATGTTCAGGTGCGAGCGGTCGCTGATGTTCAGGAGTGAGCGGTCGCTGATGTTCAGGAGTGAGCAGTCACTGATGATCAGTAGTGAGCGGTCACCGATTTTCAGGAGTGAGCGGTCACTGATGTTCAGGAGTGAGCGGGCACTGATTTTCAGGAGTGAGCTGTCGCTGATGTTCAGGAGTGAGCGGTCGCTGATGATCAGTAGTGAGCGGTCGCTGATGTTCAGGAGTGAGCGGTCGCTGATGTTGTGGAGTGAGCGGTCGCTGATGATCAGTAGTGACGGTCACTGATTTTCAGGAGGGAGCGGTCGCTGATGTTCAGGAGTGAGTGGTCACTGATGTTCAGGAGGGGGCGGTCGCTGATGTTCAGGAGTGAGTGGTCACTGATGTTTAGGAGTGAGCTGTCCCTGATGTTCAGGAGTGAGGGGTCGCTGATGTTCAGGAGTGAGCCATCGCTGATGTTCAGGAGGGAGCGGTCGCTGATGTTCAGGAGTGAGCGGTCACTGATGTTAAGGAGTGAGCGGTCCCTGATGTTCAGGAGTGAGGGGTCGCTGATGTTCAGGAGGGAGTGGTCGCTGATATTCAGGAGTGAGCGGTCCCTGATGTTCAGGAGTGAGGGGTCACTGATGTTTAGGAGTGAGCCGTCCCTGATGTTCAGGAGTGAGGGGTCGCTGATGTTCAGGAGTGAGCGGTCGCTGATGTTCAGGAGTGAGCGGTCGCTGATATTCATGAGTGAGCCGTCGCTGATGTTCAGGAGGGAGCGGTCGCTGATGTTCAGGAGTGAGCGGTCCCTAATGTTCAGGAGTGAGGGGTGCTGATGTTCAGGAGTGAGCGGTGCTGATGTTCAGGAGTGAGCGGTGCTGATGTTCAGGAGTGAGCGGTGCTGATGTTCAGGAGTGAGCGGTGCTGATGTTCAGGAGTGAGTGGTCTCTGATGTTCAGGAGTGAGCAGTCGCTGTTATTCAGGAGTGAACGATCCTTGTTGTTCAGGAGTGAGTGGTCGCTAATGTTGTGGAGTTAGCGGTCACTGATGTTCTGGAGTGAGCGGTCGCTGATGTTCAGGAGTTAGCGGTCACTGATGTTCAGGAGTTAGCGGTCACTGATTTTCAGGAGTGAGCTGTCGCTGATGTTGAGGAGTGAGTGGTCACTGATGTTCAGGAGTGAGCGGTCGCTGATGCTGTGGAGTGAGCGGTCGCTGATGTTCAGGAGTGAGCGGTTGCTGATGTTCAGGAGTGAGCGGTCACTGATGTTCAGGAGTGAGCGGAGCTGATGTTCAGGAGTGAGCGGTCACTGATGTTCAGGAGTGAGCGGTCGCTGATGTTCAGGAGTGAGCGGTCTCTGATGTTCAGGAGTGAGCGGTTGCTCATGTTCAGGAGTGAGGGGTCGCTGATGTTAAGGAGAGAGGGGTCGCTGATGTTCAGGAGTGAGTGGTCGCTGATGTTCAGGAGTGAGCGGTCCCTGATGTTCAGGAGTGAGGGGTCACTGATGTTTAGGAGTGAGCGGTCCCTGATGTTCAGGAGTGAGGGGTCGCTGATGTTAAGGAGTGAGCCGTCGCTGATGTTCAGGAGTGAGCGGACGCTGATGTTCAGGAGTGAGTGGTCGCTGATGTTCAGGAGTGAGTGGTCGCTGATGTTCAGGAGTGAGCGGTCGCTGATATTCAGGAGTGAACGGTCCTTGTTGTTCAGGAGTGAGTGGTCACTGATGTTCTGGTGTGAGCGGCCGCTGATACTCAGGACTGAGCGGTGATTGATGTTCAGGAGTGAGTGGTCACTGTTTTTCAGGAGTGAGCATTCGCTGATGTTCAGGAGTGAGCGGTCGCTGACTTTCAGGACTGAGCGGTCGCTGATGTTCAGGAGTGAGCGGTCACTCATGTTCAGGAGTGAGGGTCATTGATGTTCAGGAGTGAGCGGTCGCTGATGTTCAGGAGTGTGTGGTCACTCATGTTCAGGAGTGTGTGGTCACTCATGTTCAGGAGTGAGGGTCATTGATGTTCAGGAGTGAGCGGTCGCTGATGTTCAGGAGTGAGCGGTCATTGATATTCAGGAGTGAGCGGTCGCTGATTTTCAGGAGTGAGCGGTCATTGATGTTCAGGAGTGAGCGGTCGCTCATGTTCAGGAGTGAGCGGTCACTGATTTTCAGGAGTGAACGGTCCTTGTTGTTCAGGAGTGAATGGTCACTGATGTTGTGGAGTGAGCGGTCACTGATGTTCAGGAGTTAGCGATCACTGATGTTCAGGAGCGAGCGGTCCTTGAAGTTCATGAGTGAGCGGTCACTGATGTTCAGGAGTGATTGGTCATTGATGTTGTGGCGTGAGCGGTGACTGATGTTCAGGAGTTAGCGGTCATTGATGTTCAGGAGTGAGCGGTCACTGATGTTCAGGAGTTAGCGGTCATTGATGTTCAGGAGTTAGCGGTCACTGATGTTCAGGAGTGAGCCGTCGCTGATGTTGTGGATTGAGCTGTCGCTGTTGTTCAGGAGTGAGCGGTCGCTGATGTTCAGGAGTGAGTGGTGCTGATGTTCAGCAGTGAGTGGTCGCCGATGTTCAGGAGCGATCACTGATGTTCAGGAGTTAGCGGTCACTGATTTTCAGGAGTGAGCCGTCACTGATGTTAATGAGTGAGTGGTCACTGATGTTCAGGAGTGAGTGGTCACTGATGTTCAGGAGTGAGTGGTCACTGATGTTCAGGAGTGAGCGGCCGCTGATGTTCAGGAATGAGCGTTCGCTGATATCGAAGAGTGAGCGGTCACTGATGTTCAGGAGTGAGCGGTGCTGATGTTCAGGAGGGAGCCGTCGCTGATATTGAGGAGTGAGCAGTCACTGCTGTTCAGCAGTGAGTGGTCGCTAATGTTCAGAAGCGAGCGATACTTGATGTTCAGGAGTGAGCAGTTACTTCTGTTCAGGCGTGAGTGGTCAGGAGTGATGTTCAGTAGTGAGCGGTCACTGATGTTCAGGAGTGAGTGGTCACTGATGTTCAGGAGTGAGTGGTCGCTGATGTTCAGGAATGAGCTGCCGCTGATGTTCAGGAGTGGGTGGTCGCTGCTGTTCAGGAATGAGCCGTCGCTGTTATTCAGGAGTGAACGGTCCTTGTTGTTCAGGAGTGAGCGGTCGCTGATGTTGTGGCGTTAGCGGTCACTGATGTTCAGGAGTGAGCGATCACTGATGTTCAGGAGTTAGCGGTCACTGATTTTCAGGAGAGAGCCGTCACTGATGTTCAGGAGTAATCAGTCGCTGATGTTCAGGAGTGAGTGGTCACTGATGTTTAGGACTGAGTGGTTGCTGATATTCAGGAGTGAGCCGTCGCTGATGTTCAGGAGGGAGCGGTCGCTGATCTTAATGAATGAGACGTTGCTGATGTTCAGGAGTGAGCGGTCACTGATGTTCAGGACTGAGCGGTCGCTGATGTTCAGGAGTGAGCCGTCGCTGATGTTCAGGAGTGAGCGGTCACTGATGTTCAGGACTGAGCGGTCGCTGATGTTCAGGAGGGAGCGGTCACTGATGTTCAGGACTGAGCGGTCGCTGATGTTCAGGAGTGAGCCGTCGCTGATGTTCAGGAGTGAGCGGTCACTGATGTTCAGGAGCGACCGGTCCTTGATGTTCAGGAGTGAGCGGTCACTGATGTTCAGGAGTGAGCGGTCGCTGATGTTCAGGAGTGTGCGGACGCTGATGTTGTGGAGTGAGCGGTCACTGATGTTCAGGAGTGAGCTGTCACTGATGTTCAGGAGTTAGCGGTCACTGATGTTCAGGAGTGAGCGGTCACTGATGTTCAGGAGTGAGCCGTCGGTGATATTGTGGAGTGAGCGGTCGCTGATGTTCAGGAGTGAGCGGTCGCTGATGTTCAGGAGTGAGCGGTCGCTGATGTTCAGGAGTGAGCGGTCACTGATGTTCAGGAGTTAGCGGTCACTGATGTTCAGGAGTGAGCTGTTGCTGATGTTGTGGAGTGAGCTGTCGCTGATGTTGTGGAGTGAGTGGTCACTGATGTTCAGGAGTGAGCGGTCACTGATGTTCAGGAGTGAGCGGTCGCTGATGTTCTGGAGTGAGCCGTCGCTGATGTTCAGGAGGGAGCGGTCGCTGATGTTCAGGACTGAGCGGTCGCTGATGTTCAGGAGTGAGCGGTCACTGATGTTCAGGACTGAGCGGCCGCTGATGTTCAGGAGTGAGCCGTCGCTGATGTTAAGGAGTTAACGATCACTGATGTTCAGGAGCGACCGGTCCTTGATGTTCAGGAGTGAGCGGTCACTGATGTTCAGGAGTGAGCGGTCGCTGATGTTCAGGAGTGTGCGGACGCTGATGTTGTGGAGTGAGCGGTCACTGATGTTCAGGAGTGAGCGGTCACTGATGTTCAGGAGTTAGGTGTCACTGATGTTCAGGAGTGAGCGGTCACTGATGTTCAGGAGTGAGCCGTCGGTGATATTGTGGAGTGAGTGGTCGCTGATGTTCAGGAGTGAGCGGTCGCTGATGTTCAGGAGTGAGCGGTCGCTGATGTTCAGGAGTGAGCGGTCACTGATGTTCAGGAGTGAGCGGTCACTGATGTTCAGGATTGAGCCGTCGCTGATGTTCTAGAGTGAGCGGTCGCTGTTGTTCAGGAGTGAGCGGTCGCTGTTGTTCAGGAGTGGGCGGACGCTGATGTTCAGGAGTGAGCGGTCGCTGATGTTCAGGAGTGAGCAGACGCTGATGTTCAGGAGTGAGCGGTCGCTGATGTTCAGGTGCGAGCGGTCACTGATGTTCAGGAGTGAGCCATCGCTAATGTTCAGGAGTGAGCGGTCGCTGATGTTCAGGAGTGAGCGGTCGCTGATGTTCAGGAGTGAGCCGTCGCTGATGTTCTGGAGTGAGCCGTCGCTGATTTTCTGGATTGAGCGGTAACTGATGTTCAGGAGTGAGAGGTGATTGATCTTCAGGATTGAGCGGTGCTGATGTTCAGTAATGAGCGGTCAATGATGTTGTGGAGTGAGCGGTCGCTGATGTTGTGGAGTGAGCGGTCGCTGATGTTGTGGAGTGAGCTGTCGCTGATGTTGTGGAGTTTGCGGACGCTGATATTGAGGAGTGAGCGGTCGCTGATGTTCAGGAGTGAGGGGTCGCTGATGTTCAGGAGTGAGCTGTCGCTGATGTTCAGGAGTGAGCGGTTGCTGATGTTCAGGAGTGAGCGGTCACTGATGTTCAGGAGTGAGCGGTGCTGATGTTCAGGAGTGAGCGGTCGCTGATGTTCAGGAGTGAGCGGTCACTGATGTTCAGGAGTGAGCGATCACTGATGTTCAGGAGTGAGCGGTCGCTGATGTTCAGGAGTGAGGGGTCGCTGATGTTCAGGAGTGAGCGGTCGTTGATGTTCAGGAGTGAGCGGTCGCTGATGTTCAGGAGTGAGCGGTCACTGATGTTCAGGAGTGAGCGGTCGCTGCTGTTCAGGAGTGAGCGGTCGCTAATGTTCAGGAGTGAGCGGTTGCTGATATTCAGGAGTGAGTGGTCGCTGATGTTCAGGAGTGAGCGGTCACTGATGTTAAGGAGTGAGCCGTCGCTGATGTTCAGGAGTGAGCGGTCGCTGATGTTCAGGAGTGAGTGGGCGCTGATGTTCAGGAGTGAGTGGTCGCTGATGTTCAGGAGTGAGCGTTCGCTGATATTCAGGACTGAACGGTCCTTGTTGTTCAGGAGTGAGTGGTCACTGATGTTCAGGTGTGAGCGGTCGCTGATGTTCAGGAGTGAGCGGCCGCTGATATTCAGGAGTGAGCGGTGATTGATGTTCAGGAGTGAGTGGTCACTGTTTTTCAGGAGTGAGCCGTCGCTGATGTTCAGGAGTGAGCGGTCGCTGATGTTCAGGAGTGAGCGTTCGCTGATGTTCAGGAGTGAGTGGTCACTGATGTTCAGGAGTGAGCGGTCGCTGATGTTCAGGAGTGAGCGGTCGCTGATGTTCAGCAGTGAGCGATGATTGATGTTCAGGAGTGAGCTGTCACCGATGTTCAGGAGTGAGCGGTGATTGATGTTCAGGAGTGAGCGGTCACTGATGTTCAGGAGTGAGCGGTCTCTGATGTTCAGGAGTGAGCAGTCGCTGTTATTCAGGAGTGAACGATCCTTGTTGTTCAGGAGTGAGTGGTCGCTAATGTTGTGGAGTTAGCGGTCACTGATGTTCTGGAGTGAGCGGTCGCTGATGTTCAGGAGTTAGCGGTCACTGATGTTCAGGAGTTAGCGGTCACTGATTTTCAGGAGTGAGCTGTCGCTGATGTTGAGGAGTGAGTGGTCACTGATGTTCAGGAGTGAGCGGTCGCTGATGCTGTGGAGTGAGCGGTCGCTGATGTTCAGGAGTGAGCGGTTGCTGATGTTCAGGAGTGAGCGGTCACTGATGTTCAGGAGTGAGCGGAGCTGATGTTCAGGAGTGAGCGGTCACTGATGTTCAGGAGTGAGCGGTCGCTGATGTTCAGGAGTGAGCGGTCTCTGATGTTCAGGAGTGAGCGGTTGCTCATGTTCATGAGTGAGGGGTCGCTGATGTTAAGGAGAGAGGGGTCGCTGATGTTCAGGAGTGAGTGGTCGCTGATGTTCAGGAGTGAGCGGTCCCTGATGTTCAGGAGTGAGGGGTCACTGATGTTTAGGAGTGAGCGGTCCCTGATGTTCAGGAGTGAGGGGTCGCTGATGTTCAGGAGTGAGCGGTTGCTGATATTCAGGAGTGAGTGGTCTCTGATGTTCAGGAGTGAGCGGTCACTGATGTTAAGGAGTGAGCCGTCGCTGATGTTCAGGAGTGAGCGGACGCTGATGTTCAGGAGTGAGTGGTCGCTGATGTTCAGGAGTGAGTGGTCGCTGATGTTCAGGAGTGAGCGGTCGCTGATATTCAGGAGTGAACGGTCCTTGTTGTTCAGGAGTGAGTGGTCACTGATGTTCTGGTGTGAGCGGCCGCTGATACTCAGGACTGAGCGGTGATTGATGTTCAGGAGTGAGTGGTCACTGTTTTTCAGGAGTGAGCATTCGCTGATGTTCAGGAGTGAGCGGTCGCTGACTTTCAGGACTGAGCGGTCGCTGATGTTCAGGAGTGAGCGGTCACTCATGTTCAGGAGTGAGGGTCATTGATGTTCAGGAGTGAGCGGTCGCTGATGTTCAGGAGTGTGTGGTCACTCATGTTCAGGAGTGTGTGGTCACTCATGTTCAGGAGTGAGGGTCATTGATGTTCAGGAGTGAGCGGTCGCTGATGTTCAGGAGTGAGCGGTCATTGATATTCAGGAGTGAGCGGTCGCTGATTTTCAGGAGTGAGCGGTCATTGATGTTCAGGAGTGAGCGGTCGCTCATGTTCAGGAGTGAGCGGTCACTGATTTTCAGGAGTGAACGGTCCTTGTTGTTCAGGAGTGAATGGTCACTGATGTTGTGGAGTGAGCGGTCACTGATGTTCAGGAGTTAGCGATCACTGATGTTCAGGAGCGAGCGGTCCTTGAAGTTCATGAGTGAGCGGTCACTGATGTTCAGGAGTGATTGGTCATTGATGTTGTGGCGTGAGCGGTGACTGATGTTCAGGAGTTAGCGGTCATTGATGTTCAGGAGTGAGCGGTCACTGATGTTCAGGAGTTAGCGGTCATTGATGTTCAGGAGTTAGCGGTCACTGATGTTCAGGAGTGAGCCGTCGCTGATGTTGTGGATTGAGCTGTCGCTGTTGTTCAGGAGTGAGCGGTCGCTGATGTTCAGGAGTGAGTGGTGCTGATGTTCAGCAGTGAGTGGTCGCCGATGTTCAGGAGCGATCACTGATGTTCAGGAGTTAGCGGTCACTGATTTTCAGGAGTGAGCCGTCACTGATGTTAATGAGTGAGTGGTCACTGATGTTCAGGAGTGAGTGGTCACTGATGTTCAGGAGTGAGTGGTCACTGATGTTCAGGAGTGAGCGGCCGCTGATGTTCAGGAATGAGCGTTCGCTAATATCGAAGAGTGAGCGGTCACTGATGTTCAGGAGTGAGCGGTGCTGATGTTCAGGAGGGAGCCGTCGCTGATATTGAGGAGTGAGCAGTCACTGCTGTTCAGCAGTGAGTGGTCGCTAATGTTCAGAAGCGAGCGATACTTGATGTTCAGGAGTGAGCAGTTACTTCTGTTCAGGCGTGAGTGGTCAGGAGTGATGTTCAGTAGTGAGCGGTCACTGATGTTCAGGAGTGAGTGGTCACTGATGTTCAGGAGTGAGTGGTCGCTGATGTTCAGGAATGAGCTGCCGCTGATGTTCAGGAGTGGGTGGTCGCTGCTGTTCAGGAGTGAGCCGTCGCTGTTATTCAGGAGTGAACGGTCCTTGTTGTTCAGGAGTGAGCGGTCGCTGATGTTGTGGCGTTAGCGGTCACTGATGTTCAGGAGTGAGCGATCACTGATGTTCAGGAGTTAGCGGTCACTGATTTTCAGGAGAGAGCCGTCACTGATGTTCAGGAGTAATCAGTCGCTGATGTTCAGGAGTGAGTGGTCACTGATGTTTAGGACTGAGTGGTTGCTGATATTCAGGAGTGAGCCGTCGCTGATGTTCAGGAGGGAGCGGTCGCTGATCTTAATGAATGAGACGTTGCTGATGTTCAGGAGTGACCGGTCACTGATGTTCAGGACTGAGCGGTCGCTGATGTTCAGGAGTGAGCCGTCGCTGATGTTCAGGAGTGAGCGGTCACTGATGTTCAGGACTGAGCGGTCGCTGATGTTCAGGAGGGAGCGGTCACTGATGTTCAGGACTGAGCGGTCGCTGATGTTCAGGAGTGAGCCGTCGCTGATGTTCAGGAGTGAGCGGTCACTGATGTTCAGGAGCGACCGGTCCTTGATGTTCAGGAGTGAGCGGTCACTGATGTTCAGGAGTGAGCGGTCGCTGATGTTCAGGAGTGTGCGGACGCTGATGTTGTGGAGTGAGCGGTCACTGATGTTCAGGAGTGAGCTGTCACTGATGTTCAGGAGTTAGCGGTCACTGATGTTCAGGAGTGAGCGGTCACTGATGTTCAGGAGTGAGCCGTCGGTGATATTGTGGAGTGAGCGGTCGCTGATGTTCAGGAGTGAGCGGTCGCTGATGTTCAGGAGTGAGCGGTCGCTGATGTTCAGGAGTGAGCGGTCACTGATGTTCAGGAGTTAGCGGTCACTGATGTTCAGGAGTGAGCTGTTGCTGATGTTGTGGAGTGAGCTGTCGCTGATGTTGTGGAGTGAGTGGTCACTGATGTTCAGGAGTGAGCGGTCACTGATGTTCAGGAGTGAGCGGTCGCTGATGTTCTGGAGTGAGCCGTCGCTGATGTTCAGGAGGGAGCGGTCGCTGATGTTCAGGACTGAGCGGTCGCTGATGTTCAGGAGTGAGCGGTCACTGATGTTCAGGACTGAGCGGCCGCTGATGTTCAGGAGTGAGCCGTCGCTGATGTTAAGGAGTTAACGATCACTGATGTTCAGGAGCGACCGGTCCTTGATGTTCCAGAGTGAGCGGTCACTGATGTTCAGGAGTGAGCGGTCGCTGATGTTCAGGAGTGTGCGGACGCTGATGTTGTGGAGTGAGCGGTCACTGATGTTCAGGAGTGAGCGGTCACTGATGTTCAGGAGTTAGCGGTCACTGATGTTCAGGAGTGAGCGGTCACTGATGTTCAGGAGTGAGCCGTCGGTGATATTGTGGAGTGAGTGGTCGCTGATGTTCAGGAGTGAGCGGTCGCTGATGTTCAGGAGTGAGCGGTCGCTGATGTTCAGGAGTGAGCGGTCACTGATGTTCAGGAGTGAGCGGTCACTGATGTTCAGGATTGAGCCGTCGCTGATGTTCTAGAGTGAGCGGTCGCTGTTGTTCAGGAGTGAGCGGTCCTTGATGTTCAGGAGTGAGCGGTCACTGATGTTCAGCAGTGAGCGGTCGCTGATGTTCAGGAGTGTGCGGACGCTGATGTTGTGGAGTGAGCGGTCACTGATGTTCAGGAGTTAGCGGTCACTTATGCTCAGGAGTGAGCGGTCACTGATGTTCAGGAGTGAGCCGTCGGTGATATTGTGGAGTGAGCGGTCGCTGATGTTCAGGAGTGAGCGGTCGCTGATGTTCAGGAGTGAGCGGTCGCTGATGTTCAGGAGTGAGCGGTCACTGATGTTCAGGAGTTAGCGGTCACTGATGTTCAGGAGTGAGCTGTCGCTGATGTTGTGGAGTGAGCGGACGCTTATGTTCAGGAGTGAGTGGTCACTGATGTTCAGGACTGAGCGGTCACTGATTTTCAAGAGTGAGCGGTCGCTGATGTTCAGGAGTGAGTGGTCACTGATGTTCAGGACTGAGCGGTCACTGATGTTCAGGAGTGAGCGGTCGCTGATGTGCTGGAGTAAGCGGACGCTTATGTTCAGGAGTGAGCGGTTGCTGATGTTCTGGAGGGAGCGGACGCTGATGTTCAGGAGTGAGCGGTCACTGATCTTCTGGAGTGAGCGGTGATTGATGTTCAGGTGCGAGTGGTCACTGATGTTCAGGAGTGAGCCGTCGCTAATGTTCTGGAGTGAGCGCTCGCTGATGTTCAGGAGTGAGCCGCCACTGATGTTCAGGAGTGAGCGTTCGCTGATGTTAAGCAGTGAGAGGTCGCTGATGTTGTGGAGTGAGCGGTCACTGATGTTCAGGAGTGAGCGGTCACTGATGTTCAGGAATGAGCGTTCGCTGATATCGAGGAGTGAGCGGTCACTGATGTTCAGGAGTGAGTGGTCGCTGATGTTCAGGAGTGAGTGGTCGCTGATGTTCAGGAGTGAGCCGTCGCTGATATTGAGGAGTGAGCGATCACTGATGTTCAGCAGTGAGTGGTCGCTAATGTTCAGAAGCGAGCGATACTTGATGTTCAGGAGTGAGCAGTTACTTATGTTCAGGCGTGAGTGGTCAGGAGTGATGTTCAGGAGTGAGCGGTCACTGATGGTCAGGAGTGCGCGGTCATTGATGTTCAGGAGTCAGGGGTCGCTAATGTTCAGGAATGAGCTGCCGCTGATGTTCAGGAGTGGGTGGTCGCTGTTATTCAGGAGTGGACTGTCCTTGTTGTTCAGGAGTGAGCGGTCGCTGATGTTGTGGCGTTAGCGGTCACTGATGTTCAGGAGTGAGCGATCACTGATGTTCAGGAGTGATCAGTCGCTGATGTTCAGGAGTGAGTGGTCGCTGATGTTTAGGACTGAGTGGTTGCTGATATTCAGGAGTGAGCCGTCGCTGATGTTCAGGAGGGAGCGGTCGCTGATCTTAATGAATGAGACGTTGCTGATGTTCAGGAGTGAGCGGTCACTGATGTTCAGGAGTGAGTGGTCACTGATGTTCAGGAGTGATCAGTCGCTGATGTTCAGGACTGATCGGTCGCTGATGTTCAGGACTGAGCGGTCGCTGATGTTCAGGAGTGAGTGGTCACTGATGTTCAGGAGTGATCAGTCGCTGATGTTCAGGAGGGAGCGGTCACTGATGTTCAGGAGTGAGCGGTCCCTGATGTTTAGGAGTGAGCAGTCCCTGATGTTCAGGAGTGAGGGGTCGCTGATGTTCAGGAGTGAGCGGTCACTGATGTTCAGGACTGAGCGGTCGCTGATCTTAATGAATGAGACGTTGCTGATGTTCAGGAGTGAGCGGTCACTGATGTTCAGTAATGAGCGGTTGCTGATATTCAGGAGAGAGCCGTCACTGATGTTCAGGAGTGAGTGGTCACTGATGTTCAGGAGTGAGCGGTCGCTGATGTTCAGGAGTGAGCCGTCGCTGATGTTCAGGAGGGAGCGGTCACTGATGTTCAGGAGTTAGCGGTCACTGATGTTCAGGAGTGAGCTGTTGCTGATGTTGTGGAGTGAGCTGTCGCTGATGTTGTTGAGTGAGCGGTCACTGATGTTCAGGAGTGAGCGGTCACTGATGTTCAGGAGTGAGCCGTCGCTAATGTTCTGGAGTGAGCGGTCGCTGATGTTCAGGAGTGAGCCGCCACTGATGTTCAGGAGTGAGCGTTCGCTGATGTTAAGCAGTGAGCGGTCGCTGATGTTGTGGAGTGAGCGGTCACTGATGTTCAGAAGTGAGCGGTCACTGATGTTCAGGAATGAGCGTTCGCTGATATCGAGGAGTGAGCGGTCACTGATGTTCAGGAGTGAGTGGTCGCTGATGTTCAGGAGTGAGTGGTCGCTGATGTTCAGGAGTGAGCCGTCGCTGATATTGAGGAGTGAGCGATCACTGATGTTCAGCAGTGAGTGGTCGCTAATGTTCAGAAGCGAGCGATACTTGATGTTCAGGAGTGAGCAGTTACTTATGTTCAGGCGTGAGTGGTCAGGAGTGATGTTCAGGAGTGAGCGGTCACTGATGGTCAGGAGTGCACGGTCATTGATGTTCAGGAGTCAGGGGTCGCTAATGTTCAGGAATGAGCTGCCGCTGATGTTCAGGAGTGGGTGGTCGCTGTTATTCAGGAGTGAACGGTCCTTGTTGTTCAGGAGTGAGCGGTCGCTGATGTTGTGGCGTTAGCGGTCACTGATGTTCAGGAGTGAGCGATCACTGATGTTCAGGAGTGATCAGTCGCTGATGTTCAGGAGTGAGTGGTCGCTGATGTTTAGGACTGAGTGGTTGCTGATATTCAGGAGTGAGCCGTCGCTGATGTTCAGGAGGGAGCGGTCGCTGATCTTAATGAATGAGACGTTGCTGATGTTCAGGAGTGAGCGGTCACTGATGTTCAGGAGTGAGTGGTCACTGATGTTCAGGAGTGATCAGTCGCTGATGTTCAGGACTGATCGGTCGCTGATGTTCAGGACTGAGCGGTTGCTGATGTTCAGGAGTGAGTGGTCACTGATGTTCAGGAGTGATCAGTCGCTGATGTTCAGGAGGGAGCGGTCACTGATGTTCAGGACTGAGCGGTCGCTGATGTTCAGGAGGGAGCGGTCACTGATGTTCAGGACTGAGCGGTCGCTGATCTTAATGAATGAGACGTTGCTGATGTTCAGGAGTGAGCGGTCACTGATGTTCAGGAATGAGCGGTTGCTGATATTCAGGAGAGAGCCGTCACTGATGTTCAGGAGTGAGTGGTCACTGATGTTCAGGAGTGAGCGGTCGCTGATGTTCAGGAGTGAGCCGTCGCTGATGTTCAGGAGGGAGCGGTCGCTGATGTTCAGGACTGAGCGGTCGCTGATGTTCAGGAGTGAGCGGTCACTGATGTTCAGGACTGAGCGGCCGCTGATGTTCAGGAGTGAGCCGTCGCTGATGTTAAGGAGTTAACGATCACTGATGTTCAGGAGCGAGCGGTCCTTGATGTTCAGGAGTGAGTGGTCACTGATGTTCAGGAGTGAGCGGTCGCTGATGTTCAGGAGTGTGCGGACGCTGATGTTGTGGAGTGAGCGGTCACTGATGTTCAGGAGTGAGCGGTCACTGATGTTCAGGAGTTAGCGGTCACTGATGTTCAGGAGTGAGCGGTCACTGATGTTCAGGAGTGAGCCGTCGGTGATATTGTGGAGTGAGCGGTCGCTGATGTTCAGGAGTGAGCGGTCGCTGATGTTCAGGAGTGAGCGGTCGCTGATGTTCAGGAGTGAGCGGTCACTGATGTTCAGGAGTTAGCGGTCACTGATGTTCAGGAGTGAGCTGTTGCTGATGTTGTGGAGTGAGCTGTCGCTGATGTTGTTGAGTGAGCGGTCACTGATGTTCAGGAGTGAGCGGTCACTGATGTTCAGGATTGAGCCGTCGCTGATGTTCTAGAGTGAGCGGTCGCTGTTGTTCAGGAGTGGGCGGACGCTGATGTTCAGGAGTGAGCGGTCGCTGATGTTCAGGAGTGAGCAGACGCTGATGTTCAGGAGTGAGCGGTCGCTGATGTTCAGGTGCGAGCGGTCACTGATGTTCAGGAGTGAGCCATCGCTAATGTTCAGGAGTGAGCGGTCGCTGATGTTCAGGAGTGAGCGGTCGCTGATGTTCAGGAGTGAGCCGTCGCTGATGTTCTGGAGTGAGCCGTCGCTGATTTACTGGATTGAGCGGTAACTGATGTTCAGGAGTGAGAGGTGATTGATCTTCAGGATTGTGCGGTGCTGATGTTCAGTAATGAGCGGTCAATGATGTTGTGGAGTGAGCGGTCGCTGATGTTGTGGAGTGAGCGGTCGCTGATGTTGTGGAGTGAGCTGTCGCTGATGTTGTGGAGTTTGCGGTCGCTGATATTGAGGAGTGAGCGGTCGCTGATGTTCAGGAGTGAGGGGTCGCTGA
Source organism: Scyliorhinus torazame (assembly GCF_047496885.1). Classification (NCBI taxonomy): domain Eukaryota; kingdom Metazoa; phylum Chordata; class Chondrichthyes; order Carcharhiniformes; family Scyliorhinidae; genus Scyliorhinus; species Scyliorhinus torazame. The sequence continues at coordinate 98,111,913 of NC_092710.1, forward strand.
TGTTCAGGAGTGAGCTGTCGCTGATGTTCAGGAGTGAGCGGTTGCTGATGTTCAGGAGTGAGCGGTCACTGATGTTCAGGAGTGAGCCGTGCTGATGTTCAGGAGTGAGCGGTCGCTGATGTTCAGGAGTGAGCGGTCACTGATGTTCAGGAGTGAGCGATCACTGATGTTCAGGAGTGAGCGGTCGCTGATGTTCAGGAGTGAGGGGTCGCTGATGTTCAGGAGTGAGCGGTCGTTGATGTTCAGGAGTGAGCGGTCGCTGATGTTCAGGAGTGAGCGGTCACTGATGTTCAGGAGTGAGCGGTCGCTGCTGTTCAGGAGTGAGCGGTCGCTAATGTTCAGGAGTGAGCGGTTGCTGATATTCAGGAGTGAGTGGTCGCTGATGTTCAGGAGTGAGCGGTCACTGATGTTAAGGAGTGAGCCGTCGCTGATGTTCAGGAGTGAGCGGTCGCTGATGTTCAGGAGTGAGTGGGCGCTGATGTTCAGGAGTGAGTGGTCGCTGATGTTCAGGAGTGAACGTTCGCTGATATTCAGGAGTGAACGGTCCTTGTTGTTCAGGAGTGAGTGGTCACTGATGTTCAGGTGTGAGCGGTCGCTGATGTTCAGGAGTGAGTTGCCGCTGATATTCAGGAGTGAGCGGTGATTGATGTTCAGGAGTGAGTGGTCACTGTTTTTCAGGAGTGAGCCGTCGCTGATGTTCAGGAGTGAGCGGTCGCTGATGTTCAGGAGTGAGCGTTCGCTGATGTTCAGGAGTGAGTGGTCACTGATGTTCAGGAGTGAGCGGTCGCTGATGTTCAGGAGTGAGCGGTCGCTGATGTTCAGGAGTGAGCGATGATTGATGTTCAGGAGTGAGCTGTCACCGATGTTCAGGAGTGAGCGGTGATTGATGTTCAGGAGTGAGCGGTCACTGATGTTCAGGAGTGAGCGGTCACTGATGTTCAGGAGTGAGCGGTCGCTGATGATCAGTAGTGAGCGGTCACTGATGTTCAGGAAGAGCGGTGGCTGATGTTCAGGAGTGAGTGGTCACTGATGTTTAGGAGTGAGCGGTCCCTAATGTTTAGGAGTGAGCGGTCCCTGATGTTCAGGAGTGAGGGGTCGCTGATGTTCAGGAGTGAGCTGTCGCTGATGTTCAGGAGTGAGCGGTCGCTGATATTCAGGAGTGAGCTGTCGCTGATGTTCAGGAGGGAGCGGTCGCTGATGTTCAGGAGTGAGCGGTCGCTGATGTTCAGGAGTGAGCGGTCCCTGATGTTCAGGAGTGAGTGGCCACTGTTTTTCAGGAGTGAGCCGTCGCTGATGTTCAGGAGTGAGGGGTCGCTGATGTTCAGGAGTGAGCGGTCGCTGATGTTCAGGAGTGAGTGGTCACTGATTTTCAGGAGTGAGCGGTCGATGATGTTCAGGAGTGAGCGGTCGCGGATGTTCAGGAGTGAGCGGTGATTGATGTTCAGGAGTGAGCGGTCCCTGATGTTCAGGAGTGAGGGGTCGCTGATGTTCAGGAGTGAGTGGTCGCTGATGTTCAGGAGTGAGCAGTCCCTGATGTTCAGGAGTGAGGAGTCGCTGATGTTCAGGAGTGAGGGGTCGCTGATGTTCAGGAGTGAGCGGTCGCTGATGTTCAGGAGTGAGCGGTCGCTTATGTTCAGGAGTGAGCGGTCTCTGATTTTCAGGAGTGAGCGGTGCTGATGTTCAGGAGTGAGCGGTGCTGATGTTCAGGAGTGAGCGGTGCTGATGTTCAGGAGTGAGTGGTCGCTGATGTTCAGGAGTGAGCGGTCGCTGATATTCAGGAGTGATCGGTCCTTGTTGTTCAGGAGTGAGTGGTCGCTAATGTTGTGGAGTTAGCGGTCACTGATGTTCTGGAGTTAGCGGTCACTGATGTTCTGGAGTGAGCGGTCGCTGATGTTCAGGAGTTAGCGGTCACTGATGTTCAGGAGTTAGCGGTCACTGATTTTCAGGCATGAGCCGTCGCTGATGTTGAGGAGTGAGTGGTCACTGATGTTCAGGAGTGAGCGGTCATTGATCTTCAGGATTGAGCTGTGCTGATGTTCAGTAATGAGCGGTCGCTGATGTTGTGGAGTGAGCGGTCGCTGATGTTGTGGAGTGAGCCGTCACTGATGTTGTGGAGTGAGCGGTCGCTGATGTTGTGGAGTGAGCGGTCGCTGATGTTGTGGAGTGAGCGGTCACTGATGTTGTGGAGTGAGCGATCGCTGATATTGAGGAGTGAGCGGTCGCTGATGTTCAGGAGTGGGCAGTCACTTATGTTCAGCAGAGAGTGGTCGCTAATGTTCAGGAGAGGGCGATCCTTGATGTTCAGGAGTGAGCAGTTACTTATGTTCAGGAGTGATTGTTCAGGAGTGATGTTCAGGAGTGAGCGGTCACTGATGTTCCGGAGTGAGGGGTCGCTGATGGTCAGCAGTGAGCGGTCGCTGATGTTCAGGAGTGAGGGGTCGCTGATGTTCAGGAGTGAGCGGTCGCTGATGTTCAGGAGTGAGCGGTCGCTGATGTTCAGGTGTGAACCATTGCTGATGTTCAGGAGTGAGCGGTCACTGATGTTCCGGAGTGAGCGGTCGCTGATGTTCAGGAGTGAGCGGTCGCTGATGTTCAGGAGTGAGCGGTCGCTGATGTTCAGGAGTGGGCAGTCACTTATGTTCAGCAGAGAGTGGTCGCTAATGTTCAGGAGCGAGCGATCCTTGATTTCATTCATAGAATTTTACAGCGCAGAAGGAGGCCATTCGGCCCATCGAGTCTGCACCGGCTCTTGGAAAGAGCACCCTACCCAAGGTCAATACCTCCACCCTAACCCCATAACCCAGTAACCCCACCCAACACTAAGGGCAATTTTGGACACTAAGGGCAACCTATCCCCGTAACCCGATAAACCCTCCTAACCGTTTTGGTGACTAAGGGCAATTTATCATGGCCAATCCACCTAACCTGCACATCTTTGGACTGTGGGAGGAAACCGGAGCACCCGGAGGAAACCCACGCACACACGGGGAGGATGTGCAGACTCCGCACAGACAGTGACCCAAGCCGGAATCGAACCTGGGACCCTGGAGCTGTGAAGCAATTGTGCTATCCACAATGCTACCGTGCTGCCCATTGTTCACTGGATCGTTTAAGGCGTGAGCCGTCGCTGATGTTCAGGAGTGAGCGGATGCTGATGTTCAGGAGTGAGTGGTCGCTGATGTTCAGGAGTGAGTGGTCGCTGATGTTCAGGAGTGAGCGGTCGCTGATATTCAGGAGTGAACGGACCTTGTTGTTCAGGAGTGAGTGGTCACTGATGTTCTGGTGTGAGTGGTCGCTCATGTTCAGGAGTGAGCGGCCGCTGATATTCAGGAGTGAGCGGTGATTGATGTTCAGGAGTGAGTGGTCGCGGATGTTCAGGAGTGAGCGGTGATTGATGTTCAGGAGTGAGCGGTCCCTGATGTTCAGGAGTGAGGGGTCGCTGATGTTCAGGAGTGAGTGGTCGCTGATGTTCAGGAGTGAGCAGTCCCTGATGTTCAGGAGTGAGGAGTCGCTGATGTTCAGGAGTGAGGGGTCGCTGATGTTCAGGAGTGAGCGGTCGCTGATGTTCAGGAGTGAGCGGTCGCTTATGTTCAGGAGTGAGCGGTCTCTGATTTTCAGGAGTGAGCGGTGCTGATGTTCAGGAGTGAGCGGTGCTGATGTTCAGGAGTGAGCGGTGCTGATGTTCAGGAGTGAGTGGTCGCTGATGTTCAGGAGTGAGCGGTCGCTGATATTCAGGAGTGATCGGTCCTTGTTGTTCAGGAGTGAGTGGTCGCTAATGTTGTGGAGTTAGCGGTCACTGATGTTCTGGAGTTAGCGGTCACTGATGTTCTGGAGTGAGCGGTCGCTGATGTTCAGGAGTTAGCGGTCACTGATGTTCAGGAGTTAGCGGTCACTGATTTTCAGGCATGAGCCGTCGCTGATGTTGAGGAGTGAGTGGTCACTGATGTTCAGGAGTGAGCGGTCATTGATCTTCAGGATTGAGCTGTGCTGATGTTCAGTAATGAGCGGTCGCTGATGTTGTGGAGTGAGCGGTCGCTGATGTTGTGGAGTGAGCCGTCACTGATGTTGTGGAGTGAGCGGTCGCTGATGTTGTGGAGTGAGCGGTCGCTGATGTTGTGGAGTGAGCGGTCACTGATGTTGTGGAGTGAGCGATCGCTGATATTGAGGAGTGAGCGGTCGCTGATGTTCAGGAGTGGGCAGTCACTTATGTTCAGCAGAGAGTGGTCGCTAATGTTCAGGAGCGAGCGATCCTTGATGTTCAGGAGTGAGCAGTTACTTATGTTCAGGAGTGATTGTTCAGGAGTGATGTTCAGGAGTGAGCGGTCACTGATGTTCCGGAGTGAGGGGTCGCTGATGGTCAGCAGTGAGCGGTCGCTGATGTTCAGGAGTGAGGGGTCGCTGATGTTCAGGAGTGAGCGGTCGCTGATGTTCAGGAGTGAGCGGTCGCTGATGTTCAGGTGTGAACCATTGCTGATGTTCAGGAGTGAGCGGTCACTGATGTTCCGGAGTGAGCGGTCGCTGATGTTCAGGAGTGAGCGGTCGCTGATGTTCAGGAGTGAGCGGTCGCTGATGTTCAGGAGTGGGCAGTCACTTATGTTCAGCAGAGAGTGGTCGCTAATGTTCAGGAGCGAGCGATCCTTGATTTCATTCATAGAATTTTACAGCGCAGAAGGAGGCCATTCGGCCCATCGAGTCTGCACCGGCTCTTGGAAAGAGCACCCTACCCAAGGTCAATACCTCCACCCTAACCCCATAACCCAGTAACCCCACCCAACACTAAGGGCAATTTTGGACACTAAGGGCAACCTATCCCCGTAACCCGATAAACCCTCCTAACCGTTTTGGTGACTAAGGGCAATTTATCATGGCCAATCCACCTAACCTGCACATCTTTGGACTGTGGGAGGAAACCGGAGCACCCGGAGGAAACCCACGCACACACGGGGAGGATGTGCAGACTCCGCACAGACAGTGACCCAAGCCGGAATCGAACCTGGGACCCTGGAGCTGTGAAGCAATTGTGCTATCCACAATGCTACCGTGCTGCCCATTGTTCACTGGATCGTTTAAGGCGTGAGCCGTCGCTGATGTTCAGGAGTGAGCGGATGCTGATGTTCAGGAGTGAGTGGTCGCTGATGTTCAGGAGTGAGTGGTCGCTGATGTTCAGGAGTGAGCGGTCGCTGATATTCAGGAGTGAACGGACCTTGTTGTTCAGGAGTGAGTGGTCACTGATGTTCTGGTGTGAGTGGTCGCTCATGTTCAGGAGTGAGCGGCCGCTGATATTCAGGAGTGAGCGGTGATTGATGTTCAGGAGTGAGTGGTCACTGTTTTTCAGGAGTGAGCCGTCGCTGATGTTCAGGAGTGAGCGGTCGCTGATGTTCAGGAGTGAGCGGTCGCTGATGTTCAGGAGTGAGTGGTCACTGATTTTCAGGAGTGAGCGGTCGATGATGTTCAGGAGTGAGCGGTCGATGATGTTCAGGAGTGAGCGGTCGCTGATGTTCAGGAGTGAGCGGTCGCTGATGTTCAGGAGTGAGCGGTCACTGATGATCAGTAGTGAGCGGTCACTGATGTTCAGGAGGGAGCGGTCGCTGATGTTCTGGAGTGAGTGGTCACTGATGTTCAGGAGGGAGCGGTCGCTGATGTTCAGGAGTGAGTGGTCACTGATGTTTAGGACTGAGCGGTCACTGATGTTCAGGAGTGAGTGGTCACTGATGTTTAGGAGTGAGCTGTCCCTGATGTTCAGGAGTGAGGGGTCGCTGATGTTCAGGAGTGAGCTGTCGCTGATGTTCAGGAGTGAGCGGTCGCTGATATTCAGGAGTGAGCCGTCGCTGATGTTCAGGAGGGAGCGGTCGCTGATGTTAAGGAGTGAGCGGTCACTGATGTTCAGGAGTGAGCGGTCCCTGATGTTCAGGAGTGAGGGGTCGCTGATGTTCAGGAGGGAGTGGTCGCTGATGTTCAGGAGTGAGCGGTCCCTGATGTTCAGGAGTGAGGGGTCACTGATGTTTAGGAGTGAGCCGTCCCTGATGTTCAGGAGTGAGGGGTCGCTGATGTTCAGGAGTGAGCGGTCGCTGATGTTCAGGAGTGAGCGGTCACTGATGCTCAAGAGTGAGCGGTCGCTGATGTTCAGGAGTGAGCGGTCACTGATGATCAGTAGTGAGCGGTCACTGATGTTCAGGAGGGAGCGGTCGCTGATGTTCTGGAGTGAGTGGTCACTGATGTTCAGGAGGGAGCGGTCGCTGATGTTCAGGAGTGAGTGATCACTGATGTTTAGGACTGAGCGGTCACTGATGTTCAGGAGGGAGCGGTCGCTGATGTTCAGGAGTGAGTGGTCACTGATGTTTAGGAGTGAGCTGTCCCTGATGTTCAGGAGTGAGGGGTCGCTGATGTTCAGGAGTGAGCTGTCGCTGATGTTCAGGAGTGAGCGGTCGCTGATATTCAGGAGTGAGCCGTCGCTGATGTTCAGGAGGGAGCGGTCGCTGATGTTAAGGAGTGAGCGGTCACTGATGTTCTGGAGTGAGCGGTCCCTGATGTTCAGGAGTGAGGGGTCGCTGATGTTCAGGAAGGAGTGGTCGCTGATGTTCAGGAGTGAGCGGTCCCTGATGTTCAGGAGTGAGGGGTCACTGATGTTTAGGAGTGAGCCGTCCCTGATGTTCAGGAGTGAGGGGTCGCTGATGTTCAGGAGTGAGCGGTCGCTGATGTACAGGAGTGAGCGGTCGCTGATATTCATGAGTGAGCCGTCGCTGATGTTCAGGAGGGAGCGGTCGCTGATGTTCAGGAGTGAGCGGTCACTGATGTTCAGGAGTGAGCGGTCCCTGATGTTCAGGAGTGAGGGGTCGCTGATGTTCAGGAGTGAGCGGTGCTGATGTTCAGGAGTGAGCGGTGCTGATGTTCAGGAGTGAGCGGTGCTGATGTTCAGGAGTGAGCGGTGCTGATGTTCAGGAGTGAGTGGTCTCTGATGTTCAGGAGTGAGCGGTCGCTGTTATTCAGGAGTGAACGGTCCTTGTTGTTCAGGAGTGAGTGGTCGCTAATGTTGTGGAGTGAGCGGTCACTGATGTTCTGGAGTGAGCGGTCGCTGATGTTCAGGAGTTAGAGGTCACTGATTTTCAGGAGTGAGCCGTCGCTGATGTTGAGGAGTGAGTGGTCACTGATGTTCAGGAGTGAGCGGTCGCTGATGCTGTGGAGTGAGCGGTCGCTGATGTTCAGGAGTGAGCGGTTGCTGATGTTCAGGAGTGAGCGGTCACTGATGTTCAGGAGTGAGCGGTGCTGATGTTCAGGAGTGAGCGGTCACTGATGTTCAGGAGTGAGCGGTCGCTGATGTTCAGGAGTGAGCGGTCCCTGATGTTCAGGAGTGAGGGGTCGCTGATGTTCAGGAGAGAGGGGTCGCTCATGTTCAGGAGTGAGTGGTCGCTGATGTTCAGGAGTGAGCGGTCCCTGATGTTCAGGAGTGAGGGGTCACTGATGTTTAGGAGTGAGCGGTCCCTGATGTTCAGAAGTGAGGGGTCGCTGATGTTCAGGAGTGAGCGGTTGCTGATATTAAGGAGTGAGTGGTCTCTGATGTTCAGGAGTGAGCGGTCACTGATGTTCAGGAGTGAGCGGTGCTGATGTTCAGGAGTGAGCGGTCACTGATGTTCAGGAGTGAGCGGTCGCTGATGTTCAGGAGTGAGCGGTCCCTGATGTTCAGGAGTGAGGGGTCGCTGATGTTCAGGAGAGAGGGGTCGCTCATGTTCAGGAGTGAGTGGTCGCTGATGTTCAGGAGTGAGCGGTCCCTGATGTTCAGGAGTGAGGGGTCACTGATGTTTAGGAGTGAGCGGTCCCTGATGTTCAGAAGTGAGGGGTCGCTGATGTTCAGGAGTGAGCGGTTGCTGATATTAAGGAGTGAGTGGTCTCTGATGTTCAGGAGTGAGCGGTCACTGATGTTAAGGAGTGAGCCGTCGCTGATGTTCAGGAGTGAGCGGACGCTGATGTTCAGGAGTGAGTGGTCGCTGATGTTCAGGAGTGAGTGGTCACTGATTTTCAGGAGTGAGCGGTCGATGATGTTCAGGAGTGAGCGGTCGCTGATGTTCAGGAGTGAGCGGTGATTGATGTTCAGGAGTGAGCGGTCCCTGATGTTCAGGAGTGAGGGGTCGCTGATGTTCAGGAGTGAGTGGTCGCTGATGTTCAGGAGTGAGCAGTCCCTGATGTTCAGGAGTGAGGAGTCGCTGATGTTCAGGAGTGAGGGGTCGCTGATGTTCAGGAGTGAGCGGTCGCTTATGTTCAGGAGTGAGCGGTCCCTGATGTTCAGGAGTGAGGAGTCGCTGATGTTCAGGAGTGAGGGGTCGCTGATGTTCAGGAGTGAGCGGTCGCTTATGTTCAGGAGTGAGCGGTCGCTGATGTTCAGGAGTGAGCGGTCGCTGATGTACAGGAGTGAGCGGTCGCTGATATTCATGAGTGAGCCGTCGCTGATGTTCAGGAGGGAGCGGTCGCTGATGTTCAGGAGTGAGCGGTCACTGATGTTCAGGAGTGAGCGGTCCCTGATGTTCAGGAGTGAGGGGTCGCTGATGTTCAGGAGTGAGCGGTGCTGATGTTCAGGAGTGAGCGGTGCTGATGTTCAGGAGTGAGCGGTGCTGATGTTCAGGAGTGAGCGGTGCTGATGTTCAGGAGTGAGTGGTCTCTGATGTTCAGGAGTGAGCGGTCGCTGTTATTCAGGAGTGAACGGTCCTTGTTGTTCAGGAGTGAGTGGTCGCTAATGTTGTGGAGTGAGCGGTCACTGATGTTCTGGAGTGAGCGGTCGCTGATGTTCAGGAGTTAGAGGTCACTGATTTTCAGGAGTGAGCCGTCGCTGATGTTGAGGAGTGAGTGGTCACTGATGTTCAGGAGTGAGCGGTCGCTGATGCTGTGGAGTGAGCGGTCGCTGATGTTCAGGAGTGAGCGGTTGCTGATGTTCAGGAATGAGCGGTCACTGATGTTCAGGAGTGAGCGGTGCTGATGTTCAGGAGTGAGCGGTCACTGATGTTCAGGAGTGAGCGGTCGCTGATGTTCAGGAGTGAGCGGTCCCTGATGTTCAGGAGTGAGGGGTCGCTGATGTTCAGGAGAGAGGGGTCGCTCATGTTCAGGAGTGAGTGGTCGCTGATGTTCAGGAGTGAGCGGTCCCTGATGTTCAGGAGTGAGGGGTCACTGATGTTTAGGAGTGAGCGGTCCCTGATGTTCAGAAGTGAGGGGTCGCTGATGTTCAGGAGTGAGCGGTTGCTGATATTAAGGAGTGAGTGGTCTCTGATGTTCAGGAGTGAGCGGTCACTGATGTTCAGGAGTGAGCGGTGCTGATGTTCAGGAGTGAGCGGTCACTGATGTTCAGGAGTGAGCGGTCGCTGATGTTCAGGAGTGAGCGGTCCCTGATGTTCAGGAGTGAGGGGTCGCTGATGTTCAGGAGAGAGGGGTCGCTCATGTTCAGGAGTGAGTGGTCGCTGATGTTCAGGAGTGAGCGGTCCCTGATGTTCAGGAGTGAGGGGTCACTGATGTTTAGGAGTGAGCGGTCCCTGATGTTCAGAAGTGAGGGGTCGCTGATGTTCAGGAGTGAGCGGTTGCTGATATTAAGGAGTGAGTGGTCTCTGATGTTCAGGAGTGAGCGGTCACTGATGTTAAGGAGTGAGCCGTCGCTGATGTTCAGGAGTGAGCGGACGCTGATGTTCAGGAGTGAGTGGTCGCTGATGTTCAGGAGTGAGTGGTCACTGATTTTCAGGAGTGAGCGGTCGATGATGTTCAGGAGTGAGCGGTCGCTGATGTTCAGGAGTGAGCGGTGATTGATGTTCAGGAGTGAGCGGTCCCTGATGTTCAGGAGTGAGGGGTCGCTGATGTTCAGGAGTGAGTGGTCGCTGATGTTCAGGAGTGAGCAGTCCCTGATGTTCAGGAGTGAGGAGTCGCTGATGTTCAGGAGTGAGGGGTCGCTGATGTTCAGGAGTGAGCGGTCGCTTATGTTCAGGAGTGAGCGGTCTCTGATTTTCAGGAGTGAGCGGTGCTGATGTTCAGGAGTGAGCGGTGCTGATGTTCAGGAGTGAGCGGTGCTGATGTTCAGGAGTGAGTGGTCGCTGATGTTCAGGAGTGAGCGGTCGCTGGTAATCAGGAGTGATCGGTCCTTGTTGTTCAGGAGTGAGTGGTCGCTAATGTTGTGGAGTTAGCGGTCACTGATGTTCTGGAGTGAGCGGTCGCTGATGTTCAGGGGTTAGCGGTCACTGATGTTCAGGAGTTAGCGGTCACTGATTTTCAGGCATGAGCCGTCGCTGATGTTGAGGAGTGAGTGGTCACTGATGTTCAGGAGTGAGCGGTCATTGATCTTCAGGATTGAGCTGTGCTGATGTTCAGTAATGAGCGGTCGCTGATGTTGTGGAGTGAGCGGTCGCTGATGTTGTGGAGTGAGCGGTCGCTGATGTTCAGTAATGAGCGGTTGCTGATATTCAGGAGAGAGCCGTCACTGATGTTCAGGAGTGAGTGGTCACTGATGTTCAGGAGTGAGCGGTCGCTGCTGTTCAGGAGTGAGCCGTCGCTGATGTTCAGGACTGAGCGGTCGCTGATGTTCAGGACTGAGCGGTCGCTGATGTTCAGGAGTGAGCGGTCACTGATGTTCAGGACTGAGCGGCCGCTGATGTTCAGGAGTGAGCAGTCGCTGATGTTAAGGAGTTAACGATCACTGATGTTCAGGAGCGAGCGGTCCTTGATGTTCAGGAGTGAGCGGTCACTGATGTTCAGGAGTGAGCGGTCGCTGATGTTCAGGAGTGTGCGGACGCTGATGTTGTGGAGTGAGCGGTCACTGATGTTCAGGAGTTAGCGGTCACTGATGTTCAGGAGTGAGCGGTCACTGATGTTCAGGAGTGAGCCGTCGGTGATATTGTGGAGTGAGCGGTCGCTGATGTTCAGGAGTGAGCGGTCGCTGATGTTCAGGAGTGAGCGGTCGCTGATGTTCAGGAGTGAGCGGTCACTGATGTTCAGGAGTTAGCGGTCACTGATGTTCAGGAGTGAGCTGTCGATGATGTTGTGGAGTGAGCTGTCGCTGATGTTGTGGAGTGAGCGGTCACTGATGTTCAGGAGTGAGCGGTCACTGATGTTCAGGAGTGAGCCGTCGCTGATGTTCTGGAGTGAGCGGTCGCTGTTGTTCAGGTGTGAGCGGTCGCTGATGTTCAGGTGCGAGCGGTCACTGATGTTCAGGAGTGAGCGGTCGCTGATGTTCTGGAGTGAGCGGTCGCTGATGTTCAGGTGCGAGCGGTCGCTGATGTTCAGGTGCGAGCGATCACTGATGTTCAGGAGTGAGCCATCGCTAATGTTCAGGAGTGAGCGGTAGCTGATGTTCAGGAGTGAGCGGTCGCTGATGTTCAGGTGCGAGCGGTCACTGATGTTCAGGAGTGAGCCGTCGCTGATGTTCAGGAGTGAGCGGTAGCTGATGTTCAGGAGTGAGCGGTCGCTGATGTTCAGGAGTGAGCCGTCGCTGATGTTCAGGAGTGAGCGGTCGCTGATGTTCTGGAGTGAGCCGTCGCTGATTTTCTGGATTGAGCGGTAACTGATGTTCAGGAGTGAGAGGTGATTGATCTTCAGGACTGAGCGGTGCTGATGTTCAGTAATGAGCGGTCAATGATGTTGTGGAGTGAGCGGTCGCTGATGTTGTGGAGTGAGCGGTCGCTGATGTTGTGGAGTGAGCGGTCGCTGATGTTGTGGAGTTTGCGGTCGCTGATATTGAGGAGTAAGCGGTCGCTGATGTTCAGGAGTGAGGGGTCGCTGATGTTCAGGAGTGAGCTGTCGCTGATGTTCAGGAGTGAGCGGTTGCTGATGTTCAGGAGTGAGCGGTCACTGATGTTCAGCAGTGAGCGGTGCTGATGTTCAGGAGTGAGCGGTCGCTGATGTTCAGGAGTGAGCGGTCACTGATGTTCAGGAGTGAGCGATCACTGATGTTCAGGAGTGAGCGGTCGCTGATGTTCAGGAGTGAGGGGTCGCTGATGTTCAGGAGTGAGCGGTCGTTGATGTTCAGGAGTGAGCGGTCGCTGATGTTCAGGAGTGAGCGGTCACTGATGTTCAGGAGTGAGCGGTCGCTGCTGTTCAGGAGTGAGCGGTCGCTAATGTTCAGGAGTGAGCGGTTGCTGGTATTCAGGAGTGAGTGGTCGCTGATGTTCAGGAGTGAGCGGTCACTGATGTTAAGGAGTGAGCCGTCGCTGATGTTCAGGAGTGAGCGGTCGCTGATGTTCAGGAGTGAGTGGTCGCTGATGTTCAGGAGTGAACGTTCGCTGATATTCAGGAGTGAACGGTCCTTGTTGTTCAGGAGTGAGTGGTCACTGATGTTCAGGTGTGAGCGGTCGCTGATGTTCAGGAGTGAGTTGCCGCTGATATTCAGGAGTGAGCGGTGATTGATGTTCAGGAGTGAGTGGTCACTGTTTTTCAGGAGTGAGCCGTCGCTGATGTTCAGGAGTGAGCGGTCGCTGATGATCAGTAGTGAGCGGTCACTGATGTTCAGGAGGGAGCGGTGGCTGATGTTCAGGAGTGAGTGGTCACTGATGTTTAGGAGTGAGCGGTCCCTAATGTTTAGGAGTGAGCGGTCCCTGATGTTCAGGAGTGAGGGGTCGCTGATGTTCAGGAGTGAGCTGTCGCTGATGTTCAGGAGTGAGCGGTCGCTGATATTCAGGAGTGAGCTGTCGCTGATGTTCAGGAGGGAGCGGTCGCTGATGTTCAGGAGTGAGCGGTCGCTGATGTTCAGGAGTGAGCGGTCCCTGATGTTCAGGAGTGAGTGGCCACTGTTTTTCAGGAGTGAGCCGTCGCTGATGTTCAGGAGTGAGGGTTCGCTGATGTTCAGGAGTGAGCGGTCGCTGATGTTCAGGAGTGAGTGGTCACTGATTTTCAGGAGTGAGCGGTCGATGATGTTCAGGAGTGAGCGGTCGCGGATGTTCAGGAGTGAGCGGTGACTGATGTTCAGGAGTGAGCGGTCCCTGATGTTCAGGAGTGAGGGATCGCTGATGTTCAGGAGTGAGTGGTCGCTGATGTTCAGGAGTGAGCAGTCCCTGATGTTCAGGAGTGAGGAGTCGCTGATGTTCAGGAGTGAGGGGTCGCTGATGTTCAGGAGTGAGCGGTCGCTGATGTTCAGGAGTGAGCGGTCGCTTATGTTCAGGAGTGAGCGGTCTCTGATTTTCAGGAGTGAGCGGTGCTGATGTTCAGGAGTGAGCGGTGCTGATGTTCAGGAGTGAGCGGTGCTGATGTTCAGGAGTGAGTGGTCGCTGATGTTCAGGAGTGAGCGGTCGCTGATATTCAGGAGTGATCGGTCCTTGTTGTTCAGGAGTGAGTGGTCGCTAATGTTGTGGAGTTAGCGGTCACTGATGTTCTGGAGTGAGCGGTCGCTGATGTTCAGGAGTTAGCGGTCACTGATGTTCAGGAGTTAGCGGTCACTGATTTTCAGGCATGAGCCGTCGCTGATGTTGAGGAGTGAGTGGTCACTGATGTTCAGGAGTGAGCGGTCATTGATCTTCAGGATTGAGCTGTGTTGATGTTCAGTAATGAGCGGTCGCTGATGTTGTGGAGTGAGCGGTCGCTGATGTTGTGGAGTGAGCCGTCACTGATGTTGTGGAGTGAGCGGTCGCTGATGTTGTGGAGTGAGCGGTCGCTGATGTTGTGGAGTGAGCGGTCACTGATGTTGTGGAGTGAGCGGTCGCTGATATTGAGGAGTGAGCGGTCGCTGATGTTCAGGAGTGGGCAGTCACTTATGTTCAGCAGAGAGTGGTCGCTAATGTTCAGGAGCGAGCGATCCTTGATGTTCAGGAGTGAGCAGTTACTTATGTTCAGGAGTGATTGTTCAGGAGTGATGTTCAGGAGTGAGCGGTCGCTGATGTTCAGGAGTGAGGGGTCGCTGATGGTCAGCAGTGAGCGGTCGCTGATGTTCAGGAGTGAGGGGTCGCTGATGTTCAGGAGTGAGCGGTCGCTGATGTTCAGGAGTGAGCGGTTGCTGATGTTCAGGAGTGAGCGGTCGCTGATGTTCAGGAGTGAGCGGTCGCTGATGTTCAGGTGTGAACCATTGCTGATGTTCAGGAGTGAGCGGTCACTGATGTTCCGGAGTGAGCGGTCGCTGATGTTCAGGAGTGAGCGGTCGCTGATGTTCAGGAGTGAGCGGTCGCTGATGTTCAGGAGTGGGCAGTCACTTATGTTCAGCAGAGAGTGGTCGCTAATGTTCAGGAGCGAGCGATCCTTGATTTCATTCATAGAATTTTACAGCGCAGAAGGAGGCCATTCGGCCCATCGAGTCTGCACCGGCTCTTGGAAAGAGCACCCTACCCAAGGTCAATACCTCCACCCTATCCCCATAACCCAGTAACCCCACCCAACACTAAGGGCAATTTTGGACACTAAGGGCAACCTATCCCCGTAACCCGATAAACCCTCCTAACCGTTTTGGTGACTAAGGGCAATTTATCATGGCCAATCCACCTAACCTGCACATCTTTGGACTGTGGGAGGAAACCGGAGCACCCGGAGGAAACCCACGCACACACGGGGAGGATGTGCAGACTCCGCACAGACAGTGACCCAAGCCGGAATCGAACCTGGGACCCTGGAGCTGTGAAGCAATTGTGCTATCCACAATGCTACCGTGCTGCCCATTGTTCACTGGATCGTTTAAGGCGTGAGCCGTCGCTGATGTTCAGGAGTGAGCGGATGCTGATGTTCAGGAGTGAGTGGTCGCTGATGTTCAGGAGTGAGTGGTCGCTGATGTTCAGGAGTGAGCGGTCGCTGATATTCAGGAGTGAACGGTCCTTGTTGTTCAGGAGTGAGTGGTCACTGATGTTCTGGTGTGAGTGGTCGCTCATGTTCAGGAGTGAGCGGCCGCTGATATTCAGGAGTGAGCGGTGATTGATGTTCAGGAGTGAGTGGTCACTGTTTTTCAGGAGTGAGCCGTCGCTGATGTTCAGGAGTGAGCGGTCGCTGATGTTCAGGAGTGAGCGGTCGCTGATGTTCAGGAGTGAGTGGTCACTGATTTTCAGGAGTGAGCGGTCGATGATGTTCAGGAGTGAGCGGTCGCTGATGTTCAGGAGTGAGCGGTGATTGATGTTCAGGAGTGAGCGGTCACTGATTTTCAGGAGTGAGCCGTCGCTGATGTTCAGGAGTGAGCGGTCACTGATGTTCAGGAGTGAGCGGTCGCTGATGTTCAGGAGTGAGCGGTCACTGATGATCAGTAGTGAGCGGTCACTGATGTTCAGGAGGGAGCGGTCGCTGATGTTCTGGAGTGAGTGGTCACTGATGTTCAGGAGGGAGCGGTCGCTGATGTTCAGGAGTGAGTGGTCACTGATGTTTAGGACTGAGCGGTCACTGATGTTCAGGAGGGAGCGGTCGCTGATGTTCAGGAGTGAGTGGTCACTGATGTTTAGGAGTGAGCTGTCCCTGATGTTCAGGAGTGAGGGGTCGCTGATGTTCAGGAGTGAGCTGTCGCTGATGTTCAGGAGTGAGCGGTCGCTGATATTCAGGAGTGAGCCGTCGCTGATGTTCAGGAGGGAGCGGTCGCTGATGTTAAGGAGTGAGCGGTCACTGATGTTCAGGAGTGAGCGGTCCCTGATGTTCAGGAGTGAGGGGTCGCTGATGTTCAGGAGGGAGTGGTCGCTGATGTTCAGGAGTGAGCGGTCCCTGATGTTCAGGAGTGAGGGGTCACTGATGTTTAGGAGTGAGCCGTCCCTGATGTTCAGGAGTGAGGGGTCGCTGATGTTCAGGAGTGAGCGGTCGCTGATGTACAGGAGTGAGCGGTCGCTGATATTCATGAGTGAGCCGTCGCTGATGTTCAGGAGGGAGCGGTCGCTGATGTTCAGGAGTGAGCGGTCACTGATGTTCAGGAGTGAGCGGTCACTGATGTTCAGGAGTGAGCGGTCCCTGATGTTCAGGAGTGAGGGGTCGCTGATGTTCAGGAGTGAGCGGTGCTGATGTTCAGGAGTGAGCGGTGCTGATGTTCAGGAGTGAGCGGTGCTGATGTTCAGGAGTGAGCGGTGCTGATGTTCAGGAGTGAGTGGTCTCTGATGTTCAGGAGTGAGCGGTCGCTGTTATACAGGAGTGAACGGTCCTTGTTGTTCAGGAGTGAGTGGTCACTGATGTTCAGGAGTGAGCGGTCGCTGATGCTGTGGAGTGAGCGGTCGCTGATGTTCAGGAGTGAGCGGTCGCTGATGTTCAGGAGTGAGCGGTTGCTGATGTTCAGGAGTGAGCGGTCACTGATGTTCAGGAGTGAGCGGTGCTGATGTTCAGGAGTGAGCGGTCGCTGATGTTCAGGAGTGAGCGGTCGCTGATGTTCAGGAGTGAGCGGTCCCTGATGTTCAGGAGTGAGGGGTCGCTGATGTTCAGGAGAGAGGGGTCGCTCATGTTCAGGAGTGAGTGGTCGCTGATGTTCAGGAGTGAGCGGTCCCTAATGTTCAGGAGTGAGGGGTCACTGATGTTTAGGAGTGAGCGGTCCCTGATGTTCAGAAGTGAGGGGTCGCTGATGTTCAGGAGTGAGCGGTTGCTGATATTAAGGAGTGAGTGGTCTCTGATGTTCAGGAGTGAGCGGTCACTGATGTTAAGGAGTGAGCCGTCGCTGATGTTCAGGAGTGAGCGGACGCTGATGTTCAGGAGTGAGTGGTCGCTGATGTTCAGGAGTGAGTGGTCGCTGATGTTCAGGAGTGAGCGGTCGCTGATATTCAGGAGTGAACGGTCCTTGTTGTTCAGGAGTGAGTGGTCACTGATGTTCTGGTGTGAGCGGCCGCTGATATTCAGGAGTGAGCGGTGATTGATGTTCAGGAGTGAGTGGTCACAGTTTTTCAGGAGTGAGCCTTCGCTGATGTTCAGGAGTGACCGGTCGCTGATGTTCAGGAGTGAGCGGTCGCTGATGTTCAGGAGTGAGTGGTCACTGATTTTCAGGAGTGAGCGGTCGCTGATGTTCAGGAGTGAGCGGTCGCTGATGTTCAGGAGTGAGCGGTGATTGATGTTCAGGAGTGAGCGGTCACTGATTTTCAGGAGTGAGCCGTCGCTGATGTTCAGGAGTGAGCGGTCACTGATGTTCAGGAGTGAGCGGTCGCTGATGTTCAGGAGTGAGCGGTCGCTGATGTTCAGGAGTGAGCGGTCGCTGATGATCAGTAGTGAGCGGTCACTGATGTTCAGGAGGGAGCGGACGCTGATGTGCAGGAGTGAGTGGTTACTGATGTTTAGGATTGAGCGGTCCCTGATGTTCAGGAGTGAGGGGTCGCTGATGTTCAGGAGTGAGCTGTCGCTGATGTTCAGGACTGAGCGGTCGCTGATATTCAGGAGTGAGCCGTCGCTGATGTTCAGGAGGGAGCGGTCGCTGATGTTCAGGAGTGAGCGGTCACTGATGTTCAGGAGTGAGCGGTCCCTGATGTTCAGGAGTGAGGGGTCGCTGATGTTCAGGAGTGAGTGGTCGCTGATGTTCAGGAGTGAGCGGTCACTGATGTTCAGGAGTGAGCGGTCCCTGATGTTCAGGAGTGAGGGGTCGCTGATGTTCAGGAGTGAGTGGTCGCTGATGTTCAGGAGTGAGCTGTCGCTGATGATCAGTAGTGAGCGGTCACTGATGTTCAGCAGGGAGCGGTCGCTGATGTTCAGGAGTGAGCGGTCACTGATTTTCAGGAGTGAGCCGTCGCTGATGTTCAAGAGTGAGCGGTCACTGATGTTCAGGAGTGAGCGGTCGCTGATGATCAGTAGTGAGCGGTCACTGATGTTCAGGAGGGAGCGGTCGCTGATGTTCAGGAGTGAGTGGTCACTGATGTTTAGGAGTGAGCTGTCCCTGATGTTCAGGAGTGAGGGGTCGCTGATGTTCAGGAGTGAGCTGTCGCTGATGTTCAGGAGTGAGCAGTCGCTGATATTCAGGAGTGAGCCGTCGCTGATGTTCAGGAGGGAGCGGTCGCTGATGTTCAGGAGTGAGCGGTCGCTGATGTTCAGGAGTGAGCGGTCCCTGATGTTCAGGAGTGAGCGGTGATTGATGTTCAGGAGTGAGTGGTCACTGTTTTTCAGGAGTGAGCCGTCGCTGATGTTCAGGAGTGAGCGGTCGCTGATGTTCAGGAGTGAGCGGTCGCTGATGTTCAGGAGTGAGTGGTCACTGATTTTCAGGAGTGAGCGGTCGATGATGTTCAGGAGTGAGCGGTCGCTGATGTTCAGGAGTGAGCGGTGATTGATGTTCAGGAGTGAGCGGTCACTGATTTTCAGGAGTGAGCCGTCGCTGATGTTCAGGAGTGAGCGGTCACTGATGTTCAGGAGTGAGCGGTCGCTGATGTTCAGGAGTGAGCGGTTACTGATGTTCAGGAGTGAGCGGTCCCTGATGTTCAGGAGTGAGGGGTCGCTGATGTTCAGGAGGGAGTGGTCGCTGATGTTCAGGAGTGAGCGGTCCCTGATGTTCAGGAGTGAGGGGTCACTGATGTTTAGGAGTGAGCCGTCCCTGATGTTCAGGAGTGAGGGGTCGCTGATGTTCAGGAGTGAGCGGTCGCTGATGTACAGGAGTGAGCGGTCGCTGATATTCATGAGTGAGCCGTCGCTGATGTTCAGGAGGGAGCGGTCGCTGATGTTCAGGAGTGAGCGGTCACTGATGTTCAGGAGTGAGCGGTCACTGATGTTCAGGAGTGAGCGGTCCCTGATGTTCAGGAGTGAGGGGTCGCTGATGTTCAGGAGTGAGCGGTGCTGATGTTCAGGAGTGAGCGGTGCTGATGTTCAGGAGTGAGCGGTGCTGATGTTCAGGAGTGAGCGGTGCTGATGTTCAGGAGTGAGTGGTCTCTGATGTTCAGGAGTGAGCGGTCGCTGTTATTCAGGAGTGAACGGTCCTTGTTGTTCAGGAGTGAGTGGTCACTGATGTTCAGGAGTGAGCGGTCGCTGATGCTGTGGAGTGAGCGGTCGCTGATGTTCAGGAGTGAGCGGTCGCTGATGTTCAGGAGTGAGCGGTTGCTGATGTTCAGGAGTGAGCGGTCACTGATGTTCAGGAGTGAGCGGTGCTGATGTTCAGGAGTGAGCGGTCGCTGATGTTCAGGAGTGAGCGGTCGCTGATGTTCAGGAGTGAGCGGTCCCTGATGTTCAGGAGTGAGGGGTCGCTGATGTTCAGGAGAGAGGGGTCGCTCATGTTCAGGAGTGAGTGGTCGCTGATGTTCAGGAGTGAGCGGTCCCTAATGTTCAGGAGTGAGGGGTCACTGATGTTTAGGAGTGAGCGGTCCCTGATGTTCAGAAGTGAGGGGTCGCTGATGTTCAGGAGTGAGCGGTTGCTGATATTAAGGAGTGAGTGGTCTCTGATGTTCAGGAGTGAGCGGTCACTGATGTTAAGGAGTGAGCCGTCGCTGATGTTCAGGAGTGAGCGGACGCTGATGTTCAGGAGTGAGTGGTCGCTGATGTTCAGGAGTGAGTGGTCGCTGATGTTCAGGAGTGAGCGGTCGCTGATATTCAGGAGTGAACGGTCCTTGTTGTTCAGGAGTGAGTGGTCACTGATGTTCTGGTGTGAGCGGCCGCTGATATTCAGGAGTGAGCGGTGATTGATGTTCAGGAGTGAGTGGTCACAGTTTTTCAGGAGTGAGCCTTCGCTGATGTTCAGGAGTGACCGGTCGCTGATGTTCAGGAGTGAGCGGTCGCTGATGTTCAGGAGTGAGTGGTCACTGATTTTCAGGAGTGAGCGGTCGCTGATGTTCAGGAGTGAGCGGTCGCTGATGTTCAGGAGTGAGCGGTGATTGATGTTCAGGAGTGAGCGGTCACTGATTTTCAGGAGTGAGCCGTCGCTGATGTTCAGGAGTGAGCGGTCACTGATGTTCAGGAGTGAGCGGTCGCTGATGTTCAGGAGTGAGCGGTCGCTGATGTTCAGGAGTGAGCGGTCGCTGATGATCAGTAGTGAGCGGTCACTGATGTTCAGGAGGGAGCGGACGCTGATGTGCAGGAGTGAGTGGTTACTGATGTTTAGGATTGAGCGGTCCCTGATGTTCAGGAGTGAGGGGTCGCTGATGTTCAGGAGTGAGCTGTCGCTGATGTTCAGGACTGAGCGGTCGCTGATGTTCAGGAGTGAGCGGTCGCTGATGTACAGGAGTGAGCGGTCGCTGATATTCATGAGTGAGCCGTCGCTGATGTTCAGGAGTGAGCGGTCACTGATGTTCAGGAGTGAGCGGTCGCTGATGTTCAGGAGTGAGCGGTCACTGATGTTCAGGAGTGAGCGGTCCCTGATGTTCAGGAGTGAGGGGTCGCTGATGTTCAGGAGGGAGTGGTCGCTGATGTTCAGGAGTGAGCGGTCCCTGATGTTCAGGAGTGAGGGGTCACTGATGTTTAGGAGTGAGCCGTCCCTGATGTTCAGGAGTGAGGGGTCGCTGATGTTCAGGAGTGAGCGGTCGCTGATGTACAGGAGTGAGCGGTCGCTGATATTCATGAGTGAGCCGTCGCTGATGTTCAGGAGGGAGCGGTCGCTGATGTTCAGGAGTGAGCGGTCACTGATGTTCAGGAGTGAGCGGTCACTGATGTTCAGGAGTGAGCGGTCCCTGATGTTCAGGAGTGAGGGGTCGCTGATGTTCAGGAGTGAGCGGTGCTGATGTTCAGGAGTGAGCGGTGCTGATGTTCAGGAGTGAGCGGTGCTGATGTTCAGGAGTGAGCGGTGCTGATGTTCAGGAGTGAGTGGTCTCTGATGTTCAGGAGTGAGCGGTCGCTGTTATTCAGGAGTGAACGGTCCTTGTTGTTCAGGAGTGAGTGGTCACTGATGTTCAGGAGTGAGCGGTCGCTGATGCTGTGGAGTGAGCGGTCGCTGATGTTCAGGAGTGAGCGGTCGCTGATGTTCAGGAGTGAGCGGTTGCTGATGTTCAGGAGTGAGCGGTCACTGATGTTCAGGAGTGAGCGGTGCTGATGTTCAGGAGTGAGCGGTCGCTGATGTTCAGGAGTGAGCGGTCGCTGATGTTCAGGAGTGAGCGGTCCCTGATGTTCAGGAGTGAGGGGTCGCTGATGTTCAGGAGAGAGGGGTCGCTCATGTTCAGGAGTGAGTGGTCGCTGATGTTCAGGAGTGAGCGGTCCCTAATGTTCAGGAGTGAGGGGTCACTGATGTTTAGGAGTGAGCGGTCCCTGATGTTCAGAAGTGAGGGGTCGCTGATGTTCAGGAGTGAGCGGTTGCTGATATTAAGGAGTGAGTGGTCTCTGATGTTCAGGAGTGAGCGGTCACTGATGTTAAGGAGTGAGCCATCGCTGATGTTCAGGAGTGAGCGGACGCTGATGTTCAGGAGTGAGTGGTCGCTGATGTTCAGGAGTGAGTGGTCGCTGATGTTCAGGAGTGAGCGGTCGCTGATATTCAGGAGTGAACGGTCCTTGTTGTTCAGGAGTGAGTGGTCACTGATGTTCTGGTGTGAGCGGCCGCTGATATTCAGGAGTGAGCGGTGATTGATGTTCAGGAGTGAGTGGTCACAGTTTTTCAGGAGTGAGCCTTCGCTGATGTTCAGGAGTGACCGGTCGCTGATGTTCAGGAGTGAGCGGTCGCTGATGTTCAGGAGTGAGTGGTCACTGATTTTCAGGAGTGAGCGGTCGCTGATGTTCAGGAGTGAGCGGTCGCTGATGTTCAGGAGTGAGCGGTGATTGATGTTCAGGAGTGAGCGGTCACTGATTTTCAGGAGTGAGCCGTCGCTGATGTTCAGGAGTGAGCGGTCACTGATGTTCAGGAGTGAGCGGTCGCTGATGTTCAGGAGTGAGCGGTCGCTGATGTTCAGGAGTGAGCGGTCGCTGATGATCAGTAGTGAGCGGTCACTGATGTTCAGGAGGGAGCGGACGCTGATGTGCAGGAGTGAGTGGTTACTGATGTTTAGGATTGAGCGGTCCCTGATGTTCAGGAGTGAGGGGTCGCTGATGTTCAGGAGTGAGCTGTCGCTGATGTTCAGGACTGAGCGGTCGCTGATATTCAGGAGTGAGCCGTCGCTGATGTTCAGGAGGGAGCGGTCGCTGATGTTCAGGAGTGAGCGGTCACTGATGTTCAGGAGTGAGCGGTCCCTGATGTTCAGGAGTGAGGGGTCGCTGATGTTCAGGAGTGAGTGGTCGCTGATGTTCAGGAGTGAGCGGTCACTGATGTTCAGGAGTGAGCGGTCCCTGATGTTCAGGAGTGAGGGGTCGCTGATGTTCAGGAGTGAGTGGTCGCTGATGTTCAGGAGTGAGCTGTCGCTGATGATCAGTAGTGAGCGGTCACTGATGTTCAGGAGGGAGCGGTCGCTGATGTTCAGGAGTGAGCGGTCACTGATTTTCAGGAGTGAGCCGTCGCTGATGTTCAAGAGTGAGCGGTCACTGATGTTCAGGAGTGAGCGGTCGCTGATGATCAGTAGTGAGCGGTCACTGATGTTCAGGAGGGAGCGGTCGCTGATGTTCAGGAGTGAGTGGTCACTGATGTTTAGGAGTGAGCTGTCCCTGATGTTCAGGAGTGAGGGGTCGCTGATGTTCAGGAGTGAGCTGTCGCTGATGTTCAGGAGTGAGCAGTCGCTGATATTCAGGAGTGAGCCGTCGCTGATGTTCAGGAGGGAGCGGTCGCTGATGTTCAGGAGTGAGCGGTCGCTGATGTTCAGGAGTGAGCGGTCCCTGATGTTCAGGAGTGAGCGGTGATTGATGTTCAGGAGTGAGTGGTCACTGTTTTTCAGGAGTGAGCCGTCGCTGATGTTCAGGAGTGAGCGGTCGCTGATGTTCAGGAGTGAGCGGTCGCTGATGTTCAGGAGTGAGTGGTCACTGATTTTCAGGAGTGAGCGGCCGATGATGTTCAGGAGTGAGCGGTCGCTGATGTTCAGGAGTGAGCGGTGATTGATGTTCAGGAGTGAGCGGTCACTGATTTTCAGGAGTGAGCCGTCGCTGATGTTCAGGAGTGAGCGGTCACTGATGTTCAGGAGTGAGCGGTCGCTGATGTTCAGGAGTGAGCGGTCACTGATGATCAGTAGTGAGCGGTCACTGATGTTCAGGAGGGAGCGGTCGCTGATGTTCTGGAGTGAGTGGTCACTGATGTTCAGGAGGGAGCGGTCGCTGATGTTCAGGAGTGAGTGGTCACTGATGTTTAGGACTGAGCGGTCACTGATGTTCAGGAGGGAGCGGTTGCTGATGTTCAGGAGTGAGTGGTCACTGATGTTTAGGAGTGAGCTGTCCCTGATGTTCAGGAGTGAGGGGTCGCTGATGTTCAGGAGTGAGCTGTCGCTGATGTTCAGGAGTGAGCGGTCGCTGATATTCAGGAGTGAGCCGTCGCTGATGTTCAGGAGGGAGCGGTCGCTGATGTTAAGGAGTGAGCGGTCACTGATGTTCAGGAGTGAGCGGTCCCTGATTTTCAGGAGTGAGGGGTCGCTGATGTTCAGGAGGGAGTGGTCGCTGATGTTCAGGAGTGAGCGGTCCCTGATGTTCAGCCGTGAGGGGTCACTGATGTTTAGGAGTGAGCCGTCCCTGATGTTCAGGAGTGAGGGGTCGCTGATGTTCAGGAGTGAGCGGTCGCTGATGTACAGGAGTGAGCGGTCGCTGATATTCATGAGTGAGCCGTCGCTGATGTTCAGGAGGGAGCGGTCGCTGATGTTCAGGAGTGAGCGGTCACTGATGTTCAGGAGTGAGCGGTCCCTGATGTTCAGGAGTGAGGGGTCGCTGATGTTCAGGAGTGAGCGGTGCTGATGTTCAGGAGTGAGCGGTGCTGATGTTCAGGAGTGAGCGGTGCTGATGTTCAGGAGTGAGCGGTGCTGATGTTCTGGAGTGAGCGGTGCTGATGTTCAGGAGTGAGTGGTCTCTGATGTTCAGGAGTGAGCGGTCGCTGTTATTCAGGAGTGAACGGTCCTTGTTGTTCAGGAGTGAGTGGTCGCTAATGTTGTGGAGTTATCGGTCACTGATGTTCTGGAGTGAGCGGTCGCTGATGTTCAGGAGTTAGAGGTCACTGATTTTCAGGAGTGAGCCGTTGCTGATGTTGAGGAGTGAGTGGTCACTGATGTTCAGGAGTGAGCGGTCGCTGATGCTGTGGAGTGAGCGGTCGCTGATGTTCAGGAGTGAGCGGTTGCTGATGTTCAGGAGTGAGCGGTCACTGATGTTCAGGAGTGAGCGGTGCTGATGTTCAGGAGTGAGCGGTCACTGATGTTCAGGAGTGAGCGGTCGCTGATGTTCAGGAGTGAGCGGTCTCTGATGTTCAGGAGTGAGCGGTCCCTGATGTTCAGGAGTGAGGGGTCGCTGATGTTCAGGAGGGAGGGGTCGCTTATGTTCAGGAGTGAGTGGTCGCTGATGTTCAGGAGTGAGCGGTCCCTGATGTTCAGGAGTGAGGGGTCACTGATGTTTAGGAGTGAGCGGTCCCTGATGTTCAGAAGTGAGGGGTCGCTGATGTTCAGGAGTGAGCGGTTGCTGATATTAAGGAGTGAGTGGTCTCTGATGTTCAGGAGTGAGCGGTCACTGATGTTAAGGAGTGAGCCGTCGCTGATGTTCAGGAGTGAGCGGACGCTGATGTTCAGGAGTGAGTGGTCGCTGATGTTCAGGAGTGAGTGGTCGCTGATGTTCAGGAGTGAGCGGTCGCTGATATTCAGGAGTGAACGGTCCTTGTTGTTCAGAAGTGAGTGGTCACTGATGTTCTGGTGTGAGCGGCCGCTGATATTCAGGAGTGAGCGGTGATTGATGTTCAGGAGTGAGTGGTCACTGTTTTTCAGGAGTGAGCCTTCGCTGATGTTCAGGAGTGACCGGTCGCTGATGTTCATGAGTGAGCGGTCGCTGATGTTCAGGAGTGAGTGGTCACTGATTTTCAGGAGTGAGCGGTCGCTGATGTTCAGGAGTGAGCGGTCGCTGATGTTCAGGAGTGAGCGGTGATTGATGTTCAGGAGTGAGCGGTCACTGATTTTCAGGAGTGAGCCGTCGCTGATGTTCAGGAGTGAGCGGTCACTGATGTTCAGGAGTGAGCGGTCGCTGATGTTCAGGAGTGAGCGGTCGCTGATGTTCAGGAGTGAGCGGTCGCTGATGATCAGTAGTGAGCGGTCACTGATGTTCAGGAGGGAGCGGACGCTGATGTGCAGGAGTGAGTGGTTACTGATGTTTAGGATTGAGCGGTCCCTGATGTTCAGGAGTGAGGGGTCGCTGATGTTCAGGAGTGAGCTGTCGCTGATGTTCAGGACTGAGCGGTCGCTGATATTCAGGAGTGAGCCGTCGCTGATGTTCAGGAGGGAGCGGTCGCTGATGTTCAGGAGTGAGCGGTCACTGATGTTCAGGAGTGAGCGGTCCCTGATGTTCAGGAGTGAGGGGTCGCTGATGTTCAGGAGTGAGTGGTCGCTGATGTTCAGGAGTGAGCGGTCACTGATGTTCAGGTGTGAGCGGTCCCTGATGTTCAGGAGTGAGGAGTCGCTGATGTTCAGGAGTGAGTGGTCGCTGATGTTCAGGAGTGAGCTGTCGCTGATGATCAGTAGTGAGCGGTCACTGATGTTCAGGAGGGAGCGGTCGCTGATGTTCAGGAGTGAGCGGTCACTGATTTTCAGGAGTGAGCCGTCGCTGATGTTCAAGAGTGAGCGGTCACTGATGTTCAGGAGTGAGCGGTCGCTGATGATCAGTAGTGAGCGGTCACTGATGTTCAGGAGGGAGCGGTCGCTGATGTTCAGGAGTGAGTGGTCACTGATGTTTAGGAGTGAGCTGTCCCTGATGTTCAGGAGTGAGGGGTCGCTGATGTTCAGGAGTGAGCTGTCGCTGATGTTCAGGAGTGAGCGGTCGCTGATATTCAGGAGTGAGCCGTCGCTGATGTTCAGGAGGGAGCGGTCGCTGATGTTCAGGAGTGAGCGGTCGCTGATGTTCAGGAGTGAGCAGTCCCTGATGTTCAGGAGTGAGGGGTCGCTGATGTTCAGGAGGGAGTGGTCGCTGATGTTCAGGAGTGAGCGGTCCCTGATGTTCAGGAGTGAGGGGTCACTGATGTTTAGGAGTGAGCCGTCCCTGATGTTCAGGAGTGAGGGGTCGCTGATGTTCAGGAGTGAGCGGTCGCTGATGTTCAGGAGTGAGCGGTCGCTGATATTCATGAGTGAGCCGTCGCTGATGTTCAGGAGTGAGCGGTCGCTGATGTTCAGGAGTGAGCGGTCACTGATGTTCAGGAGTGAGCGGTCCCTGATGTTCAGGAGTGAGGGGTCGCTGATGTTCAGGAGTGAGCGGTGCTGATGTTCAGCAGTGAGCGGTGCTGATGTTCAGGAGTGAGCGGTGCTGATGTTCAGGAGTGAGCGGTGCTGATGTTCAGGAGTGAGTGGTGGCTGATGTTCAGGAGTGAGCGGTCGCTGATATTCAGGAGTGAACGGTCCTTGTTGTTCAGGAGTGAGTGGTCGCTAATGTTGTGGAGTTAGCGGTCACTGATGTTCTGGAGTGAGCGGTCGCTGATGTTCAGGAGTTAGCGGTCACTGATGTTCAGGAGTTAGCGGTCACTGATTTTCAGGAGTGAGCCGTCGCTGATGTTGAGGAGTGAGTGGTCACTGATGTTCAGGAGTGAGCAGTCGCTGATGCTGTGGAGTGAGCGGTCGCTGATGTTCAGGAGTGAGCGGTGCTGATGTTCAGGAGTGAGCGGTCACTGATGTTCAGGAGTGAGCGGTCGCTGATGTTCAGGAGTGAGCGGTCGCTGATGTTCAGGAGTGAGCGGATGCTGATGTTCAGGATTGAGCGGTCACTGATGTTGTGTAGTGAACGGTCACTGTTGTTGTGGAGTGAGCGGTCGCTAATGTTCAGGAGTAAGCGGTCACTGGTGTTCAGGAGTGAGCGGTCGCTAATGTTCAGGAGTGAGTGGGCGCTAATGTTCAGAAGTGAGTGATCGCTAATGTTCAGGTGTGAGTGGGCGCTAATGTTCAGTAGTGAGCGGTCGCTAATGTTCAGGAGTGAGCGGTCACTGATGCTCAGGAGTGAGTGGTCTCTAATGTTCAGCAGTGAGTGGTCTCTAATGTTCAGCAGTGAGTGGTCATTAATGTTCAGGAGTGAGCTGTCGCTAATGTTCAGGAGTGAGCGGTCGCTAATGTTCAGGAGCGAGCGATCCTTGATGTTCAGGAGTGAGCAGTTACTTATGTTCAGGAGTGAGTGGTCGCTAATGTTCAGGAGCGAGCGATCCTTGATGTTCAGGAGTGAGCAGTTACTTATGTTCAGGAGTGAGTGTTCAGGAGTATTCACTTCACTTCTGTTCAGGAGTGAGTGTTCAGGAGTGATGGTCAGGAGTGCGCGGTCATTGATGTTCAGGAGTGAGCGGTCGCTGATGTTCAGGAGTGAGCGGTCGCTGATGTTCAGGAGTGAGCGGTCGCTGATGTTCAGGAGTGAGTGGTCACTGGTGTTCAGGAGTGAGCGGTCCCTAATGTTCAGGAGTGAGCGGTCGCTGATGTTCAGGAGTAAGCGGTCCCTGATGTTCAGGAATGAGCGGTCGCTGATGTTCAGGAGTGAGTGGTCGCTGATGTTCAGGAGTGAGTGGTCACTGATGTTCAGGAGTGAGCGGTCGCTGATGTTCAGGAGTGAGCGGTCGCTGATGTTCAGGAGTGAGCGGTCGCTGATGTTCAGGAGTGAGTGGTCACTGATGTTCAGGAGTGAGCGGTCGCTGATGTTCAGGAGTGAGCGGTCGCTGATATTCAGGAGTGATCGGTCCTTGTTGTTCAGGAGTGAGTGGTCGCTAATGTTGTGGAGTTAGCGGTCACTGATGTTCTGGAGTTAGCGGTCACTGATGTTCTGGAGTGAGCGGTCGCTGATGTTCAGGAGTTAGCGGTCACTGATGTTCAGGAGTTAGCGGTCACTGATTTTCAGGCATGAGCCGTCGCTGATGTTGAGGAGTGAGTGGTCACTGATGTTCAGGAGTGAGCGGTCATTGATCTTCAGGATTGAGCTGTGCTGATGTTCAGTAATGAGCGGTCGCTGATGTTGTGGAGTGAGCGGTCGCTGATGTTGTGGAGTGAGCCGTCACTGATGTTGTGGAGTGAGCGGTCGCTGATGTTGTGGAGTGAGCGGTCGCTGATGTTGTGGAGTGAGCGGTCACTGATGTTGTGGAGTGAGCGATCGCTGATATTGAGGAGTGAGCGGTCGCTGATGTTCAGGAGTGGGCAGTCACTTATGTTCAGCAGAGAGTGGTCGCTAATGTTCAGGAGCGAGCGATCCTTGATGTTCAGGAGTGAGCAGTTACTTATGTTCAGGAGTGATTGTTCAGGAGTGATGTTCAGGAGTGAGCGGTCACTGATGTTCCGGAGTGAGGGGTCGCTGATGGTCAGCAGTGAGCGGTCGCTGATGTTCAGGAGTGAGGGGTCGCTGATGTTCAGGAGTGAGCGGTCGCTGATGTTCAGGAGTGAGCGGTCGCTGATGTTCAGGTGTGAACCATTGCTGATGTTCAGGAGTGAGCGGTCACTGATGTTCCGGAGTGAGCGGTCGCTGATGTTCAGGAGTGAGCGGTCGCTGATGTTCAGGAGTGAGCGGTCGCTGATGTTCAGGAGTGGGCAGTCACTTATGTTCAGCAGAGAGTGGTCGCTAATGTTCAGGAGCGAGCGATCCTTGATTTCATTCATAGAATTTTACAGCGCAGAAGGAGGCCATTCGGCCCATCGAGTCTGCACCGGCTCTTGGAAAGAGCACCCTACCCAAGGTCAATACCTCCACCCTAACCCCATAACCCAGTAACCCCACCCAACACTAAGGGCAATTTTGGACACTAAGGGCAACCTATCCCCGTAACCCGATAAACCCTCCTAACCGTTTTGGTGACTAAGGGCAATTTATCATGGCCAATCCACCTAACCTGCACATCTTTGGACTGTGGGAGGAAACCGGAGCACCCGGAGGAAACCCACGCACACACGGGGAGGATGTGCAGACTCCGCACAGACAGTGACCCAAGCCGGAATCGAACCTGGGACCCTGGAGCTGTGAAGCAATTGTGCTATCCACAATGCTACCGTGCTGCCCATTGTTCACTGGATCGTTTAAGGCGTGAGCCGTCGCTGATGTTCAGGAGTGAGCGGATGCTGATGTTCAGGAGTGAGTGGTCGCTGATGTTCAGGAGTGAGTGGTCGCTGATGTTCAGGAGTGAGCGGTCGCTGATATTCAGGAGTGAACGGACCTTGTTGTTCAGGAGTGAGTGGTCACTGATGTTCTGGTGTGAGTGGTCGCTCATGTTCAGGAGTGAGCGGCCGCTGATATTCAGGAGTGAGCGGTGATTGATGTTCAGGAGTGAGTGGTCACTGTTTTTCAGGAGTGAGCCGTCGCTGATGTTCAGGAGTGAGCGGTCGCTGATGTTCAGGAGTGAGCGGTCGCTGATGTTCAGGAGTGAGTGGTCACTGATTTTCAGGAGTGAGCGGTCGATGATGTTCAGGAGTGAGCGGTCGATGATGTTCAGGAGTGAGCGGTCGCTGATGTTCAGGAGTGAGCGGTCGCTGATGTTCAGGAGTGAGCGGTCACTGATGATCAGTAGTGAGCGGTCACTGATGTTCAGGAGGGAGCGGTCGCTGATGTTCTGGAGTGAGTGGTCACTGATGTTCAGGAGGGAGCGGTCGCTGATGTTCAGGAGTGAGTGGTCACTGATGTTTAGGACTGAGCGGTCACTGATGTTCAGGAGTGAGTGGTCACTGATGTTTAGGAGTGAGCTGTCCCTGATGTTCAGGAGTGAGGGGTCGCTGATGTTCAGGAGTGAGCTGTCGCTGATGTTCAGGAGTGAGCGGTCGCTGATATTCAGGAGTGAGCCGTCGCTGATGTTCAGGAGGGAGCGGTCGCTGATGTTAAGGAGTGAGCGGTCACTGATGTTCAGGAGTGAGCGGTCCCTGATGTTCAGGAGTGAGGGGTCGCTGATGTTCAGGAGGGAGTGGTCGCTGATGTTCAGGAGTGAGCGGTCCCTGATGTTCAGGAGTGAGGGGTCACTGATGTTTAGGAGTGAGCCGTCCCTGATGTTCAGGAGTGAGGGGTCGCTGATGTTCAGGAGTGAGCGGTCGCTGATGTTCAGGAGTGAGCGGTCACTGATGCTCAAGAGTGAGCGGTCGCTGATGTTCAGGAGTGAGCGGTCACTGATGATCAGTAGTGAGCGGTCACTGATGTTCAGGAGGGAGCGGTCGCTGATGTTCTGGAGTGAGTGGTCACTGATGTTCAGGAGGGAGCGGTCGCTGATGTTCAGGAGTGAGTGATCACTGATGTTTAGGACTGAGCGGTCACTGATGTTCAGGAGGGAGCGGTCGCTGATGTTCAGGAGTGAGTGGTCACTGATGTTTAGGAGTGAGCTGTCCCTGATGTTCAGGAGTGAGGGGTCGCTGATGTTCAGGAGTGAGCTGTCGCTGATGTTCAGGAGTGAGCGGTCGCTGATATTCAGGAGTGAGCCGTCGCTGATGTTCAGGAGGGAGCGGTCGCTGATGTTAAGGAGTGAGCGGTCACTGATGTTCTGGAGTGAGCGGTCCCTGATGTTCAGGAGTGAGGGGTCGCTGATGTTCAGGAAGGAGTGGTCGCTGATGTTCAGGAGTGAGCGGTCCCTGATGTTCAGGAGTGAGGGGTCACTGATGTTTAGGAGTGAGCCGTCCCTGATGTTCAGGAGTGAGGGGTCGCTGATGTTCAGGAGTGAGCGGTCGCTGATGTACAGGAGTGAGCGGTCGCTGATATTCATGAGTGAGCCGTCGCTGATGTTCAGGAGGGAGCGGTCGCTGATGTTCAGGAGTGAGCGGTCACTGATGTTCAGGAGTGAGCGGTCCCTGATGTTCAGGAGTGAGGGGTCGCTGATGTTCAGGAGTGAGCGGTGCTGATGTTCAGGAGTGAGCGGTGCTGATGTTCAGGAGTGAGCGGTGCTGATGTTCAGGAGTGAGCGGTGCTGATGTTCAGGAGTGAGTGGTCTCTGATGTTCAGGAGTGAGCGGTCGCTGTTATTCAGGAGTGAACGGTCCTTGTTGTTCAGGAGTGAGTGGTCGCTAATGTTGTGGAGTGAGCGGTCACTGATGTTCTGGAGTGAGCGGTCGCTGATGTTCAGGAGTTAGAGGTCACTGATTTTCAGGAGTGAGCCGTCGCTGATGTTGAGGAGTGAGTGGTCACTGATGTTCAGGAGTGAGCGGTCGCTGATGCTGTGGAGTGAGCGGTCGCTGATGTTCAGGAGTGAGCGGTTGCTGATGTTCAGGAGTGAGCGGTCACTGATGTTCAGGAGTGAGCGGTGCTGATGTTCAGGAGTGAGCGGTCACTGATGTTCAGGAGTGAGCGGTCGCTGATGTTCAGGAGTGAGCGGTCCCTGATGTTCAGGAGTGAGGGGTCGCTGATGTTCAGGAGAGAGGGGTCGCTCATGTTCAGGAGTGAGTGGTCGCTGATGTTCAGGAGTGAGCGGTCCCTGATGTTCAGGAGTGAGGGGTCACTGATGTTTAGGAGTGAGCGGTCCCTGATGTTCAGAAGTGAGGGGTCGCTGATGTTCAGGAGTGAGCGGTTGCTGATATTAAGGAGTGAGTGGTCTCTGATGTTCAGGAGTGAGCGGTCACTGATGTTCAGGAGTGAGCGGTGCTGATGTTCAGGAGTGAGCGGTCACTGATGTTCAGGAGTGAGCGGTCGCTGATGTTCAGGAGTGAGCGGTCCCTGATGTTCAGGAGTGAGGGGTCGCTGATGTTCAGGAGAGAGGGGTCGCTCATGTTCAGGAGTGAGTGGTCGCTGATGTTCAGGAGTGAGCGGTCCCTGATGTTCAGGAGTGAGGGGTCACTGATGTTTAGGAGTGAGCGGTCCCTGATGTTCAGAAGTGAGGGGTCGCTGATGTTCAGGAGTGAGCGGTTGCTGATATTAAGGAGTGAGTGGTCTCTGATGTTCAGGAGTGAGCGGTCACTGATGTTAAGGAGTGAGCCGTCGCTGATGTTCAGGAGTGAGCGGACGCTGATGTTCAGGAGTGAGTGGTCGCTGATGTTCAGGAGTGAGTGGTCACTGATTTTCAGGAGTGAGCGGTCGATGATGTTCAGGAGTGAGCGGTCGCTGATGTTCAGGAGTGAGCGGTGATTGATGTTCAGGAGTGAGCGGTCCCTGATGTTCAGGAGTGAGGGGTCGCTGATGTTCAGGAGTGAGTGGTCGCTGATGTTCAGGAGTGAGCAGTCCCTGATGTTCAGGAGTGAGGAGTCGCTGATGTTCAGGAGTGAGGGGTCGCTGATGTTCAGGAGTGAGCGGTCGCTTATGTTCAGGAGTGAGCGGTCCCTGATGTTCAGGAGTGAGGAGTCGCTGATGTTCAGGAGTGAGGGGTCGCTGATGTTCAGGAGTGAGCGGTCGCTTATGTTCAGGAGTGAGCGGTCGCTGATGTTCAGGAGTGAGCGGTCGCTGATGTACAGGAGTGAGCGGTCGCTGATATTCATGAGTGAGCCGTCGCTGATGTTCAGGAGGGAGCGGTCGCTGATGTTCAGGAGTGAGCGGTCACTGATGTTCAGGAGTGAGCGGTCCCTGATGTTCAGGAGTGAGGGGTCGCTGATGTTCAGGAGTGAGCGGTGCTGATGTTCAGGAGTGAGCGGTGCTGATGTTCAGGAGTGAGCGGTGCTGATGTTCAGGAGTGAGCGGTGCTGATGTTCAGGAGTGAGTGGTCTCTGATGTTCAGGAGTGAGCGGTCGCTGTTATTCAGGAGTGAACGGTCCTTGTTGTTCAGGAGTGAGTGGTCGCTAATGTTGTGGAGTGAGCGGTCACTGATGTTCTGGAGTGAGCGGTCGCTGATGTTCAGGAGTTAGAGGTCACTGATTTTCAGGAGTGAGCCGTCGCTGATGTTGAGGAGTGAGTGGTCACTGATGTTCAGGAGTGAGCGGTCGCTGATGCTGTGGAGTGAGCGGTCGCTGATGTTCAGGAGTGAGCGGTTGCTGATGTTCAGGAATGAGCGGTCACTGATGTTCAGGAGTGAGCGGTGCTGATGTTCAGGAGTGAGCGGTCACTGATGTTCAGGAGTGAGCGGTCGCTGATGTTCAGGAGTGAGCGGTCCCTGATGTTCAGGAGTGAGGGGTCGCTGATGTTCAGGAGAGAGGGGTCGCTCATGTTCAGGAGTGAGTGGTCGCTGATGTTCAGGAGTGAGCGGTCCCTGATGTTCAGGAGTGAGGGGTCACTGATGTTTAGGAGTGAGCGGTCCCTGATGTTCAGAAGTGAGGGGTCGCTGATGTTCAGGAGTGAGCGGTTGCTGATATTAAGGAGTGAGTGGTCTCTGATGTTCAGGAGTGAGCGGTCACTGATGTTCAGGAGTGAGCGGTGCTGATGTTCAGGAGTGAGCGGTCACTGATGTTCAGGAGTGAGCGGTCGCTGATGTTCAGGAGTGAGCGGTCCCTGATGTTCAGGAGTGAGGGGTCGCTGATGTTCAGGAGAGAGGGGTCGCTCATGTTCAGGAGTGAGTGGTCGCTGATGTTCAGGAGTGAGCGGTCCCTGATGTTCAGGAGTGAGGGGTCACTGATGTTTAGGAGTGAGCGGTCCCTGATGTTCAGAAGTGAGGGGTCGCTGATGTTCAGGAGTGAGCGGTTGCTGATATTAAGGAGTGAGTGGTCTCTGATGTTCAGGAGTGAGCGGTCACTGATGTTAAGGAGTGAGCCGTCGCTGATGTTCAGGAGTGAGCGGACGCTGATGTTCAGGAGTGAGTGGTCGCTGATGTTCAGGAGTGAGTGGTCACTGATTTTCAGGAGTGAGCGGTCGATGATGTTCAGGAGTGAGCGGTCGCTGATGTTCAGGAGTGAGCGGTGATTGATGTTCAGGAGTGAGCGGTCCCTGATGTTCAGGAGTGAGGGGTCGCTGATGTTCAGGAGTGAGTGGTCGCTGATGTTCAGGAGTGAGCAGTCCCTGATGTTCAGGAGTGAGGAGTCGCTGATGTTCAGGAGTG
This sequence comes from Scyliorhinus torazame, assembly GCF_047496885.1. Classification (NCBI taxonomy): domain Eukaryota; kingdom Metazoa; phylum Chordata; class Chondrichthyes; order Carcharhiniformes; family Scyliorhinidae; genus Scyliorhinus; species Scyliorhinus torazame. Next base: position 98,145,588 of record NC_092710.1, read on the forward strand.
AGGGGTCGCTGATGTTCAGGAGTGAGCGGTCGCTTATGTTCAGGAGTGAGCGGTCTCTGATTTTCAGGAGTGAGCGGTGCTGATGTTCAGGAGTGAGCGGTGCTGATGTTCAGGAGTGAGCGGTGCTGATGTTCAGGAGTGAGTGGTCGCTGATGTTCAGGAGTGAGCGGTCGCTGGTAATCAGGAGTGATCGGTCCTTGTTGTTCAGGAGTGAGTGGTCGCTAATGTTGTGGAGTTAGCGGTCACTGATGTTCTGGAGTGAGCGGTCGCTGATGTTCAGGGGTTAGCGGTCACTGATGTTCAGGAGTTAGCGGTCACTGATTTTCAGGCATGAGCCGTCGCTGATGTTGAGGAGTGAGTGGTCACTGATGTTCAGGAGTGAGCGGTCATTGATCTTCAGGATTGAGCTGTGCTGATGTTCAGTAATGAGCGGTCGCTGATGTTGTGGAGTGAGCGGTCGCTGATGTTGTGGAGTGAGCGGTCGCTGATGTTCAGTAATGAGCGGTTGCTGATATTCAGGAGAGAGCCGTCACTGATGTTCAGGAGTGAGTGGTCACTGATGTTCAGGAGTGAGCGGTCGCTGCTGTTCAGGAGTGAGCCGTCGCTGATGTTCAGGACTGAGCGGTCGCTGATGTTCAGGACTGAGCGGTCGCTGATGTTCAGGAGTGAGCGGTCACTGATGTTCAGGACTGAGCGGCCGCTGATGTTCAGGAGTGAGCAGTCGCTGATGTTAAGGAGTTAACGATCACTGATGTTCAGGAGCGAGCGGTCCTTGATGTTCAGGAGTGAGCGGTCACTGATGTTCAGGAGTGAGCGGTCGCTGATGTTCAGGAGTGTGCGGACGCTGATGTTGTGGAGTGAGCGGTCACTGATGTTCAGGAGTTAGCGGTCACTGATGTTCAGGAGTGAGCGGTCACTGATGTTCAGGAGTGAGCCGTCGGTGATATTGTGGAGTGAGCGGTCGCTGATGTTCAGGAGTGAGCGGTCGCTGATGTTCAGGAGTGAGCGGTCGCTGATGTTCAGGAGTGAGCGGTCACTGATGTTCAGGAGTTAGCGGTCACTGATGTTCAGGAGTGAGCTGTCGATGATGTTGTGGAGTGAGCTGTCGCTGATGTTGTGGAGTGAGCGGTCACTGATGTTCAGGAGTGAGCGGTCACTGATGTTCAGGAGTGAGCCGTCGCTGATGTTCTGGAGTGAGCGGTCGCTGTTGTTCAGGTGTGAGCGGTCGCTGATGTTCAGGTGCGAGCGGTCACTGATGTTCAGGAGTGAGCGGTCGCTGATGTTCTGGAGTGAGCGGTCGCTGATGTTCAGGTGCGAGCGGTCGCTGATGTTCAGGTGCGAGCGATCACTGATGTTCAGGAGTGAGCCATCGCTAATGTTCAGGAGTGAGCGGTAGCTGATGTTCAGGAGTGAGCGGTCGCTGATGTTCAGGTGCGAGCGGTCACTGATGTTCAGGAGTGAGCCGTCGCTGATGTTCAGGAGTGAGCGGTAGCTGATGTTCAGGAGTGAGCGGTCGCTGATGTTCAGGAGTGAGCCGTCGCTGATGTTCAGGAGTGAGCGGTCGCTGATGTTCTGGAGTGAGCCGTCGCTGATTTTCTGGATTGAGCGGTAACTGATGTTCAGGAGTGAGAGGTGATTGATCTTCAGGACTGAGCGGTGCTGATGTTCAGTAATGAGCGGTCAATGATGTTGTGGAGTGAGCGGTCGCTGATGTTGTGGAGTGAGCGGTCGCTGATGTTGTGGAGTGAGCGGTCGCTGATGTTGTGGAGTTTGCGGTCGCTGATATTGAGGAGTAAGCGGTCGCTGATGTTCAGGAGTGAGGGGTCGCTGATGTTCAGGAGTGAGCTGTCGCTGATGTTCAGGAGTGAGCGGTTGCTGATGTTCAGGAGTGAGCGGTCACTGATGTTCAGCAGTGAGCGGTGCTGATGTTCAGGAGTGAGCGGTCGCTGATGTTCAGGAGTGAGCGGTCACTGATGTTCAGGAGTGAGCGATCACTGATGTTCAGGAGTGAGCGGTCGCTGATGTTCAGGAGTGAGGGGTCGCTGATGTTCAGGAGTGAGCGGTCGTTGATGTTCAGGAGTGAGCGGTCGCTGATGTTCAGGAGTGAGCGGTCACTGATGTTCAGGAGTGAGCGGTCGCTGCTGTTCAGGAGTGAGCGGTCGCTAATGTTCAGGAGTGAGCGGTTGCTGGTATTCAGGAGTGAGTGGTCGCTGATGTTCAGGAGTGAGCGGTCACTGATGTTAAGGAGTGAGCCGTCGCTGATGTTCAGGAGTGAGCGGTCGCTGATGTTCAGGAGTGAGTGGTCGCTGATGTTCAGGAGTGAACGTTCGCTGATATTCAGGAGTGAACGGTCCTTGTTGTTCAGGAGTGAGTGGTCACTGATGTTCAGGTGTGAGCGGTCGCTGATGTTCAGGAGTGAGTTGCCGCTGATATTCAGGAGTGAGCGGTGATTGATGTTCAGGAGTGAGTGGTCACTGTTTTTCAGGAGTGAGCCGTCGCTGATGTTCAGGAGTGAGCGGTCGCTGATGATCAGTAGTGAGCGGTCACTGATGTTCAGGAGGGAGCGGTGGCTGATGTTCAGGAGTGAGTGGTCACTGATGTTTAGGAGTGAGCGGTCCCTAATGTTTAGGAGTGAGCGGTCCCTGATGTTCAGGAGTGAGGGGTCGCTGATGTTCAGGAGTGAGCTGTCGCTGATGTTCAGGAGTGAGCGGTCGCTGATATTCAGGAGTGAGCTGTCGCTGATGTTCAGGAGGGAGCGGTCGCTGATGTTCAGGAGTGAGCGGTCGCTGATGTTCAGGAGTGAGCGGTCCCTGATGTTCAGGAGTGAGTGGCCACTGTTTTTCAGGAGTGAGCCGTCGCTGATGTTCAGGAGTGAGGGTTCGCTGATGTTCAGGAGTGAGCGGTCGCTGATGTTCAGGAGTGAGTGGTCACTGATTTTCAGGAGTGAGCGGTCGATGATGTTCAGGAGTGAGCGGTCGCGGATGTTCAGGAGTGAGCGGTGACTGATGTTCAGGAGTGAGCGGTCCCTGATGTTCAGGAGTGAGGGATCGCTGATGTTCAGGAGTGAGTGGTCGCTGATGTTCAGGAGTGAGCAGTCCCTGATGTTCAGGAGTGAGGAGTCGCTGATGTTCAGGAGTGAGGGGTCGCTGATGTTCAGGAGTGAGCGGTCGCTGATGTTCAGGAGTGAGCGGTCGCTTATGTTCAGGAGTGAGCGGTCTCTGATTTTCAGGAGTGAGCGGTGCTGATGTTCAGGAGTGAGCGGTGCTGATGTTCAGGAGTGAGCGGTGCTGATGTTCAGGAGTGAGTGGTCGCTGATGTTCAGGAGTGAGCGGTCGCTGATATTCAGGAGTGATCGGTCCTTGTTGTTCAGGAGTGAGTGGTCGCTAATGTTGTGGAGTTAGCGGTCACTGATGTTCTGGAGTGAGCGGTCGCTGATGTTCAGGAGTTAGCGGTCACTGATGTTCAGGAGTTAGCGGTCACTGATTTTCAGGCATGAGCCGTCGCTGATGTTGAGGAGTGAGTGGTCACTGATGTTCAGGAGTGAGCGGTCATTGATCTTCAGGATTGAGCTGTGTTGATGTTCAGTAATGAGCGGTCGCTGATGTTGTGGAGTGAGCGGTCGCTGATGTTGTGGAGTGAGCCGTCACTGATGTTGTGGAGTGAGCGGTCGCTGATGTTGTGGAGTGAGCGGTCGCTGATGTTGTGGAGTGAGCGGTCACTGATGTTGTGGAGTGAGCGGTCGCTGATATTGAGGAGTGAGCGGTCGCTGATGTTCAGGAGTGGGCAGTCACTTATGTTCAGCAGAGAGTGGTCGCTAATGTTCAGGAGCGAGCGATCCTTGATGTTCAGGAGTGAGCAGTTACTTATGTTCAGGAGTGATTGTTCAGGAGTGATGTTCAGGAGTGAGCGGTCGCTGATGTTCAGGAGTGAGGGGTCGCTGATGGTCAGCAGTGAGCGGTCGCTGATGTTCAGGAGTGAGGGGTCGCTGATGTTCAGGAGTGAGCGGTCGCTGATGTTCAGGAGTGAGCGGTTGCTGATGTTCAGGAGTGAGCGGTCGCTGATGTTCAGGAGTGAGCGGTCGCTGATGTTCAGGTGTGAACCATTGCTGATGTTCAGGAGTGAGCGGTCACTGATGTTCCGGAGTGAGCGGTCGCTGATGTTCAGGAGTGAGCGGTCGCTGATGTTCAGGAGTGAGCGGTCGCTGATGTTCAGGAGTGGGCAGTCACTTATGTTCAGCAGAGAGTGGTCGCTAATGTTCAGGAGCGAGCGATCCTTGATTTCATTCATAGAATTTTACAGCGCAGAAGGAGGCCATTCGGCCCATCGAGTCTGCACCGGCTCTTGGAAAGAGCACCCTACCCAAGGTCAATACCTCCACCCTATCCCCATAACCCAGTAACCCCACCCAACACTAAGGGCAATTTTGGACACTAAGGGCAACCTATCCCCGTAACCCGATAAACCCTCCTAACCGTTTTGGTGACTAAGGGCAATTTATCATGGCCAATCCACCTAACCTGCACATCTTTGGACTGTGGGAGGAAACCGGAGCACCCGGAGGAAACCCACGCACACACGGGGAGGATGTGCAGACTCCGCACAGACAGTGACCCAAGCCGGAATCGAACCTGGGACCCTGGAGCTGTGAAGCAATTGTGCTATCCACAATGCTACCGTGCTGCCCATTGTTCACTGGATCGTTTAAGGCGTGAGCCGTCGCTGATGTTCAGGAGTGAGCGGATGCTGATGTTCAGGAGTGAGTGGTCGCTGATGTTCAGGAGTGAGTGGTCGCTGATGTTCAGGAGTGAGCGGTCGCTGATATTCAGGAGTGAACGGTCCTTGTTGTTCAGGAGTGAGTGGTCACTGATGTTCTGGTGTGAGTGGTCGCTCATGTTCAGGAGTGAGCGGCCGCTGATATTCAGGAGTGAGCGGTGATTGATGTTCAGGAGTGAGTGGTCACTGTTTTTCAGGAGTGAGCCGTCGCTGATGTTCAGGAGTGAGCGGTCGCTGATGTTCAGGAGTGAGCGGTCGCTGATGTTCAGGAGTGAGTGGTCACTGATTTTCAGGAGTGAGCGGTCGATGATGTTCAGGAGTGAGCGGTCGCTGATGTTCAGGAGTGAGCGGTGATTGATGTTCAGGAGTGAGCGGTCACTGATTTTCAGGAGTGAGCCGTCGCTGATGTTCAGGAGTGAGCGGTCACTGATGTTCAGGAGTGAGCGGTCGCTGATGTTCAGGAGTGAGCGGTCACTGATGATCAGTAGTGAGCGGTCACTGATGTTCAGGAGGGAGCGGTCGCTGATGTTCTGGAGTGAGTGGTCACTGATGTTCAGGAGGGAGCGGTCGCTGATGTTCAGGAGTGAGTGGTCACTGATGTTTAGGACTGAGCGGTCACTGATGTTCAGGAGGGAGCGGTCGCTGATGTTCAGGAGTGAGTGGTCACTGATGTTTAGGAGTGAGCTGTCCCTGATGTTCAGGAGTGAGGGGTCGCTGATGTTCAGGAGTGAGCTGTCGCTGATGTTCAGGAGTGAGCGGTCGCTGATATTCAGGAGTGAGCCGTCGCTGATGTTCAGGAGGGAGCGGTCGCTGATGTTAAGGAGTGAGCGGTCACTGATGTTCAGGAGTGAGCGGTCCCTGATGTTCAGGAGTGAGGGGTCGCTGATGTTCAGGAGGGAGTGGTCGCTGATGTTCAGGAGTGAGCGGTCCCTGATGTTCAGGAGTGAGGGGTCACTGATGTTTAGGAGTGAGCCGTCCCTGATGTTCAGGAGTGAGGGGTCGCTGATGTTCAGGAGTGAGCGGTCGCTGATGTACAGGAGTGAGCGGTCGCTGATATTCATGAGTGAGCCGTCGCTGATGTTCAGGAGGGAGCGGTCGCTGATGTTCAGGAGTGAGCGGTCACTGATGTTCAGGAGTGAGCGGTCACTGATGTTCAGGAGTGAGCGGTCCCTGATGTTCAGGAGTGAGGGGTCGCTGATGTTCAGGAGTGAGCGGTGCTGATGTTCAGGAGTGAGCGGTGCTGATGTTCAGGAGTGAGCGGTGCTGATGTTCAGGAGTGAGCGGTGCTGATGTTCAGGAGTGAGTGGTCTCTGATGTTCAGGAGTGAGCGGTCGCTGTTATACAGGAGTGAACGGTCCTTGTTGTTCAGGAGTGAGTGGTCACTGATGTTCAGGAGTGAGCGGTCGCTGATGCTGTGGAGTGAGCGGTCGCTGATGTTCAGGAGTGAGCGGTGCTGATGTTCAGGAGTGAGCGGTGCTGATGTTCAGGAGTGAGCGGTGCTGATGTTCAGGAGTGAGTGGTCTCTGATGTTCAGGAGTGAGCGGTCGCTGTTATACAGGAGTGAACGGTCCTTGTTGTTCAGGAGTGAGTGGTCACTGATGTTCAGGAGTGAGCGGTCGCTGATGCTGTGGAGTGAGCGGTCGCTGATGTTCAGGAGTGAGCGGTCGCTGATGTTCAGGAGTGAGCGGTTGCTGATGTTCAGGAGTGAGCGGTCACTGATGTTCAGGAGTGAGCGGTGCTGATGTTCAGGAGTGAGCGGTCGCTGATGTTCAGGAGTGAGCGGTCGCTGATGTTCAGGAGTGAGCGGTCCCTGATGTTCAGGAGTGAGGGGTCGCTGATGTTCAGGAGAGAGGGGTCGCTCATGTTCAGGAGTGAGTGGTCGCTGATGTTCAGGAGTGAGCGGTCCCTAATGTTCAGGAGTGAGGGGTCACTGATGTTTAGGAGTGAGCGGTCCCTGATGTTCAGAAGTGAGGGGTCGCTGATGTTCAGGAGTGAGCGGTTGCTGATATTAAGGAGTGAGTGGTCTCTGATGTTCAGGAGTGAGCGGTCACTGATGTTAAGGAGTGAGCCGTCGCTGATGTTCAGGAGTGAGCGGACGCTGATGTTCAGGAGTGAGTGGTCGCTGATGTTCAGGAGTGAGTGGTCGCTGATGTTCAGGAGTGAGCGGTCGCTGATATTCAGGAGTGAACGGTCCTTGTTGTTCAGGAGTGAGTGGTCACTGATGTTCTGGTGTGAGCGGCCGCTGATATTCAGGAGTGAGCGGTGATTGATGTTCAGGAGTGAGTGGTCACAGTTTTTCAGGAGTGAGCCTTCGCTGATGTTCAGGAGTGACCGGTCGCTGATGTTCAGGAGTGAGCGGTCGCTGATGTTCAGGAGTGAGTGGTCACTGATTTTCAGGAGTGAGCGGTCGCTGATGTTCAGGAGTGAGCGGTCGCTGATGTTCAGGAGTGAGCGGTGATTGATGTTCAGGAGTGAGCGGTCACTGATTTTCAGGAGTGAGCCGTCGCTGATGTTCAGGAGTGAGCGGTCACTGATGTTCAGGAGTGAGCGGTCGCTGATGTTCAGGAGTGAGCGGTCGCTGATGTTCAGGAGTGAGCGGTCGCTGATGATCAGTAGTGAGCGGTCACTGATGTTCAGGAGGGAGCGGACGCTGATGTGCAGGAGTGAGTGGTTACTGATGTTTAGGATTGAGCGGTCCCTGATGTTCAGGAGTGAGGGGTCGCTGATGTTCAGGAGTGAGCTGTCGCTGATGTTCAGGACTGAGCGGTCGCTGATATTCAGGAGTGAGCCGTCGCTGATGTTCAGGAGGGAGCGGTCGCTGATGTTCAGGAGTGAGCGGTCACTGATGTTCAGGAGTGAGCGGTCCCTGATGTTCAGGAGTGAGGGGTCGCTGATGTTCAGGAGTGAGTGGTCGCTGATGTTCAGGAGTGAGCGGTCACTGATGTTCAGGAGTGAGCGGTCCCTGATGTTCAGGAGTGAGGGGTCGCTGATGTTCAGGAGTGAGTGGTCGCTGATGTTCAGGAGTGAGCTGTCGCTGATGATCAGTAGTGAGCGGTCACTGATGTTCAGCAGGGAGCGGTCGCTGATGTTCAGGAGTGAGCGGTCACTGATTTTCAGGAGTGAGCCGTCGCTGATGTTCAAGAGTGAGCGGTCACTGATGTTCAGGAGTGAGCGGTCGCTGATGATCAGTAGTGAGCGGTCACTGATGTTCAGGAGGGAGCGGTCGCTGATGTTCAGGAGTGAGTGGTCACTGATGTTTAGGAGTGAGCTGTCCCTGATGTTCAGGAGTGAGGGGTCGCTGATGTTCAGGAGTGAGCTGTCGCTGATGTTCAGGAGTGAGCAGTCGCTGATATTCAGGAGTGAGCCGTCGCTGATGTTCAGGAGGGAGCGGTCGCTGATGTTCAGGAGTGAGCGGTCGCTGATGTTCAGGAGTGAGCGGTCCCTGATGTTCAGGAGTGAGCGGTGATTGATGTTCAGGAGTGAGTGGTCACTGTTTTTCAGGAGTGAGCCGTCGCTGATGTTCAGGAGTGAGCGGTCGCTGATGTTCAGGAGTGAGCGGTCGCTGATGTTCAGGAGTGAGTGGTCACTGATTTTCAGGAGTGAGCGGTCGATGATGTTCAGGAGTGAGCGGTCGCTGATGTTCAGGAGTGAGCGGTGATTGATGTTCAGGAGTGAGCGGTCACTGATTTTCAGGAGTGAGCCGTCGCTGATGTTCAGGAGTGAGCGGTCACTGATGTTCAGGAGTGAGCGGTCGCTGATGTTCAGGAGTGAGCGGTTACTGATGTTCAGGAGTGAGCGGTCCCTGATGTTCAGGAGTGAGGGGTCGCTGATGTTCAGGAGGGAGTGGTCGCTGATGTTCAGGAGTGAGCGGTCCCTGATGTTCAGGAGTGAGGGGTCACTGATGTTTAGGAGTGAGCCGTCCCTGATGTTCAGGAGTGAGGGGTCGCTGATGTTCAGGAGTGAGCGGTCGCTGATGTACAGGAGTGAGCGGTCGCTGATATTCATGAGTGAGCCGTCGCTGATGTTCAGGAGGGAGCGGTCGCTGATGTTCAGGAGTGAGCGGTCACTGATGTTCAGGAGTGAGCGGTCACTGATGTTCAGGAGTGAGCGGTCCCTGATGTTCAGGAGTGAGGGGTCGCTGATGTTCAGGAGTGAGCGGTGCTGATGTTCAGGAGTGAGCGGTGCTGATGTTCAGGAGTGAGCGGTGCTGATGTTCAGGAGTGAGCGGTGCTGATGTTCAGGAGTGAGTGGTCTCTGATGTTCAGGAGTGAGCGGTCGCTGTTATTCAGGAGTGAACGGTCCTTGTTGTTCAGGAGTGAGTGGTCACTGATGTTCAGGAGTGAGCGGTCGCTGATGCTGTGGAGTGAGCGGTCGCTGATGTTCAGGAGTGAGCGGTCGCTGATGTTCAGGAGTGAGCGGTTGCTGATGTTCAGGAGTGAGCGGTCACTGATGTTCAGGAGTGAGCGGTGCTGATGTTCAGGAGTGAGCGGTCGCTGATGTTCAGGAGTGAGCGGTCGCTGATGTTCAGGAGTGAGCGGTCCCTGATGTTCAGGAGTGAGGGGTCGCTGATGTTCAGGAGAGAGGGGTCGCTCATGTTCAGGAGTGAGTGGTCGCTGATGTTCAGGAGTGAGCGGTCCCTAATGTTCAGGAGTGAGGGGTCACTGATGTTTAGGAGTGAGCGGTCCCTGATGTTCAGAAGTGAGGGGTCGCTGATGTTCAGGAGTGAGCGGTTGCTGATATTAAGGAGTGAGTGGTCTCTGATGTTCAGGAGTGAGCGGTCACTGATGTTAAGGAGTGAGCCGTCGCTGATGTTCAGGAGTGAGCGGACGCTGATGTTCAGGAGTGAGTGGTCGCTGATGTTCAGGAGTGAGTGGTCGCTGATGTTCAGGAGTGAGCGGTCGCTGATATTCAGGAGTGAACGGTCCTTGTTGTTCAGGAGTGAGTGGTCACTGATGTTCTGGTGTGAGCGGCCGCTGATATTCAGGAGTGAGCGGTGATTGATGTTCAGGAGTGAGTGGTCACAGTTTTTCAGGAGTGAGCCTTCGCTGATGTTCAGGAGTGACCGGTCGCTGATGTTCAGGAGTGAGCGGTCGCTGATGTTCAGGAGTGAGTGGTCACTGATTTTCAGGAGTGAGCGGTCGCTGATGTTCAGGAGTGAGCGGTCGCTGATGTTCAGGAGTGAGCGGTGATTGATGTTCAGGAGTGAGCGGTCACTGATTTTCAGGAGTGAGCCGTCGCTGATGTTCAGGAGTGAGCGGTCACTGATGTTCAGGAGTGAGCGGTCGCTGATGTTCAGGAGTGAGCGGTCGCTGATGTTCAGGAGTGAGCGGTCGCTGATGATCAGTAGTGAGCGGTCACTGATGTTCAGGAGGGAGCGGACGCTGATGTGCAGGAGTGAGTGGTTACTGATGTTTAGGATTGAGCGGTCCCTGATGTTCAGGAGTGAGGGGTCGCTGATGTTCAGGAGTGAGCTGTCGCTGATGTTCAGGACTGAGCGGTCGCTGATGTTCAGGAGTGAGCGGTCGCTGATGTACAGGAGTGAGCGGTCGCTGATATTCATGAGTGAGCCGTCGCTGATGTTCAGGAGTGAGCGGTCACTGATGTTCAGGAGTGAGCGGTCGCTGATGTTCAGGAGTGAGCGGTCACTGATGTTCAGGAGTGAGCGGTCCCTGATGTTCAGGAGTGAGGGGTCGCTGATGTTCAGGAGGGAGTGGTCGCTGATGTTCAGGAGTGAGCGGTCCCTGATGTTCAGGAGTGAGGGGTCACTGATGTTTAGGAGTGAGCCGTCCCTGATGTTCAGGAGTGAGGGGTCGCTGATGTTCAGGAGTGAGCGGTCGCTGATGTACAGGAGTGAGCGGTCGCTGATATTCATGAGTGAGCCGTCGCTGATGTTCAGGAGGGAGCGGTCGCTGATGTTCAGGAGTGAGCGGTCACTGATGTTCAGGAGTGAGCGGTCACTGATGTTCAGGAGTGAGCGGTCCCTGATGTTCAGGAGTGAGGGGTCGCTGATGTTCAGGAGTGAGCGGTGCTGATGTTCAGGAGTGAGCGGTGCTGATGTTCAGGAGTGAGCGGTGCTGATGTTCAGGAGTGAGCGGTGCTGATGTTCAGGAGTGAGTGGTCTCTGATGTTCAGGAGTGAGCGGTCGCTGTTATTCAGGAGTGAACGGTCCTTGTTGTTCAGGAGTGAGTGGTCACTGATGTTCAGGAGTGAGCGGTCGCTGATGCTGTGGAGTGAGCGGTCGCTGATGTTCAGGAGTGAGCGGTCGCTGATGTTCAGGAGTGAGCGGTTGCTGATGTTCAGGAGTGAGCGGTCACTGATGTTCAGGAGTGAGCGGTGCTGATGTTCAGGAGTGAGCGGTCGCTGATGTTCAGGAGTGAGCGGTCGCTGATGTTCAGGAGTGAGCGGTCCCTGATGTTCAGGAGTGAGGGGTCGCTGATGTTCAGGAGAGAGGGGTCGCTCATGTTCAGGAGTGAGTGGTCGCTGATGTTCAGGAGTGAGCGGTCCCTAATGTTCAGGAGTGAGGGGTCACTGATGTTTAGGAGTGAGCGGTCCCTGATGTTCAGAAGTGAGGGGTCGCTGATGTTCAGGAGTGAGCGGTTGCTGATATTAAGGAGTGAGTGGTCTCTGATGTTCAGGAGTGAGCGGTCACTGATGTTAAGGAGTGAGCCATCGCTGATGTTCAGGAGTGAGCGGACGCTGATGTTCAGGAGTGAGTGGTCGCTGATGTTCAGGAGTGAGTGGTCGCTGATGTTCAGGAGTGAGCGGTCGCTGATATTCAGGAGTGAACGGTCCTTGTTGTTCAGGAGTGAGTGGTCACTGATGTTCTGGTGTGAGCGGCCGCTGATATTCAGGAGTGAGCGGTGATTGATGTTCAGGAGTGAGTGGTCACAGTTTTTCAGGAGTGAGCCTTCGCTGATGTTCAGGAGTGACCGGTCGCTGATGTTCAGGAGTGAGCGGTCGCTGATGTTCAGGAGTGAGTGGTCACTGATTTTCAGGAGTGAGCGGTCGCTGATGTTCAGGAGTGAGCGGTCGCTGATGTTCAGGAGTGAGCGGTGATTGATGTTCAGGAGTGAGCGGTCACTGATTTTCAGGAGTGAGCCGTCGCTGATGTTCAGGAGTGAGCGGTCACTGATGTTCAGGAGTGAGCGGTCGCTGATGTTCAGGAGTGAGCGGTCGCTGATGTTCAGGAGTGAGCGGTCGCTGATGATCAGTAGTGAGCGGTCACTGATGTTCAGGAGGGAGCGGACGCTGATGTGCAGGAGTGAGTGGTTACTGATGTTTAGGATTGAGCGGTCCCTGATGTTCAGGAGTGAGGGGTCGCTGATGTTCAGGAGTGAGCTGTCGCTGATGTTCAGGACTGAGCGGTCGCTGATATTCAGGAGTGAGCCGTCGCTGATGTTCAGGAGGGAGCGGTCGCTGATGTTCAGGAGTGAGCGGTCACTGATGTTCAGGAGTGAGCGGTCCCTGATGTTCAGGAGTGAGGGGTCGCTGATGTTCAGGAGTGAGTGGTCGCTGATGTTCAGGAGTGAGCGGTCACTGATGTTCAGGAGTGAGCGGTCCCTGATGTTCAGGAGTGAGGGGTCGCTGATGTTCAGGAGTGAGTGGTCGCTGATGTTCAGGAGTGAGCTGTCGCTGATGATCAGTAGTGAGCGGTCACTGATGTTCAGGAGGGAGCGGTCGCTGATGTTCAGGAGTGAGCGGTCACTGATTTTCAGGAGTGAGCCGTCGCTGATGTTCAAGAGTGAGCGGTCACTGATGTTCAGGAGTGAGCGGTCGCTGATGATCAGTAGTGAGCGGTCACTGATGTTCAGGAGGGAGCGGTCGCTGATGTTCAGGAGTGAGTGGTCACTGATGTTTAGGAGTGAGCTGTCCCTGATGTTCAGGAGTGAGGGGTCGCTGATGTTCAGGAGTGAGCTGTCGCTGATGTTCAGGAGTGAGCAGTCGCTGATATTCAGGAGTGAGCCGTCGCTGATGTTCAGGAGGGAGCGGTCGCTGATGTTCAGGAGTGAGCGGTCGCTGATGTTCAGGAGTGAGCGGTCCCTGATGTTCAGGAGTGAGCGGTGATTGATGTTCAGGAGTGAGTGGTCACTGTTTTTCAGGAGTGAGCCGTCGCTGATGTTCAGGAGTGAGCGGTCGCTGATGTTCAGGAGTGAGCGGTCGCTGATGTTCAGGAGTGAGTGGTCACTGATTTTCAGGAGTGAGCGGCCGATGATGTTCAGGAGTGAGCGGTCGCTGATGTTCAGGAGTGAGCGGTGATTGATGTTCAGGAGTGAGCGGTCACTGATTTTCAGGAGTGAGCCGTCGCTGATGTTCAGGAGTGAGCGGTCACTGATGTTCAGGAGTGAGCGGTCGCTGATGTTCAGGAGTGAGCGGTCACTGATGATCAGTAGTGAGCGGTCACTGATGTTCAGGAGGGAGCGGTCGCTGATGTTCTGGAGTGAGTGGTCACTGATGTTCAGGAGGGAGCGGTCGCTGATGTTCAGGAGTGAGTGGTCACTGATGTTTAGGACTGAGCGGTCACTGATGTTCAGGAGGGAGCGGTTGCTGATGTTCAGGAGTGAGTGGTCACTGATGTTTAGGAGTGAGCTGTCCCTGATGTTCAGGAGTGAGGGGTCGCTGATGTTCAGGAGTGAGCTGTCGCTGATGTTCAGGAGTGAGCGGTCGCTGATATTCAGGAGTGAGCCGTCGCTGATGTTCAGGAGGGAGCGGTCGCTGATGTTAAGGAGTGAGCGGTCACTGATGTTCAGGAGTGAGCGGTCCCTGATTTTCAGGAGTGAGGGGTCGCTGATGTTCAGGAGGGAGTGGTCGCTGATGTTCAGGAGTGAGCGGTCCCTGATGTTCAGCCGTGAGGGGTCACTGATGTTTAGGAGTGAGCCGTCCCTGATGTTCAGGAGTGAGGGGTCGCTGATGTTCAGGAGTGAGCGGTCGCTGATGTACAGGAGTGAGCGGTCGCTGATATTCATGAGTGAGCCGTCGCTGATGTTCAGGAGGGAGCGGTCGCTGATGTTCAGGAGTGAGCGGTCACTGATGTTCAGGAGTGAGCGGTCCCTGATGTTCAGGAGTGAGGGGTCGCTGATGTTCAGGAGTGAGCGGTGCTGATGTTCAGGAGTGAGCGGTGCTGATGTTCAGGAGTGAGCGGTGCTGATGTTCAGGAGTGAGCGGTGCTGATGTTCTGGAGTGAGCGGTGCTGATGTTCAGGAGTGAGTGGTCTCTGATGTTCAGGAGTGAGCGGTCGCTGTTATTCAGGAGTGAACGGTCCTTGTTGTTCAGGAGTGAGTGGTCGCTAATGTTGTGGAGTTATCGGTCACTGATGTTCTGGAGTGAGCGGTCGCTGATGTTCAGGAGTTAGAGGTCACTGATTTTCAGGAGTGAGCCGTTGCTGATGTTGAGGAGTGAGTGGTCACTGATGTTCAGGAGTGAGCGGTCGCTGATGCTGTGGAGTGAGCGGTCGCTGATGTTCAGGAGTGAGCGGTTGCTGATGTTCAGGAGTGAGCGGTCACTGATGTTCAGGAGTGAGCGGTGCTGATGTTCAGGAGTGAGCGGTCACTGATGTTCAGGAGTGAGCGGTCGCTGATGTTCAGGAGTGAGCGGTCTCTGATGTTCAGGAGTGAGCGGTCCCTGATGTTCAGGAGTGAGGGGTCGCTGATGTTCAGGAGGGAGGGGTCGCTTATGTTCAGGAGTGAGTGGTCGCTGATGTTCAGGAGTGAGCGGTCCCTGATGTTCAGGAGTGAGGGGTCACTGATGTTTAGGAGTGAGCGGTCCCTGATGTTCAGAAGTGAGGGGTCGCTGATGTTCAGGAGTGAGCGGTTGCTGATATTAAGGAGTGAGTGGTCTCTGATGTTCAGGAGTGAGCGGTCACTGATGTTAAGGAGTGAGCCGTCGCTGATGTTCAGGAGTGAGCGGACGCTGATGTTCAGGAGTGAGTGGTCGCTGATGTTCAGGAGTGAGTGGTCGCTGATGTTCAGGAGTGAGCGGTCGCTGATATTCAGGAGTGAACGGTCCTTGTTGTTCAGAAGTGAGTGGTCACTGATGTTCTGGTGTGAGCGGCCGCTGATATTCAGGAGTGAGCGGTGATTGATGTTCAGGAGTGAGTGGTCACTGTTTTTCAGGAGTGAGCCTTCGCTGATGTTCAGGAGTGACCGGTCGCTGATGTTCATGAGTGAGCGGTCGCTGATGTTCAGGAGTGAGTGGTCACTGATTTTCAGGAGTGAGCGGTCGCTGATGTTCAGGAGTGAGCGGTCGCTGATGTTCAGGAGTGAGCGGTGATTGATGTTCAGGAGTGAGCGGTCACTGATTTTCAGGAGTGAGCCGTCGCTGATGTTCAGGAGTGAGCGGTCACTGATGTTCAGGAGTGAGCGGTCGCTGATGTTCAGGAGTGAGCGGTCGCTGATGTTCAGGAGTGAGCGGTCGCTGATGATCAGTAGTGAGCGGTCACTGATGTTCAGGAGGGAGCGGACGCTGATGTGCAGGAGTGAGTGGTTACTGATGTTTAGGATTGAGCGGTCCCTGATGTTCAGGAGTGAGGGGTCGCTGATGTTCAGGAGTGAGCTGTCGCTGATGTTCAGGACTGAGCGGTCGCTGATATTCAGGAGTGAGCCGTCGCTGATGTTCAGGAGGGAGCGGTCGCTGATGTTCAGGAGTGAGCGGTCACTGATGTTCAGGAGTGAGCGGTCCCTGATGTTCAGGAGTGAGGGGTCGCTGATGTTCAGGAGTGAGTGGTCGCTGATGTTCAGGAGTGAGCGGTCACTGATGTTCAGGTGTGAGCGGTCCCTGATGTTCAGGAGTGAGGAGTCGCTGATGTTCAGGAGTGAGTGGTCGCTGATGTTCAGGAGTGAGCTGTCGCTGATGATCAGTAGTGAGCGGTCACTGATGTTCAGGAGGGAGCGGTCGCTGATGTTCAGGAGTGAGCGGTCACTGATTTTCAGGAGTGAGCCGTCGCTGATGTTCAAGAGTGAGCGGTCACTGATGTTCAGGAGTGAGCGGTCGCTGATGATCAGTAGTGAGCGGTCACTGATGTTCAGGAGGGAGCGGTCGCTGATGTTCAGGAGTGAGTGGTCACTGATGTTTAGGAGTGAGCTGTCCCTGATGTTCAGGAGTGAGGGGTCGCTGATGTTCAGGAGTGAGCTGTCGCTGATGTTCAGGAGTGAGCGGTCGCTGATATTCAGGAGTGAGCCGTCGCTGATGTTCAGGAGGGAGCGGTCGCTGATGTTCAGGAGTGAGCGGTCGCTGATGTTCAGGAGTGAGCAGTCCCTGATGTTCAGGAGTGAGGGGTCGCTGATGTTCAGGAGGGAGTGGTCGCTGATGTTCAGGAGTGAGCGGTCCCTGATGTTCAGGAGTGAGGGGTCACTGATGTTTAGGAGTGAGCCGTCCCTGATGTTCAGGAGTGAGGGGTCGCTGATGTTCAGGAGTGAGCGGTCGCTGATGTTCAGGAGTGAGCGGTCGCTGATATTCATGAGTGAGCCGTCGCTGATGTTCAGGAGTGAGCGGTCGCTGATGTTCAGGAGTGAGCGGTCACTGATGTTCAGGAGTGAGCGGTCCCTGATGTTCAGGAGTGAGGGGTCGCTGATGTTCAGGAGTGAGCGGTGCTGATGTTCAGCAGTGAGCGGTGCTGATGTTCAGGAGTGAGCGGTGCTGATGTTCAGGAGTGAGCGGTGCTGATGTTCAGGAGTGAGTGGTGGCTGATGTTCAGGAGTGAGCGGTCGCTGATATTCAGGAGTGAACGGTCCTTGTTGTTCAGGAGTGAGTGGTCGCTAATGTTGTGGAGTTAGCGGTCACTGATGTTCTGGAGTGAGCGGTCGCTGATGTTCAGGAGTTAGCGGTCACTGATGTTCAGGAGTTAGCGGTCACTGATTTTCAGGAGTGAGCCGTCGCTGATGTTGAGGAGTGAGTGGTCACTGATGTTCAGGAGTGAGCAGTCGCTGATGCTGTGGAGTGAGCGGTCGCTGATGTTCAGGAGTGAGCGGTGCTGATGTTCAGGAGTGAGCGGTCACTGATGTTCAGGAGTGAGCGGTCGCTGATGTTCAGGAGTGAGCGGTCGCTGATGTTCAGGAGTGAGCGGATGCTGATGTTCAGGATTGAGCGGTCACTGATGTTGTGTAGTGAACGGTCACTGTTGTTGTGGAGTGAGCGGTCGCTAATGTTCAGGAGTAAGCGGTCACTGGTGTTCAGGAGTGAGCGGTCGCTAATGTTCAGGAGTGAGTGGGCGCTAATGTTCAGAAGTGAGTGATCGCTAATGTTCAGGTGTGAGTGGGCGCTAATGTTCAGTAGTGAGCGGTCGCTAATGTTCAGGAGTGAGCGGTCACTGATGCTCAGGAGTGAGTGGTCTCTAATGTTCAGCAGTGAGTGGTCTCTAATGTTCAGCAGTGAGTGGTCATTAATGTTCAGGAGTGAGCTGTCGCTAATGTTCAGGAGTGAGCGGTCGCTAATGTTCAGGAGCGAGCGATCCTTGATGTTCAGGAGTGAGCAGTTACTTATGTTCAGGAGTGAGTGGTCGCTAATGTTCAGGAGCGAGCGATCCTTGATGTTCAGGAGTGAGCAGTTACTTATGTTCAGGAGTGAGTGTTCAGGAGTATTCACTTCACTTCTGTTCAGGAGTGAGTGTTCAGGAGTGATGGTCAGGAGTGCGCGGTCATTGATGTTCAGGAGTGAGCGGTCGCTGATGTTCAGGAGTGAGCGGTCGCTGATGTTCAGGAGTGAGCGGTCGCTGATGTTCAGGAGTGAGTGGTCACTGGTGTTCAGGAGTGAGCGGTCCCTAATGTTCAGGAGTGAGCGGTCGCTGATGTTCAGGAGTAAGCGGTCCCTGATGTTCAGGAATGAGCGGTCGCTGATGTTCAGGAGTGAGTGGTCGCTGATGTTCAGGAGTGAGTGGTCACTGATGTTCAGGAGTGAGCGGTCGCTGATGTTCAGGAGTGAGCGGTCGCTGATGTTCAGGAGTGAGCGGTCGCTGATGTTCAGGAGTGAGTGGTCACTGATGTTCAGGAGTGAGCGGTCGCTGATGTTCAGGAGTGAGTGGTCACTGATGTTCAGGAGTGAGTGGTCGCTGATGTTCAGGAGAGAGCGGTCGCTGATATTCAGGAGTGACCGGTCGCTGATGTTCAGGAGTGAGCGGTCACTGATGTTCAGGAGTGAGGGGTCGCTGATGTTCAGGTGTAAGCGGTCCCTGATGTTCAGGAGTGAGCGGTCGCTGATGTTCAGGAGTGAGCGGTCGCTGATGTTCAGGAGTGAGCGGTCCCTGATGTTCAGGAGTGAGCGGTCACTGATACTCAGGAGTGAACGGTCCTTGTTGTTCAGGAGTGAGCGGTGCTGATGTTTAGGAGTGAGCGGTCCTTGTTGTTCAGGAGTGTGTGGTCGCTAATGTTGTGGAGTTTGCAGTCACTAATGTTCAGGAGTGATCGATCACTGATATTCTGGAGTGAGCGGTCACTGATGTTCAGGAGTGAGCGGTCCCTGATGTTCAGGAGTGAGCGGTCCCTGATGTTCAGGAATGAGCGGTCGCTGATGTTCAGGAGTGAGTGGTCGCTGATGTTCAGGAGTGAGTGGTCACTGATGTTCAGGAGTGAGCGGTCGCTGATGTTCAGGAGTGAGCGGTCGCTGATGTTCAGGAGTGAGCGGTCGCTGATGTTCAGGAGTGAGTGGTCACTGATGTTCAGGAGTGAGCGGTCGCTGATGTTCAGGAGTGAGTGGTCACTGATGTTCAGGAGTGAGTGGTCGCTGATGTTCAGGAGAGAGCGGTCGCTGATATTCAGGAGTGACCGGTCGCTGATGTTCAGGAGTGAGCGGTCACTGATGTTCAGGAGTGAGGGGTCGCTGATGTTCAGGTGTAAGCGGTCCCTGATGTTCAGGAGTGAGCGGTCGCTGATGTTCAGGAGTGAGCGGTCGCTGATGTTCAGGAGTGAGCGGTCCCTGATGTTCAGGAGTGAGCGGTCACTGATACTCAGGAGTGAACGGTCCTTGTTGTTCAGGAGTGAGCGGTGCTGATGTTTAGGAGTGAGCGGTCCTTGTTGTTCAGGAGTGTGTGGTCGCTAATGTTGTGGAGTTTGCAGTCACTAATGTTCAGGAGTGATCGATCACTGATATTCTGGAGTGAGCGGTCACTGATGTTCAGGAGTGAGCGGTCCCTGATGTTCAGGAGTGAGCGGTCACTGATACTCAGGAGTGAACGGTCCTTGTTGTTCAGGAGTGAGCGGTGCTGATGTTCAGGAGTGAGCGGTCGCTGAAGTTGTGGAGTGAGTGGTCGTTGATGTTCAGGAGTGAGCGGTCGCTGATGTTGTGGAGTGAGTGGTCGCTGATGTTCAGGAGTGAGCGGTCGCTGTTGTTCAGGAGTGAGCTATCACTGATATTGAGGAGTGAGCGGTCACTGATGTTCACGAGTGAGCGGCCGCTGTTGTTCAGGAGTGAGCCGTAGCTGATGTTCAGGAGTGAGCGATCACTGATACTGAGGAGTGAGTGGTCACTGATGTTTAATAATTAGTGGTCGCTAATGTTCAGGAGTGAGCGATCACTGATATTCAGGAGTGAATGGTCGTTAATGTTCGGGAGAGGGCTCGCTGAGGTTCAGGAGTGAGCGATCACTGATGTTCAGTAGTGAATGGTCACTAATGTTCAGGAGTGAGCGCTCGGTGAGGTTCAGGAATGAGCGGCTGCTGATGTTCAGGAGCGAGAAACCGCTGATGTTCAGGAGTGATGACTATGTCCAGGAGCCGTTGTTAGTGTTCAGGAGCAATCGCTGATGTTCTGGGGCGATCGCTGAAATTTAGGAGCATTCACCGATGTTCAGGAGCGATCACAGATGTTCACAAGCGCTCGCCAATGTTTAGCAGTGGTCGCCGATATCCAGGAGAGATGTTCAGAAGCGATGACTGATGTTCAGGAGTGACCGTTGATGTTCAGGAGTAATTGTTGGAGTGCAGGAGCGATCGCTGATATTCAGGAACATTTGTTAGGATTCAGAAGTGATCCCAGACATTCAGGAGTTCTCTGATGTTCAAGAGTAATCGTTGCTGTTCAGGAGCAAGTGTTCGGATTCTGGAGCGATCTCCTATGTTCAGGCATGATCTTTGATGTTCAGGAGCAATCGTTAGTGTTCAGGAACGAGCGGTCGCCGATGTTTAGGAGCGGTCAATGATGTTCAGAAGTGATTGTTAGTGTCCATAATCATTTGCTAACCCTGCAGCCTCTGTTTCGTGCCCCCCCCCCCCCCCCTCTTTGCTGCCTTCTCGATTTCGCCTCTCCCACTCGGCCCGTAAGCCTTTCTCAGCTCTGCTGAGGGTGGGAGGAACTCAGGAAATTTATAATCACTAGAGAAGTAGTACTGAGGAAATTGTTGGAACTGCGAATTGACAAGTCCTCGGGTCCTGATGGATCTCATCCTAGGGTCTTAAAAGAAGTATCCAGTGAGATAGTTGATGCATTGGTTTTAATTTTCTGGAACTGGCTAGATTCATTGAAGGTTCCAAATACCAAATGTAACTTCTTGATTCAAAAGGGAGGAAGACAGAAAGCAGGAAACTATAGACTAGTTAGCTTAACAGCTGTCATGGGGAAAATGTTAGAAGTTATTACTAAAGAAGCTACAGCAGGGCACTTGGATAAGCTGAAGGCAATCCGGCAACGTGGTTTTGTGAAAGGGGAATCATGTTTAACCAACTTATTGCAGTTCTTTGAAGGAGTCACAGGTGCTGAGGATAAAGGGGAGCCCTACAGATGCTGCCAGACCTGCTGAGATTTTCCAGCATTTTCTCTTTCAATAAAGGGGAGCCGGTGGATGAACTGTACTTAGATTTCCAGAAGGTATTTGATAAAGTGCCACATCAAAGGTTATAGTGGAAAATAAAAGCTCATAATATAAGAGGTAACATCTCGGGCAGCACGGTGGCACAAGTGGATAGCACTGTGGCTTCACAGCTCCAGGGTCCCAGGTTCGATTCCCCACTGGGTCACTGTCTGTGCGGAGTCTGCACGTTCTCCCCGTTTCTGCGTGGGTTTCCTCCGGGTGCTCCGGTTTCCTCCCACAGTCCAAAGACATGCAGGTTAGGTGGATTGGCCATGATAAATTGCCCTTAGTGACCAAAAGAGTTAGGAGGGGTTATTGGGTTACGGGAATAGGGTAGAAGTGAGGGCTTAAGTGGGTTGGTGCAGACTCGATGGGCCGAATGGCCTCCTTCTGCACTATGTTCTATAGATATGGATAGAAAATTGACTGTCGAACAGGAAGCAGAGAATAGGCACAGATGGGTATTTTTCAGGTTGGCAAGATGTATCAAATGGTGTGCCACAGGAGTCAGTGCTGGGGTCTCAAGTGTTTACAATTTATATAAATGATTTAGGTAAAGGGATTGTTGCCAAATTTGCTGATGACACAAAGGTAGATAGGAAAATACATTGTGAAGAGAACACAAGGAGGCTACGAATAAATATAAACAGATTAAGTGAGTGAGAAAGGATCTGGCAATCAGTGTATGATGTGGGAACATGTGAAATTGTCCATTTTGTCAGGAAGAATGAACGAGAAGCCTATTACCTAAATGGAGAGAGATTACAGAGCTCCGAGGTATAGAGGAACCTGGGTGTCCCAATGCATGAATCACAAAAGGCTAGTTTGCAGAGTACAGCAAGTAAGTGGGAAACTAACAGATTGTTGTTATTTATTGCGAATTGAATACAATAGGGAGGTTATACTTCAGTTATACAGAGCACTAGTGAGACCACACCCAGAGAACTGTGTACAGGATTGGTCACCATATTCATGAAAGGATGTAAATGTGTTGGAAGCAGTTCAGAGAAAGTTTACTAGACTAATACCTGGAATGGGTGGGTTGTCTTTTGAGGAAAGGTTGGGCAGGCTAGGCTTGTATCTGCTGGAGTTTAGAAGAGCAAGAGGTGACTTGATTGAAACATATAGGTCAGGATTCTCCATTGTTAGGCTGCTTCGCTAATGCTGATAGTGAGGGCGGAGAATTGGGCTGCGCCGTTCACTAGCAGCGTAATCCTCCACTCCCGCCTGTTGTCAATGGGATTTCCCACTGAAGCCACTCTACGCTGCCGGGAAACACATGGGCTGGGATGCGATACCGGCAGGAACAGAGAATCCCGCTGCCAACAAACGGTGGAAGAATTCTGCCCATAAGATCCTGAGGGGTCTTGACAGGGGGTGGATGAGGAGACGATGTTTCCTCTTGTGGAAGAATCTAGAACTAGGGGGTTGGTCGCCATTTAAAAATGAGGGATTGCCCATTTTAAGATTGACACCACTCTCCATCATTCCGATCCTCAGCCTCACTCACCTTCTCACTGCTCCTCCAATCCTTCCCTCTGCATTTACTGAGGAGATGATCAGTCCACCCCAACCATGTGTAGAAAGCACATGGGAATGAATTTCCATGGGGAATCCCCAATCTCCTGAAGGTCAGCAATTAACAGAAGGTCAGTAATTTAGCCAGAAAAATTATTCAAGTGACAACCGTGAAGGTAAACATATCAGATAGCTACCACAGTCAATGCGAAGAGTATAATGGCTCCAGGATCTGGATGCAGTTTTGCAAGCCAATCGGTAACCTTGCACAAGTGATCGAGCCCAGGGAATGTATCCTCCAACGCCATATTCCCACTAACAGCCACACCAGCCTCGATCAATCACAACTCACCCTCGCATTCAGATCTTCACCACCCCCTCACACACTTTTCATTCCTGAAAGCCTCAGCCATATCTCAGAGCATGCACACACTGCCAGCTATTCAACTGCGATGGGCACAACCCCAATCACATTCCACCACACTCACTGACACACTCCTTCCCCCACCCCCCCCCTCTCTCTTGCAGGATACTGAAACAGCAAGAACTAACCAGAGAGGGACAGACACAGCTTTGTGTCCGAACCCCCATGGAGAAGATGGTGCTGGTCTGTATTGAGGTGGTATTGCTGAGAACCTGGCCACCAACAGGGTTGAAATCATCAAAGACAGCGTTATCCTTACACCCTACCCCCTTCCTCACATCATGGGCTGGATTCTCCGAATCCCCCCGCCTCGTGTTTCTCGGCTGCGTGTCGTTCGCTGGCGGCGGGATTCTCTACTCCCGCTGCTCATCAGTGGAATTTCCCGTTGAAGTCACCCCATGGGAAACCCATGGGAAAAGAGCATCCCAACGGCCGGAGAATCCTGACCCTGAATTGCTCCACATCTTCATATTTCCAAAATGCGGATGGTTTAACCATGCACCTCCTATCATCCTCAACCCTGCCCTGCGCCACAACCTCACCCTTGTGCCTTTCTCCTTGCAGATTGGGTGACACAGTGGCGCAGTGGTTAGCACTGCTGCCTTACAGCGCCAGAGTCCAAGATTCGATTCCCAGCTTGGGTCACTGTCTGTGCGGAGACTGCATGTTCTCCCCGTGTCTGCGTGGGTTTCCTCCGGGTGCTCCGGTTTCCTCTCTCAGTCCAAAGATGTGCAGGTTAAGTGGATTGGCCATGATAAATTGCCCTTAGTATCCAAACGGTTAGGTGGGGTTACAGGGATAGGGTGGGGGGGCTTGGGCCTAGGTATGGTGATCTTGCAGAGGGTCAGTTCAGACCTGATGGCCCGAATGGTCTCCTTTGGCACTGTAGGGACTGTATGATTTTATGATTCTAGAGTGCCAGGGGATACAATCTGGTCAGGAGGAGCAGCAGGAGGACCATGATGTTGCAGAAACACGGTCAATCAATTTCATGCTTGCAGCTGCTAACTCCGCACATGTTATCACATCAGAGACAGATGGTGAGAGCCTGGGAATAAATGAGCGACTGTCAAGGCAGGGATAGCACACGTGCCAACGCTGGATGGCAAGGTCACACATAGCTCCGTTGCACATGGGTCAGAAAGGGATGGCAATGTGGTGAGCTCTGGAAGAGTGCGGGTGGGAATGTACAACAAAATACTCGGTGTGTTGTCACATCAGTTGTAAACCCTTCATCCAATGTCAAGCAGCATGGAGGGGTCCAGCGCCAATTAGCCACAGGGCTTTGGGCAGAGCCGCACCCCATTCTTCCCCGTGTGGGAAGTGGTGACCCATTCTTTTTGTGATCTGGTGCCTGACGGCTGACGTTTCAACCTCCATTGCAGCGCACGTGGCAACCACCCAGTGTCTTGGTCTTGAGTGCTGCAGTGGAAGCCGAGACTGCTTTTGTCATGGAGCTCAGTGTGCAAAGGGACTTTCAGGGTCCCTCCAGCAGGTCACCAGATTTGCTGAGGTTCCCCAAACCCCCCCCCCCCCCCCCACCCCCCACCCCCACCCCCCCACCCCGGTATTCCTGCAGTTGCCTGTCAGCCTGCCAGCTCAGCATGCTACCCCTGCAATGCTGAGATGGTTCAGTCAGCAGCCGGGCCAATTGGGCCTACAGCTGCTCAAAGATGTCCGACATGGCCATCTGATTATCTCCCTGAAAGGCAGCAGCAGCCTTCTGCCACTCATGCTGCAGCCACTGGAGGTTGTCACACAGGCACCCTGAAGATAGGCGCTAAGTGAATGCACCAGGATGATTCATTGACATTGGCAATGTGGCATGATTTAATTTCTAAATTTGGTTTGGTATTGTGGTTACTGGTGGCATATTCAAATGTGTCCTTCATTGTCTGCCTGGAAGGGACTGTTTAGATTGCCTCCTGTCTTCATCTTCTTGTCCCTTCCTCTACCTCTGTTCACACTCAGCTGATTGCTGTATTGCTGGCAGGGCTGATCCCCTCCTGATGGTGAAGTTGCGCCATCTGCAGCAGATCATGCCACAAATCCTGACGCCAGCTCTCCCAAGTGCACCCAGAGCAGCCCTGGCAGAACATGCCTTGTTTTTGCCCAATCGGTGTGGCAGCAGGGGGCTCCCATTATGTGCGTAATCTGCACTTGGAGGAGTCCTGAACCACACTGTCAATGGTTGGCTTCAGTGGCCACCCTCTTAGTTTGTTGTGGCAGCTGAAAGACAGCTGGCATAGCTAGAAATCACAGACCTGGAAGCCGGGCATTGTCCAGGAAAACTCACTGGCTATGGTCACACACTATGGTCTGTGAAAGAGCGAACTTCCTTTTTGTTCAGGTATATGGTACAGGCCAGCAGCTCCGAAGCATTGTGCCCTGTTAATATTAGCCTGCATCATTGAGATTCACAGCATGTTTAACCACCTTTGGTAAGAAAGAATGAAACAATGTGAGCTCTCATTGAATAGACACTCAATAACCTGCCTTATTTAAAAGTGGGTGTGCCTACTGCAAGATATTATAAATATCTCCAAATCCGGCTGGAAGAAACCATATTTTGAGGCGATAGTCACCCTCACAACCACTGACAATTTTGTCCTTGCCAAACTCTGAGGTTGCAGTTGGGCCTGCAGCATGTAGCAGACTTCAGTGAGGACATTCTTACTAAAGCACAGCATCCCTCGCTGAGCTTCAAATGGGAGAATTGCTTCCTATACCTGGGCTGCTATGGCCCCCTGCTGAATAGCCCCCCTCCCCCCCCCGCCTTCCGCCTCACCCTTCCCCTTCACTGAAGGATACGCAAGGGAATCTATGTGTGGAGCCAGAGGAAATGGGCGAGGTACTAAATGAATACTTTGCATCAGTATTCACCAAAGAGCAGGAATTGGTAGATGTTGAGTCTGGAGAAGGGTGTGTAGATAGCCTGGGTCACATTGAGATCCAAAAAGACGAGGTGTTGGGCGTCATGAAAAATATTAAGGTAGATAAGTCCCCAGGGCCTGATGGGATCTACCCCAGAATACTGAAGGAGGCTAGAGAGGAAATTGCTGAGGCCTTGACATAAATCTTTGGATCCTCACTGTCTTCAGGTGATGTCCCGGAGGACTGGAGAATAGCCAATGTTGTTCGTCTGTTTAATAAGGGTAGCAAGGATAATCCAGGGAACTACAGGCCGGTGAGCCTTACTTCAGTGGTAGGGGAATTACTGGAGAGAATTCTTCGAGACAGGATGTACTCCCATTTGGAAGCAAATGGACGTATTAGTGAGAGGCAGCATGGTTTTGTGAAGCGGAGGTCGTGTCTCACGAACTTGATAGTGTTTTTCGAAGAGGTCACAAAGATGATTGATGCAGGTGGGGCAGTGGATGTTGTATATATGGACTTCAGTAATGCCTTTGACAAGGTCCCTCATGGTAGACTAGTACAAAAGGTGAAGTCACACAGATCAGGGGTGAGCTGGCAAGGTGGATAAAGAACTGGCTAGGTCATAGAAGGCAGAGAGTAGCAATGGAAGGATGCTTTTCTGATTGAAGGGCTGTGACTAGTGGTGTTCCGCAGGGATCAGTGCTGGGACCTTTGATGTTTGTAGTATATATAAATGATTTGGAGGAAAATGTAACTGGTCTGATTAGTAAGTTTGCAGACGACACAAAGGTTGGTGGAATTGCGGATAGCGATGAGGACTCTCAGAGGATACAGCAGGATTTAGATTGTTTGGAGACTTGGGCGGAGAGATGGCAGATGGAGTTTAATCCGGACAAATGTGAGGTAATGCATTTTGGAAGGTCTAATGCAGGTAGGGAATATACAGTGAATGGTAGAACCCTCAAGAGTATTGAAAGTCAGAGAGATCTAGGTGTACAGGTCCATAGGTCACTGAAAGGGGCAACACAGGTGGCGAAGGTAGTCAAGATGGCATACGGCATCCTTGCCTTCATTGGCTGGGGCATTGAGTATAAGAATTGGCAAGTCATGTTGCAGCTGTAT